>NC_134714.1:130506470-130823529 GCF_049634645.1 Pelodiscus sinensis | reverse complement strand
CTGGAGGCCTCAGGGTCTTGCCACATCCTTGCAGGCATTCAGACTAGATGATCACAATGATCCCTTCTGGCCATAAAATCTGTGAGATTCTGCAGCTGCTAAGAGCTGTGATACAGTTGAGACTAATCATGTTGTCCGTGGCCTCAATACACTCACAGCTGCTGACTTACAGTGTGGGATTCTAGTCTGCTTCCAGCTAGTGTCTATTATCACCCAGCAGAACCCAGTATATCGCCTGTGCAGTGTATGACCACTGACTACCTGCACACTGGAAAAAATGCATCTCTCCTGAGCTTATTGTGGATGGTGTTAATTCTGGACCTGGAGAGCATCCCTTCTTGTCACTCTGAGAAGTACAAGGAGGATTTCACTTGTTCCATGAGCAGAGGCAGGCACTCACTGGGTGGGGCAATGGATGGTTAAGCATTTTGAGGGACTGCATGGCCAGGTGGAGTAAGGAAGGGCTCAGCCTTCCCTTTCCAGGCCATTCACAGACACTTACCTTCCTTCCCCCCCTACCCCTCCCATCCCCCTTCTGTTCTGCAATGTGATTTGTCCTTTTCATATTTGTTCATTTTTTTAATTGTATCCTTTGGTATATATGGTTGTGACTACTTTCTTCCACTATTTGATCTGAGGAAGTGGGTCTGGCCCACGAAAGCTCATCATCTAATAAACCATCTTGTTAGTCTTTAAAGTGCTACATTGTCCTGCATTTTGCTTATCTGGACAAAAGTAATTCTTGCTGGGTGGCTTATGTGAAATGACTTGGTAGCCTCAGCCCGGTCCCAGTGGACAGGTTTGGAGCAGTCTGAGCATTAAAGCCAAGGCTTAAATGGAGGCCAGACTACAGGTACCTGCAGATCAGGGTGAGGCACTATAATGAGTCAGTGGGTACAGCAATTATTCATGTGTCTGTCGGAATGGAAATGATGTAGTGAAACCGTAGCGTTATCAAGGGACCAAACTCCAAATGTCTGACCTTAAATCAGCTTACTGTGGCACTCCTCCACCCACGCTGTTCTGAAGGGCCAAGGTGAGGCATCATTCCATCACCGGCACTTAAAGGAGTAGAAAGGCTTATTCCCAGCTGGTGGAGTTACAAGCCGCATTGGTGTCTGTCAGCTTTCAAACCTCTTTTCCTAGGGCCCCTTGTGTGAAAAAGCTTTGTGCTGTCCCTTCGGGGGATTGGTGGGTGTTCCCCAGCTGAGAAGGTTTGGCTGTAAAGCATGTGCACTTTCAGGCTGAGGCACATCTGAGGAAGTGAGTTTTGCCCACAAAAGCTCATGATACTAGATATATTTTGTTAGTCTCTGACTATGTTTACACTACAATATTATTTTGAAATAAGCTATTTCGAAATAAGAACTCCTGAAATAACTATTTCAAAATAAGTGTTACTCTTCACAAGCAGAAGTTATTATTTTGAAATAATTTTGAAATAATGGACTTGCTGTGTGGATGCTCATCTTGTTATTTTGAAATAAGGAGAGTTATTTTGAAATAATCTTGTAGTGTAGACACGCCCTGAGTTGCTACAGGACTACTCAATTTTTTTTAAGGTCACAGACTTCTGACAGTAACCTCTGAGACTTTCAGGCTGTACTTTAGCTTAAGAAAAGAGCAACAAAAATTATTAGGGGTTTGGAATGGGTGCCATATGAAGAGAAATTAAAAAAGACTAGGACTTTTCAGCTTAGAGAAGAAGAGAATAAAGGGGTATATGATAGAAGTCTATAAAATCATGACAGGTATGAAGAAAATGAATAAGGAAAATTATTTACTTGTTCCCATAACATAAGAACTAGAGGTCACCAAATGAAATGAAAAGGTAGCAGATTTAAAACAAACAAAAGGAAGTATTTTTTCACACAGAACACAGTTAACCTGTGGAACTCCTTGCCAGAGGAGGTTGTGAATGCCAGGACTTTAATAGGGCACAAAAAATAACTAGAGAAATTCATGGAAGATAAGTCCATCAATGGCTATTAGCCAGGATGGGTAGGAATGGTGTCTCTGGCCTCTGTTTGTCAGTGGCTGGAAATGGATGACAGGAAAGGGATCACTTGATGATTCCCTGTTCTGTTCACTCCCTTGGGGGCATCTGGCATTGGCCACTGTCTGCAGACAGGCCACTGCTCTAGATGAACCTTTGGTCTGACGCAGTCTGGCTGCTCTTATGTTCTTAATGGTTTTCCCCTTCACCCCCCCTGACACTTTCTCCTGTAAGTGCCCTGTGGCTTATCACTTCCCTCAGCCCTTTGGGTAAAATATAAGGGTTTTAAACATGTATATAGGAGCCTGGGTTTTATATTACTGGCAATGAGGTTTTGTTCAGGTAAATTTTAAACATCAGGGCTGTGTCTAGACTGGCCAGTTTTTCTGCAAAATCAGCTGCTTTTGCAGAAAAACTTGCCAGCTGTCTACACTGGCCGCTTGAATTTCCGCAAGAACACTAACGATCTCATGTAAGATTGTCAATGTTCTTGCGGAAATGCTATGCTGCTCCCGTTTGGGCAAAAGCCCTCTTGCGCAAATCATTTGCACAAGAGGGCCAGTGTAGACAACGCGGTATTGTTTTGCGCAAAAAAGCCCTGGTGGCTAAAATGGCGATCGGGGCTTTTTTGTGGAAAAGCGCGTCTAGATTGGCAAGGAAGCTTTTCGGCAAAAAGTGCTTTTGTGGAAAAGCATCCGTGCCAATCTAGATGCTCTTTTCCGAAAATGCTGTTAATGGAAAACTTTTCCGTTAAAAGCATTTCCAGAAAATCATGCCAGTCTAGACGTAGCCCAGGAGAGGAAGGGTGGGGCAGTGATGCGCTTAGTTGCCCTAGGATCATGTCCTTGTTCACTTCAGACTTCCTATATGGCTTGGGCAGGCCTACACTGCAGTGGCACATTGGCCCCACTGTTGAGGATCTGGTGAAGACCCGCTGTGCTGATAGGAGAGCAGAAGTTACTGCACTCCTTCTAACGTAGCACCGGTGTGGGCTGTGCTTTGGTCACTGTAATTTGTATCACTTGGGGTACATGTGTGTTTTTTTCACACCCCTGGGCAACATGGACTTAAGTAGTAGCATAGACCAGCCCTAAGTCTCCCTGTGCCTCAGTTCCCGCTATACAAAATCGGGATAATTCCACCACCTGGAGTATCCACACCTCAAGCACATTTTTGCTCAAGTAAATTGAAAGATCCAAGGGTTTTTCTGGTTTTTAATATTCTTCATTCTATGAGCAAGAAGCTTTTTTGTGCAAGAGCTCTTTGCAAAAAGGCATGTGTGGACGGGGAAGAGGAACTTTTTGTGCAAGAAGAGGAAAGAGGAAAAAGCACAGGTGCCCTGGTGGCCATTCTGTCCATAGCAATCGCAACTTACATGCGAGATAGTGTCCATTCCGTCTGGACCCTCTCTTTCGAAAAAGCAGATCGCTTTTTCTATACGCTTTTGCAGTGTGGATGCTCTCTTGCGCAAGAAGCGAGGTCTCTTCCACAAAAAGCTTCTTGTGCAAGAAGCCTGGGTCTAGATGTAACATCCAGCAGGGCAAGAACAGGCCTGAGGGGGAGGGGTATTTTTTTGTTGTTGTTTTTTGTTTGGTTGGTTTTTGGAGGAACAATTTCACATGTCACTGCAGCTATAGAAGCGTTCAGTTATCAGTAACTTTCCTGCCAGCCAAGAGCCACTGCTCCTTCTAGTGGGCTAAGAGGGAAAGTGCAGCAAAGTATTTCCACAATCTGCTGGGTCATACCGAAAGTGAAAGTTACAGCAGCAGCTGCTTCAAACTCCCCTCCCAGTTGAGTCTGTCCGGAAGGCTCAGCCATCAGCGTCCTTCTCCAAGCTGTGTTCAGGGGACTAATTCACACACTGGTGAGTAACTTGTGCAAAAAGGTGAGTTGTGGTGACCGGGCACAGAGGAGAGCATTACCTGAAGAGAATGCCTGTGAAAGGAGCTAGTTCACAGCGTGCGGGGGGCTGTGGAAGATATGAAGGAGACTGGGTGAAAGGAGTGAGCCAGAGTCAATGGAGCCGATTGTCTAGTGACGCCTGTTTTGTTAAAGGGAGAATAGAACTTTTCAATCCAGCTGGCTGTGAGGCCCTTTCAGCTTGCTGCCCCTAACCCTACTGTGCTTGAGGTTCAGAGGGCTAGCCGAGTTAGTCTGTAACTGGAAAAACTTAAAAAACAACAAATAGTCTGGTAGCACTTTATAGACTAACAAAACATGTAGCTGGGATCATGGGCTTTCATGGGTACAGCCCACTTCTTCAGTTATCTAACAGAAGAAGTGGGCTGTGCCCATGAAAGCTCATGATCCCATCTACATGTTTTGTTAGTCTTTAAAGTGCTACCAGACTATTTGTTGTTTTTTAAGTTTTTCCTTATGTGCTTGATTAGCATGTATCAAAACGTGCATGAACCTGGAAAGATGTCTGATCTAACAATAGATGAACTAAACCAGGCAGTGTGAAACCAAGGATGGAGAAAAAAAACATGCAAAAGAGTTAGTGTTATTAAAATAAAAAACAGTCATAACATAGGTTTTATTTGCAGAGTCCCAGATGTTCAAAGGGCATTTTATAACCTAGCAGTATTGCCAGGAATACCAATCATGGCTGGGGTAAGGTGGTTTTTAATAAGGGAAACTCAATTTTTTAATCTCTTCACTTGTGATAAGCACCATGTTCACCAGTGCTCTCTGCATGCATTTGGTGAGCCGTAGGAGGGTCAAAAGAAAACCTGTTCACTTCAGTTCCCATTAAAAGCAAAACTTTCTTGGTTGATTAGAGTCCAGCCAGGAGCCAGCACCACTTGGCATTTATTGCAGGTTCACTTCCCTAACAGGGTTTACACTTTGGTCTGTATTTTTCATCCCCCACCACCACCACCAATGTTCTTTCTATTCTTTTCCATCTATGTGCAGAATAAATTTTATGTGCACTGAGTCTGTGTTGATGTGCACCACCAATATAAACAAAACCTAGCAGTGGGCTTTTTGTTAATCATCTGGGCAGCATTGGAATCTCTCGTAAGTGGTTGCAAAAGTGCCCAGCTGACAGGGACCACTGCCCTTCACCCCCTTAATAGAATGATAGTCGGTGGTGCTGCCAGCCATCCTTCCTTCTAATTTTGTATGTCCACATGCAGAATGACTTTTATTATGTGCACCATTAAGGAGGTGACGCATCACAAAACAAAAACCATTCTGCACACAAACAACAGTGGTGGGGATGGCCCCAAGGATTTAGTGAAGAGACGAGACTCTGGGCTGGGGCAGAGGGTTTGGGTGCTGAGATAGAGCTCTGGCTGGGAGTGTGGACTGTGGGGTAGGGCTGCGAATGAGGGGTTCAGTTTGCAGAGTGCCCTGGGGAGAGAGGTCAGTCTCAGCCCTTTCTCACCACAGCAGCTTGGGGCCAGGTGAAAAACACCTCTCCATGGCTTCTGCAGCTCCAGTGGGCATAGCTAGAGGAGGGGCCCTGTTCCCCAGCCACAGCAGCTGTGGGACAGCTCTGAGTTGGGCACCATGGCAGGAAGAGAGGTCCATCTCCCCAACAGCAAAAAAAGTTTGGGAGATGGACAGAGGCTGTGCTCTGAGTGGCTGCCCTGAGCCCCTGCATGGGGCTTGTTAGGCGGCTGTGTGGCCATGCAGCCACAGAGATAAGAGGGATCTAAGGTGCCAGCCCTTGTAGGGTACGTCTAAACTACATGGCTCAATCGACAGAGCCATGTAGATTAGTTTACTTGAAAAAGTGAAATGAAGCAGCGATTTAAATAATCGCCGCTTCATTTAAATCAAAATGGCCGCCAAGCTGCGCCGATCAGCTGATTGTCGGCACAGCGTGGCAGTCTAGACGGGGATCTGCCAACCCCAGAACCCTTCATCAGCAGATCCTGTAAGCCTTGGAAACGTCTCGACTGCCGCGCTGTGCCAACAATCAGCTGATCGGCACAGCATGGCGGCCATTTTGATTTAAATGAAGCGGCGATTATTTAAATCGCCGCTTCATCTCCCTTTGCTGTCCTGCCTAATCGACATGGCTCCATAAACAGAGCCATGTAGTTTAGACACACCCGTAGTGAGGAGGCTGTGGTGGGCCTTTGCCCCACCTTGCCCCTGATCCCTGCCCTCTACTTGGACCTGTCCCTGTCCCTTCTCTCCCTCCAAAGACTACAGTTAACTGCAGCCAGTCTGGAGCTCTTTCCCCTGCCCATACCATGGTGTGTTGGGCTAACCAGGCTGAAACAGTCTCCCCCCCACACACATATGGTGTGCTGCAGGCAGGGGCTGCTCCAGCCAGACTGGGCTGAGCCCACCGCACCACACCACAGGCAGAGTGTACTGCTTCTGTCTGGCCATGCCTCCAATTAACCAGATACCCCAGTAAGGCTGATACTTACTGGGTAACAGTTAACTGGTTAACCCTACACATCCTTGGTGGTGCTCTAAAACAGCAGACCAGTTGATTGTGGCTAAATCTTAAATAGGAAGCTTTCATACTTTTCCCCAGAGACAAGAAGATAAGTAGAGAAGGAGACAGTCTCTATCCTGTGCTGACTGCTTGATCCCACTCCTTACTCTCTTAAGATTCGTGTCTTAAGTGAGGAACAATCTGTTTCACACATACAGAATGAGAAGCAACTGTCTAGGATGAAGTAATGCAGAAAGGGATCTAGGGGTCATAGTGAATCAGAAGCTAAATATGAATCAACAATATGATGCTGAAAAAAAAACAATAATTCTGGGAGGCATTAACAGGTGTGTTGTGAGCAAGACACGAGAAGTCATGCTTCTGCTGTACTCTGCGCTCATTGGGCCTCAGTTGGAGTATTGTGTCCAGTTCTGGGCACCACATTTAAAAAAGATGTTGAGAAATTAGAGAAGGTCCAGAGAAGAGCAACACAAATGATGAAAGGTCTAGAAAATGAGTGATGAGGGAAGACTGAAAGAATTGGGCTTGTTTAGTTTAGAAAAGAGAAGACTGAGAAGAGACATGACAGCAGCTTTCAAGTACCCAAAAGGGTGTCACAAGGAGGAGAGAGAAAAATTGTTCTCCTTGGCCTCTGAGGACAGGACAAGAAGCAATGGGCTTAAACTGCAGCAAGGGAGGTTTAGGTTGGACATTAGGAAAAACTTCCGAACTGTCAGGGTGGTTAATCACTGGAATAAATTGCCCAGAGAGGTTGTGGCATCTCTATTTCTGGAGATATTTAAGAGCAGGTTGGACACCTGTCAGGGATGATCTAGACAGTGCTTAGTCCTGCTGTGAGGGCAGGGGACTGGACTGCATGACCTCTTCAGGTCCCTTCCAGTTCTAGTGTTCTATGATTTTTGTCACATCTTTTCCATCCCCTTTCTTTACCCTTCTTTCCCTTTTCATGTGAGCCTATATGATCCTAACCAAAACCATCCTCCATCTTCTAAAACTGTCATGGAACTGCCATGTCATTTGCTGCTGGGATATTGTTGATTCTACTGGTGTGTTATGCTCTTTCCCTCTCTTGCTGTCTATTTTGTTCATTTGGGCTGTGTACTTCTGTGTTTAGCATAATGGGACCCATTCTTGTTGGACCATTAGTCACAGATGCAATCAACATGATTACTACTAACACTCACTTCAACTACATGAGGAGTCCAACACATCCTTAGATTTAAGACATGGGTAAATCTTTTAGAACAGGGATTAAATGCCACAGTTCCTAATATCTTACCTTTAGATCTTATACTATCCTGTGCTTTTCACTACATTGGGCTTCCCATATTCTCCATGCTTGCCTATCAGCTGCCTTGTGACATTAAGTCCTCCCATTTAAATTTATAGATGCCATTGATAATCGTACACTTCCAAGTTATCCCAGGTCTGCCCCTCTTTCTTGTTGGATTTTCTGGCTTCCAACTGACAGCCATAATCAGTAGTCAGTTATGATCCATTCCTAACACATGTCCTAGTCATTGATGTCTTCTCTTAAAAGTTATTTGCAATAGAGACCTTGCTTTAGCCAGTTTTCTGACCCATTCATTCATTTTTCTTTCCTCGTCGCCTCCTAATAGTCTCCATAAGCACTTCTGATGAAACACACCTAACTTCTGAGCCTCTGTTTTCTTGAGTTGCCAAGTTTCACTGCTGTAGGTTGCTATGGCTGCAACAACCGTGAGGAAGACTCTTAGTTTTGTATGTGAGGATATGGTATTACATTTCCAAACGTTCTTACATTTAAAGAAAGCTGAGTTCACTCTGTCAAGCCTTATTCTTATTTCCTCAGAGCACTCACCATCTTGGCTTATTGTGCTTCCAAGATATTTGAATCAATCAACCCTTTCCCTATAGCTACCTAATATTGCTAGATACTTTAAACAAGGCTTATTGAATTCTGCCCTACTGCTCTGATTTGATTAAATACTTTCAGAGCAGATGATGTTGTTCTTATAAGGTACATTTAAACACAAGATTAAAGCCATTGGATTAGGTCTTTGCTGGTGAACTGTACCACACAGAGACCCTCATAGGATCCCAGGGGTTGAAGGGATATGCCTACTGCTTCCAGGAGTGGCACTGGGCCAGGGTAGGCAAGAAGCCTGCCTTACCTCTGCCGAGCCACTGGACTTTCAGTGTCTAAAACCTCTCTCCCTTCTGCTGCTCGGTCCCTCCACTCTCTCTAAATGTTGCCACGCCTCCCAATAAGCCCATTGACAGTCAACAGCTAAGGTTGGTGAGAGATACCTGCCTGGCACCCCTTGCCCTCCAATCATAGCATCTTGGGCAGTGGCCCAGTCTTCCTCCCCCAAGAACAGTCCTGTCCAGAATCCATTAAAAGTACAGAAAAAGAAGGAAACAAAGACAGTTACAATATTTAAAATGAAAAGTATAAAGTGAGACTTTCATTTTAACATCACCCTCATTCTCTTTCCCTGTGGCTGGGGAGAATGTTTAGAAGGATGTCTCTCTTATATGACTCTCTCAATGACTTAACTACCTGCATTCTGCTACAAAGACCTTTTACATCTGCACTTGAAAGGGAATCCTCTGAACTGTCATTCATGTTAAAATTCGACACTTTCCAAAAAGGACTTAACAAACATTTGAACTATCTCACCCATTACCAAGACAGTTTCCCCAATTATCACCTCTAATACCATTAACTCACAAACATCCCACTCTCCCTACCTCTAATATCATCAATTCACAGACACTTACCTTCCTTCCTTCCCCCCTCCCCCCCACCCTGCATCCTCCTCCTGTTCTGCAATGTGATTTGTCCTTTTCATATTTGTTCATTTTTTTTAATTGTATCCTTTGGTATCTATGGTTGTGACTACTTTCTTCCACTATTTGATCTGAGGAAGTGGGTCTGGCCCACGAAAGCTCATCATCTAATAAACCATCTTGTTAGTCTTTAAAGTGCTACATTGTCCTGCATTTTGCTTGTACTGAAAGTGACTGAAATGTCAGCGGGTTAGAAGTAGAGTGCTCTTGAAAGCGGGTGTTGTTCTATGGACTAGATCTTTGAAAAGTCATTATTGCTGAAAAGGTTGGTGAGCCGAAGTTGCTGTGAGTTTGTGATAGGACTTTGTGATTTATGACACTCGGCGTGCAGTGAAAACACAAGATGATTAACCATGGAACTTGGTCACTTGGATTTTGTTTCAGGACACAGACTACGAGCTCTGTGGCGCCTTGTCACCATTCTTGGGGAATGCACGGTGACCGGTACCTGAGTGACAGAGAGTCATGTGGAAACGATCGCTGCTACCACTCTGCTGATACCCAGGGGCAAGAGGTAAAATGCGCTTGCGGGTGCAGGAAAAGTATATAATTCCTTGGGCTGTGTGTGGGCAATGGGTTTTGAGTCAAAACTAGAAAAATTTAATGAACCTAAAACGTACAAATCGGAGACATTCGAAATCCCAAATAATAATACCCCACATTCTGCATAACCTCTGGAAACATTCCTTGTCCTCCTGCATGAATTGCCTCTGCAGTTCCTCCCCGTGTGTGCCAAGCTCATGATGCACGATGGCTGATAGATTTGTCTAAACTCTCTATCTGCCGAAAATGTTCCAGAAAGAAAACTCCTGCCCGTCCCACCCTAACTTCGGTCCTTGGCGAGTTCACTGAGCTACTGGGTGGGTGGAAGCAGCAGAGATGAAATGCCTTGGTTTTAGTAAGGTTTGTGACGTGGTCTTACCTGAAATCCTCATAAGCAAACTAGGGCTGTGTCCAGACTCAGGGGTTTTTTCGAAAAAAGTAGCCTTTTTTCGAAAAAACCTCACCTGCGTCCAGACTCAAACCGCGTTCTTTCGAAATTAAATCGAAAGAACGCGGCTTTTCTTTCGATGGCGGTAAACCTCATTTCACGAGGAAGAACGCCTTCTTTCGAAAGTTCCTCTTTCGAAAGAAGGCGTTCTTCAATGTAAATAGGGCTTCTTCGAATGAGAGCATCCAGACTCACTGGATGCTTTCTTTCGAAAAAGCAAGCCGCTTTTTCGAAAGTTCAACGTGCAGTCTAGACGCTCTCTTTCGAAAGAGGCTCTTTCTAAAGTATCTTTCGAAAGAGCCTCTTTCGAAAGAGGCTTGCAGTCTAGACATAGCCTAGGGAAACGTGATCTTCATGAAACAATTACTGCATGGGCGCACAGCTGGTTGAAAGACCATACTCAGAAACAAAATCCTGTAGTCCTGTAGCACCTGAGGGTATGTCTACATTGCCTTCTTCCTTCGAGAGAGGAATACAAATGCAGGCAAACGAAATTGCAAACGAAGCACGGATTTGAATTTCCCGCGCTTCATTTGCATAATCGCGGCCGGACGCTTTTTTGAAATGCGCTATTTTGAGATAAAAAGCGCTGCTTAGGTGCGGTTATTCTGAGAAAAAACCCTTCTTTCGAAATAACCCTTACTCCTTCTAAAATGAGGTTTAAGGGTTATTTCGAAAGAAGGGTTTCTTTTCTCGAAATAACCGCGTCTAAACAGCGCTTCTTATCTCGAAATAGCATCCGGCCGCGATTATGCAAATGAAGCGCGGGAAATTCAAACCCGCGCTACATTTGCACTTTCTCTCAGCTGCATTTGCCTTCCTCTCCCAAAAGGGGAATGCAGTGTAGACAATAGAGACTAGCAAATTTACGTATGTGCGTGTGTGTATAAATATACATAGTATCCTGAGCGTTCGCAGGCAGCACCCACTTCCTCTCCTCTGAGGTCTTGCAGTGCACTACTACACAGGAAAGGTCATCTGGTCCAGTCCCCGGCACTGAGGCATGACTGCGTATTGCCTAGATCGTGCCTCACAGCTGTGTGTCTAACGTGTTCTGATAAACCTCCAGTGCTGGAGATTCCACAACCTCCTTGAGTAATTTGTTCCCGTGCTTAGCTACCCTGACAGGAAGCTTTTCCTACAGTCCAACCTAGACCTTCCTGGATGTAATTTAAGCCCATTGCTTCTTGTCCTGCCCTCAGTTGTTAAGGAGAGCAATTTGTTACCCCGGGATGGGAAGTCTGAGAACTGAATTTTCTGTGGAGCAGGGAACTGAACCCAGATGTCCCAAGTCCTTGGTTAGCGTCCTGTCCCTTGCATCATCGTTCCTTGCTGCGGGAACAGAGCAGAGTAAGTTCCTCTCCCAGGAACTGGTGCTAAAGCGAAGACGTAGGGTATGTCGCAGCTACAGCCATAAGTGTGTAAGAGATATCGCCTTCAGCTTCCCTCAACGCCTCCACTGGTGGGATTTAAGAAATGCTGTGGAAGTCGCCCTGGGAAATGATCTGTTCTGTTCTCCTTTTGCAGATGCAAGAAGAACAGCTCAGCCAGGATGTACAGAACAGGTATCGCACCCTGCCATTGTGGCTCACACTTCAACCCTTCCCAGGCCCGGGTGATGTTGCGAGAGTCCTGACTGCGTCAGTCCCCTGAGCGACTATTGCTGTTCTCTTTCAAGTACTAGAAGTGACCCACTTTGCCACGTGGGCCAGCTTAGAGTCACAGGCCGTCTAGAAAGCAGCATGTGCCTCATCAGACAGGAGCATGCAAGGAGCCATGACCCAGACCCCTCCAGCCCTTGCTTCCAGTGCAGCAGAGGGGCTCATGGAATCGTAGGGCTGGCAGAGACCTCAGGACTCATCGAGTCCAGCCCCCTGCCCAAGACAGGCCCAATCCCAAGTCAGCCATCCCGGCCAGGGCTTCATCCAGCCGGGACTTATAAGCCTCTAGGGGGGAGATTCCACCATCTCCCTAGGGACCCCATCCCAGTGCTTCCCCGCCCTCCTAGGGGAATGGTTTTTCCTAAGATCCAACCTAGACCTCCCCACGGACGTTAATCTCCCCTGCAGCGTAAACCCAGGGCTAGTGGTTTCCTGTCATCGGACCCATTTTACCGCACTCTAGGGGCGAGCATCTGCACTGGTTTTTAACCCACGTGCACTGTTTTTTAAAAGCGTTTCTAACGTGGGCTCGAACTGGGAGCCGCTGGCATCCAGACTGCAGCCCTGAGGCAAAATGGCCATGTGGAGGAGCCCCTCCCAAAACGTGGTGCCTCTAGCACTTTGCAGTGCACTGTGGGAAAATTTTACAGCTCCCCCTGCACATTGTTGGAAGTTTGAGCCGCCCACGATCGCTGCCCCGGAGCAGTTTCGCTTCAGCCACCTACTGGAGCCAGCAACGTGGGGAGGGACCTTTGAAAAACTTGTCTGTCTTTTCACTCCTGTGTCAGGAAATTAGCACCTCAGTGCTCCTCTCTCAGAGCCTTCGGCTGGCCTATTTTTAAGAGGAATAAGGGATCTTTTGTAAAAGGCTTTATTTTCCGAAAGATCCCTGTCTAGACTGTCGCTTTTTTCCGGCAATGCTCCGTGCCGGAAAATGCGGCAGCCATGTTTATGCAAATGAAGCGGGGGGATTTAAATCCCTGCTTCATTTGCAATTGCGATGTGTCTAATTTGCATCCCTTTTACGGAAAAGGGATGCAGTCTAGACACAGCCACCCTGATGGGCCTGTCTTCCTTTGCAGCTGACTTCCTGTGTTCTCTATCAGCAGCAATGGTCCCTACTTAGTTTTTAAACATACTTTTAAAATGGATTTACTATGTATCTGTGGAAACTCCCTCAGGGTCATGTGTTAGGCTAGTGGCCTTAGAGCAGGCTGACTCGCCTGTGGCTGGGAAGGAAATCATAGAGCAGGTGTCATGTGGTTTGATTTTTAAATATGAGAGGAGCCAGTAGAACACCTAAGATAAACTCTTATTAACTTTATTGTGTATTGAATAGTAAAGGAAAGCAATGTGAGGTTACACAGATCTATTCCAATACACGGGATAGTTAGTACAGATATAATATAATAATACCTACACCTAAGACATTACACAAGATATTCGATTTTAAGAATATGAATGTACATGTACTTATTTTTATAAATCACATGCAGTTCCAATGCTATTACCCTAACAATTGTCAGACAGGAGTTTGTGATATCTTTCTTTCCCCCACGTTCAGAGGCATCCTCAGTGCTTCCGGGTGGTAGGAAGTGGTTCACCTTCTTGTTGCAGTGAGTAAAGAAGTGGGGACACCTTACCCAATCCCTCCCACTGATTAGGTTTTCTACCCCTATATTTATACTCGACTTGGTCATTCTAGTAATATCTACCAATTAATCATATTTTGTGTGAGATACTTAGTATGCCAATATTTAGGGTACGTTTTGCTACTCAGGGTATTGCAAAAGCTTTTAATTAATAGCTTTTCGTCTGTCTCTGGAATTTTTCACTTATCAAAAATGGGATGTACTAGTACCAGGTTGTTTCTGGTCTTCTTGGCCTGGTTTTGCTGTGCTGTACAATTTATGCATGATTGTGCAAGCATTCCTGACTCTCAAAACGCCCCTCCCCCTACTTTTGGCCTGGCCTGCATGCATATATGAACCAGACTTTAGACAGGACTAGGGTTTGCTTTGTTTGTGGCCTTCAGTGCACTAGGCAATAATATGCCTGTCTCTTGTTTCTGTCACAGTGCTGCTGCCTCTCGGCTACTGTACTACAGGGTGAATCCCGACACCAGGCCAAGTAAGTGATAGTCATTGATTGATTATAAGTTGGTGCCAAGGATGAGCCTGGCCCATGTGCTGAGAAACTTGCTCTAAGCCCTTGGATTGGCAAGTGAGAGACAGAGCTGCTACAGTTGGCTGCAGGAGGAAGGTTAGGGACAGGCCCATGCTGTCAATGTGAGGACAGGGCACATGGAACCGATAGCCCTGGGACAGGGACTAGGAGCGGGAGGTACGGCCTTGTGTTTTATTTAATGTGATGGCACACCCCTGTGGCTTTGTCTCTAGTGGCTACTGCTTCTAAGTCTCTGCTGCCATTGTTCAGATGCAGAGTTTCTAGAAGGGGACAGAACGAGGACCCCTAACGATCAACAGTAGAGAACCAGCAATCCCGCCGCAGTTTTGTATCTCCCAGAGGAGAACCTGACAAGGGAAGGGCATATGGGCAGCCATTAGTGACTAAATAAACAGCTGCTTTGCTCAACACAAGTGTTCCAAAACGTTTGCAGGTTTTTTGAAACTGCCTGTTCTAATAGACAGCAAAGTGCAGGACAGAGAAACCTCACCCCATCAAACAAATGCTACAGAAACTGGCAGATGCCAGTGCATCCCTACTACCACTCTTTTGATGATATTCAGGGAACTTCTGCTGCCTCGCCTCCACAGATCTTATGCCCTTTGAGGTGATTCCTGGGCAAGCCAGGTGCATGCCAAAGCATTTCTGTGGCATACCAATGGCACATAGACCAGCATGTCTTAGCAATATGGCCTAGTGTGGTGAAGACTCAGCCTATAGACCTTGTGCTTCAGCCCTGCTCCCTTAGAGTGTGTCTAGACTACAGGGTTTTGTCGACAAAAGTGGACTTTTGTCGACAAAACTAAACCTGTGTCTACACTACCGCTGAGTTCTGTCGACATAACGTCGACAGAACTCAGCAGTTTTGTCGATGCTGGTAAACCTCATTTTATGAGGAATAACGCCTTTTGTCGACAGAGTTCTGTCGACAGAAGGCATTATTGCATCTAAACTGTCCTTTGCGTCTACACTGCCATGTCGACAAAGCAGCTTGCTTTGTCGACAGAACTGAATGTAGTCTAGACACTCTTTGTCGACAGAAGCTTTGTCGACAGTATCTGTCAACAAAACTTCGGTCGACAAAAGCCTGTAGTCTAGACGTACCCTTAGATACATGATACACATTTTTTCTCTCACCATACTGATGTAGTCCCCTTACTAAAGGTGCCTCTGCTTATTCTCTGGGAAGATCCTATGTGCTGCAATCTAGCCCCAGAGACTACAATTCCCAGGAACCCTTGAGGAAACCAGGAAGGAAGTCTCTCCATGGGTGTGAAGAGAGGCTCGGCAGTCTGTGGACTCTTACCTTGGTTTTTGGAACAGAAAGGGAGCCAGGCTGCTATGGAGGAGTTTGATTCAGTCCAGGAGCTGTTAGGCTGCAGGCTGTAGGACAGAGAGGGCAGTTTGAGGCCTGGGGTAGACCCTGAAGTGCCACTGCCCCCTCAGACCAGCTGCAGGACAAGGGACAGCTGGAGGCTAGGGCCAGCCCACACAGCATCTCCCCCTTTCCCTCCACAACAGGCTGCAGGATGGAGGATGTCACTGACCCAAGCAAGACTTTCCCAGGCCAGGGAGGCAGCAGCAGACTAGGGGCTGTCTCCACAAGATAGGCTGCAGGCCAGGGGGGCCTGCAGAGCCCCAGCTCCCACCCAACAAGTGCACAGACTTGGATCCCCTCCCTCCTTAGAGGAGCTGCCCTTTAGGGAGCGCAGCCACCATCAGAGCAGTACATAAGAACATAAGAACAGCCGTACTGATCCTTCTAGCCCAGCTTCCTGTCTGCCGACAGTGGCCAGCACCAGGTGCCCCAGAGAGGGTGGACCGAAGACAATGATCAAGCGATTTGTCTCCTGCCATCTCTCTCCAGCCTCTGACAAACAGAGGCTAAGGACACCATTTTATCCCCTGGCTAATAGCCTTTTATGGACCTAACCTCCATGAAATTATCTAGCTTCTCTTTAAACTCTATTATAGTCCTAGCCTTCACAACCTCCTCTGGCAAGGAGTTCCACAGGTTGACTACACGCTGTATGAAGAAGAACTTTCTTTTATTAGTTTTAAACCTGCTACCCATTAATTTTATTTGGTGAAGCACCCCCCTTGCTTCCACAGGCAGGCCCTGTAAGCTCCACTCTCACCTCCCAATCCCCTCTCCTTAGCACCCTCCCCGAGTCCTGCACCTCCCATCTGCCTTGACTTCTGCAGCCCAGCTCCTTCACCCTGCCCCAAGGCCCCACCTTCTGCCTCGAGTCCCCTCACCCCTCCCAACCCTCTGCCCTGAACCACCCACCTGTCTCCTTATCCCGAACCCTCACTTCAGCCTTCATTTTCAAAAAATACAGTCATTGAAATAAAGCACGTACATTTTTCATTTTTTTAATTGCTTCAGTTAAAGACCCAAGCAACCCTGGGTACATCTGCCAGTACTTCTGTAATTCTCGTCACCACCTGCTCATCTTTAGTGCAGTTTGAAGTTTCCTTTCGCAGCACTGAATGAACTGTACTGAACAGTTATCACATCTGCCTTTCATAGAATCAAAGAATAATAGAGCTAGAAGAGACCTCAGAAGGTCATCAAATCCAGCCCCCTGCCCTAGGCAGGACCAATCCCAACTAAATCAACCCGGCCAGGGCCTTGTCAAGCCGAGACTTAAAAACCCCTAGGGATGGAGACTCCACTACTTCCCTAGGGAACCCACGCCAGTGATTCACTACCCTCCTAGTGAAATAGTTTTTCCTAATATCCAACCTGGACCTCTCCCACCACAACTTGAGACCATTGTTCCTTGTTCTGCCATCCCTCACTACTGAGAACAGCCTCTCTCCAGCCTCTTTGGAACCTCCCTTCAGGAAGTTGAAGGCTGCTCTCAAATCCCCCTCGCTCTGCTCTTCTGCAGACTAAACAGATCCAACTCCTTCAGTCTCTCCTTGTAGGTCATATGCTCCAGCCCCCTAATCATTTTGGTTGCCCTCTGCTGGACCCTCTCCAATGCGTCCACATCCTTTTTGTAGTGGGGGGCCCAGAACTGGACACAGTACTCCAGATGTGGCCTCACCAGAGCTGAATAAAGGAGAATGATGACATCTTTGGATCTGCTGGCAATGCTCCTCTTAATGCAACCTAATATGCCATTAGCCTTCTTGGCTACAAGGGCCCACTGTTGACTCATATCCAGCTTCTCGTCCACTGTAACCCCCAGGTCCTTTTCTGCAGAACTACTACTTAGCTGGTTGGTTCCCAGACTGTAACAATGCTTGGGATTCTTCCGTCCCAAGTGCAGGACTCTACACTTGTCCTTGTTGAACCTCATCAGATTTCTTGTGCCCCAATCCTCCAATTTGTCTAAGTCACTCTGGACCCTATCTCTGCCCTCAAGCATATCTACCTCTTCCCCTAGCTTAGTGTCATCCGCAAACTTGCTGAGGGTGCAATCTATCCCCTCATCCAGATCATTAATAAAGGTATTGAACAAAACCGGTCCTAGAACTGAACCTTGGGGCACTCCGCTAGAAACCGACCACCATCCTGACACCAAGCCATTGATCACTACCCGCTGGGCCCGGCCTTCTAGCCAGCTTTCTATCCATCTTACCGTCCATTTATCCAATCCACATTCCCTTAACTTGCTGGCAAGAATATTGTGGGAGACCGTATCAAAAGCCTTGCTAAAGTCAAGGTATATAACATCCACTGACTTTCCCACATCCTCAGAGCCAGTTACCACATCATAAAAGCTAATCAGATTGGTCAGGCACGACTTGCCCTTTGTGAATCCATGCTGACTATTCCTAATCACTTTTCTCTCTTCCAAGTGCCTCAAAATGGATTCCTTAAGGATCCCTTCCATGATTTTTTCCAGGAATCGAGGTAAGACTGACCGGCCTATAGTTCCCTGGATCGTCCTTCTTCGAAGATGGGCACTACATTTGCCTTTTTCCAGTCATCCGGGATTTCTCCCAATCTCCACGACTTTTCAAAGATAATGGCCAAAGTCTCCTCAGTGACATTTGCCAACTCTCTCAGTACCCTCGGATGCATTAAGTCCGGACCCATGGATTTGCATACGTTTAGCTTTTCTAAATAGTTCCTAACCTGTTCTTTACCCTCCAAGGGCTGTCCATCTTCTTCCCATCTTGCATCACTTAGCGCATTAGTCCGGGAGCCCACCTTGTCCATGAATACAGAGGCAAAGAAAGCATTGAGTACTTCAGCTTTCCCCACATCATCTGTCACTAGGTTACCTCCTTCATCCAGTAGGGACCCCTCACTCTCTCTGATCACCTTCTTCTTGTTAACATGCCTGTAGAAACCTTGTTATCCTTCACATCCTTAACCAGTCGCACTTCAATCTGTGCCTTTGCCTTCCTGATAACCCCCCAGCATTCTCGAGCTATACATTTAAACCCCTCCCTGGTCATTTGTCCAAGATTCCACTTTCTGTAAGCTTCCTTTTTGTGCTTAAGTTCACCAAGGATTTCCCCCGTAAGCCAATCTGGACTCCTACCATGTTTGCCTCTCTTGCTACATGTCGGGATGGGTTTTTTTTGTGCCTTCAATAAGGCTTCTTTAAAATACTGCCAGCTGTCCTAGACTCCTTTCCCCTTCATGTTAGCATCCTAGGGGATTCTGCCCATCAGATCTCTGAGGAAGTCAAAACCTGCTTTTTTGAAGTCCAAGGTGTGAATTTTACTACTCTCTTTTCTTCCGTTGGTCAGGATCCTGAAATCTACCATCTCATGATCACTGCTTCCCAGGTTGTCACCCACCTCTACTTCCCCTATTAGTTCCTCCCTGTTGTGAGCAAAAGGTCAAGCTGCTCAGGGCCCCTGGTCGGATCCTTCAGCACTTGTGTCAAGAAGTTATCCCCAACATTTTCCAAAAACTTCCTGGATTGCCTGTGTACTGCCGTATTGGTTTCCCAACAGATGTCAGGGTGATTAAAGTCCCCCATGAGTCATCCCACCAAGTCTCTGTTATCCCAATTAAATCACATTTCTTGGACTGGGCCAGGCTTGTTTGTTTGTTGCCCAGGCTTCTCGCATTAATGTACAAAAACCTCAGATAACCAGTTGATCGCCCTATCTTGTCCATTTGAATCAGGGGTCCTCCTTTGTTGCTCGTTCCTCTTTGCATTTCTTCCCGGTATCCGACTTTCCCACTCCCCTCAGGGTTTTGGTCACCGTCCCCCAACTAACCTCATTAAACCTCTCTAGGTTTGCAAGCCTGGCCACGAAGATGCTCCTTCCTCTCTTGGTTAGGTGGATCCCATCACTTCCTAACAATCCTTGTGCCCGGAACAGAGTCTCATGGTCGAAGAAGCCAAAGCCCTCTCTGCGACACCACCTGCACAACCACGCATTTACGTCCTCAATTTGACGATCCCTGCCCAGTCCTTTCCCTTCAACAGGGAGGATGGACGAGAACACCATTTGTGCTCCAAATTCTTGGATCCTTCTTCCCAGTGCTACATAATCCACGGTAACCCACTCAAGGTCATTCTTGCCGTATTGTTAGTTCCCATGTGAAGAAGCAGGAAGGGGTAGCGATCCCTCAGCTCCCTCTTCATGGCAGTCTGCCAGTCCTTCTTAACCCAGAACATATGCACCCTGGATAGAAACATATAACACTAGACCTAAACTGGACCTTGAGAGGTCATTAAGACCCATCCCCTGCACTCATGGCAGGACCTAGCACCAGCTAGATCATCCCTGACAGGTGTCTGTCTAACCTGCTCTTAACTATCTCCAGTGATGGAGATTCCACAACCTCCCTAGGCAATTTATTCCAGTGTTTAACCACCCTGACAGATGGGAAGATTTTCCTAATGTCCAACCTAAATCTCCCTTGCTGCAGTTTAAGCCCATTGCTTCTTGTCCTATCCTCACAGGCCAAGGAGAACATTTTTTCTCCTTCTTCGACACATCCTTTTAGATACTTGAAAGTTGCTATTATGGCCCCTCACAGTCTTCTCTTTTCTAAACTAAACAAGCCCAGTTCTTTCAGTCTTCCCTCATCGCTCCCGTTTTCTAGACCTTGTGTCACTGAGAGTGTGTCTAGACTACAGGGTTTTTTGTTTTTTTTTAAAGTGGCCTTTTTAAAAAAAAACTTACCCTGCATCTAGACTGCTGCCATGTTCTTTCAAAAGTAAATCAAAAGAATGCAGCAGTTTTTTCAATTGTGGAAAACCTCATTTTACGAGGAATAACCCCTTTTTTCGAAAGTTCTCTTTCAAAAAAAGGCCTTATTGAATGTGAACTTTACTTTTTAGAAAAAGAGCATTCAGACTGGCTGTAATCTAGACACTCTTTTTCGAAAGAGGCTTGTAGTCTAGACGTAGCCTGAGTCTGACCTTAGCCAGATGCTTCTTTTTTAGTAACGTGCTTTTGTGGTTTCAAACCTTTCACATTCCCCCAGTGGTCTAATCTATTCAGCCTAAGACTTGACATATAATCAGAAGAAAAATCAAGGGCCCTCAGTCCGTACTCTTCTTCTGTACACTTTTACTTTGCAGTGTCTGGATATGGGGTATATATAATTATTATATATCCTATTGGCACATATGGACAAGAGTGTCTGCTGTATTCATCATAACTATATCAGTGTGACGGGCTGCGGTCACAGAAGACCCTTTGGGGGGCTTCCTGGGATGCTGAGAAGGCCACTGCCACTCACCTTCCTTCTCTCTGGGGCTTCTCACCTGGTCTCCCCCAGCCAAGACACAGAGCTGAGGTTCCTGGTTCACTCCACTCAGAGAAACAGAACAGACACTGAATCTTTTCAGGTCCAAGGAAAATGCAGTTTTGGGCCCAGCTCCTGGGATAGCACTCTAGAAATGGGATCAGAACCCCAATGAATTACTCAGGTAAACCCTCTGTAACAAGTAAAGGGGAAATGTGTACACCAGTTGTTCCCACAGGTAATAGTTATTTACACTGGGCTTGATAGTAACTAAAAGTGGTTTTATTGAGTACAAGCTGTAGGATATAAGTGGGAGAAGGCAGAGCAATGTAGAATACAAACTCAAAACAACAGAAAACACATAGCTAATTCGACATTAAAACCTCAATACAAACTCACCCTAAAGCTGTTCCTTTTACAGCTAAGCCTTCAAAACCAGGGAAGTTCCTCTCCCTACAGTCTTTAGTTCAGTGGTCCCCAATGCGGTGCCTGCAGGCGCCATGGTGCCCGCTAGGGCATTTATGTGCACCTGCCGAATCATCTGGGCCGGATTCCCCCCCGGCATGCAGCACAGGCATGGTGCCAGCCTCCGACGCATGGGCGGCCCCTGGCCCAGCGCGCGGTGCGTGTGTGGCCCCACCCCCAGACACCCAGCAGCCCTGAAAGGTTGGAGACCACTGCTTTAGTTCATTCCCTTGGGTGTGCCACAGCAGACTGACAAAGACCAAGACCTACTAGTTTCCTATTGTTTTAATTCCTATTGTGTTTCCCACTTTTGCATGGGAAGTTACCTGGCCAGTCCATACTAGTTAGGGAGGTCATGTGACTTCCTAAGATCAACCACTGCTAAGACTTAAGGACAAAAATCTGGGGAAAATCATATGTAAACAGCCATTGAGGCCTTGGAAACACCCTTGATGACTTTCCTTTGCGCATTTAAAACCCATAAACCATTCCATACTCAGTGAGGGCAGGGGACTGGACTCGATGGCCTCTCGAGGTCCCTTCCAGTTCTAGTGTTCTAAGAGACTGTGATCCCCCTTAGCCCTCTCTCTTCTTATTGGAGAAGTTCCAATCTTGTTAAGCTCTACTCATATGGAAGCTGTCCTATAGCTCTCTTCTGAACCTTTTCCAATTCTTATATATCATTTTGACATGGGGTTTCTTTCTTTCTTTCTTTCTTTCTTTCTTTCTTTCTTTCTTTCTTTCTTTCTTTCTTTCTTTCTTTCTTTCTTTCTTTCTTTCTTTCTTTCTTTCTTTCTTTCTTTCTTTCTTTCTTTCACAAAGCTCCATATCCAGATGGAACTAAGACCTTTCAAGTACATTTAATTTTCCTATGTATAACCAGAGCAAGAGACCATCCCAGTATCGCCACTAACCTGGTGATTGGAGCATTTATGCTGCTGCAGGAAGGAACCTGCCTCAGAGACCCTGTTGGGCTGCTGGCTGGGAGCCACCTCAGAAAAGTGATTCCAGGCCAGAGCCTGCCTCTGGCACCCCAGCTTCTCTCACTTATCAACTCCAGGTCACTACCCCCTCCTGCTTTAGGTCACCACCCAAGTCCTCTGAACACAAATACCACGTCAGATCACAACTCCCTCCCAGAGCCTGCAACCCCTGCCATATCCCTCCTCCAGGTCAAAATTCACTCTTGCTCCCTCCGCAGCCCCCTATTTCACCCAAACTCCCTTTCAGACCCCACAGCCTGTCCCACACCCTAGTCCCCTATGCTGAGCTCCATTCTGCACCCAACCTCTGTCCCAAACCCCACAACCCCTTCCCACAGAAAAGTGCAGCCCTTCACCACTTTCCAAAATTTGCAGTGGCCTCCATAAAAAATTATTGCCCGCCCCTGCCCTAGAGAGACAGGGAGCAAGCTGGGCATAGATACCCGTACCCCTCAGGTCTCTGGCCCAGGACCCTCTCCCTGTCCCTCTCTCCAAACTAGGTCCCAGTCTCCACCTCTTTCCACTTTGCAAGCCCTGTTCTGGGTGTAATTGTAGCACAGGGAGACAGCGTCCATTCACTGCACCCATGCTGCAGGTCCCAGTGTGCAGTGGAAGGAAGCTGACGTCCCCTCAGGGCTGTTTCTATCTTGCTAAGTCACAGGTATCCCTGTGGGGCCATGTGGTGATGGGAAAGGGGGAGCAGTCACTGGGGATTCCTCCAGCCAAGCTCCCCCTTCCCATATCCTGGGCTGGCCACCCTGACCCTGCATGAGGCTGTGCGGGAGGGGAGATCCTACCCACTGACCCACCCAGGACACAGGGCTGCATCATGTCTACTCTGTGAATGAGACCCTGAGGGAGCATCCTGTCTCTGGGGTGTGTGGGAGATGCTACCCGACCCCTAACCTGAAAGCAGCTCGTGCTTCATTGGCTAGCAAGGGGGGGGGGGCAACGTGACCTTGGGCCTGTCCCCACTTCTGCTTTGCAGGGAATGTGAGCTCTTGTTGAGGGCAGCATAAAAACGCATGAGTGATCAGAGGTCCCACAGCAGGATAAAGAGGGCAGGCACTTGGCTCCAGGGCTGAGTTAATGTTCCATAAGGGCCTGTTTGTCAACAATGCACTCTGATATTCTCATGTCCCAGGAGCAGGGCACTTGGGCAGCTGCCCAGAGGACATTCAAATGCCTCCCTGCTAATTAGTAAAGCGCCCATGGGTGGCAGCTGACAACAGCATGTGTTTCTAGGGGTGGTGCACACCTGACCATGCCTTGGTGCAGAGATCAAAATTTATTCCACACATGGATGGAAACATTTAGAGGGAACACTGCCCTGGGGGTCTTCTAGGATAGGGAGGCTATTAAGGGAACCACCCCGCAGGCTTTACATAACTCTGGTTCCTGTGATGCATCAAACCAAATTTCAAACAGAAGGTTCAGTAGATTTCTGGGAGCTCATAACGATCCCTCCTGAATCAGGAACTTGATCCTCTTGAAGTCTGGGAACATCATGGGCTGTCGTTAAATTAGCTCCAGCTAGACCAAGGCGGCAGCAGAAGGGCACTGGCCGGATGCAGCTGGGGGTGAAGGGAGACTTGTTCCCCAAACGTTAACATCCCTGCGGAGGGAAGTGTTGGGGCTTTTCTCTCAACCCAGCTAGAGCTACATCGACCCAGCGCGTTGTCCCCGCTGATAAAGGAGCGTTGCTGGGTCACTGCTCTGGCCAGTCACTTCCGGATCGTTTCCCTCCTTTTATAAATCAACCCACCAAACAAACCGGATGTGAAACAGATTTTCTCTGGTTCCAGGTGGATACGTGGGGCTGCGTAACCAGGGTTCCACCTGCTACTTAAACAGCCTGCTGCAGTGTCTCTTCTTCACCCCAGAGCTCAGAGACGCCATCCTCAGGTGAGGGCTTTCACAGTGAGCCAGGCTGGGCAATGATTTGTGATGCGGGAGGGGGTGGGGCTGGAAGAATTTGGAAAGTGGTCAAGGGCTGCACTCTTCCATGGTATTAATGGATGAAGTGCGGGATCTGGGATGGAGGTTTGGTGCAGAAAGGAGCTTGGAGTAAGGCTTTGGGGTGCTGGAGAGGATGTAGGGTCTGGGAGGGAGTTTAGGTAAAAGATGGGCTTATGACCTGGAGCAGGGGATTGGGGTGCAGGAAGGGGCTCAAGGTCTGGGAAGGAGGAGTTTGGGTGCAGGAGAGGATTCCGACCTGGGAAATGGTTATAGTAGGGCTTGTAAGTTCTGGGAAGGAGTTGTGACCGGGGCAGGGGTGCAGAGGATTTGGGTGGTGACCTGGGGGAGGGGGTTGTGCCAGGTGCAGGCTCTGGCCAGGAGGTGCTTACTGTAGGCAGGCTCCCTGTGTGCTGCAGCCCGTACATCGCTGAAAGAGATCAGCAATTGTGGCCAGCACGTGTGTCTCTGTGCAATGTGCCCCTTGGATGGAGGGTGTAGTGGGTCTCCGTGTGCTGCACACACCAGCAAGTTCTGCCCCTGCAGCTCCAATTGGCCAGGTTCTGGTCAAGAGGAGCTTTGAGGATGGTGCTGGGAGCAGGGCCAAGGTGTGGATGTCTCCCCTGTCCTGCAAGGGGTGCACCGCATACACACACGCTGGCCACATCAGCTGGCCATGTGGGTCTGCAGAAACCAGGACCCTGATGGCCCCGTTGAGCTGCGACAGGCCAGATCCGCATGGGCCTTATTTTGCCCACCCTGTAATAAAGCTTGCACTTACATCAGCAGCAGCACACAAGGCCTGGGGTTCAGCTCAGTAGCTGCCTGGGTCACCTCCTGAGACCCACTGTAGGACACAAGCATTGAGACGACAAAGAGAAGGCAGGACTGTGCAGGAGAAAGGGGTAGGAGGGGACCACTGGCTGCCGAATACAAGAAGGAGTAAAAAGAGAAGAGGCAGCAGCCTGCAGGTAGTGGAGAGCAGAATCCTAGAATCCTAGGACTGGAAGAGAACTCAGGAGGTCATTGAGTCCAACCCCCTGCTCTAGGCAGGACCAATCCCAACTAAATCAACCCAGCCAGGGCTTTGTCAAGCCGAGACTTAAACACCTCTAGGGATGGAGATTCCACCCCCTCCCTAGGGAACCCATCCCAGTGCTTCACCGCCCTTCTAGGGAAATAGTTTTTCCTAATATCCAACCTAGACCTTCCCCACTGTAACTTGAGACCATTGCTCCTTGTTCTGCCATCTGTCACTATTATGAACAGCCTCTCTCCAGCCTCTTTGGAACCTCCCTTCAGGAAGTTGAAGGCTGCTATCAAATCCCCCCTCACTCTTCTCTTCTGCAGACTAAACAAGCCCAAAGACTTCTCTCCTCATATGTCATGCACGTCAGCCCCATAATCATTTTTATTGCCCTCCGCTGGACCCTCTCCAGTGCATCCACATCCTTTTTGTGGTGGAGGGTTCTAGAACTGATGCTGTACTTGTACTCTAGATGTGGCCTGACCTGTGCTGATTAAAGAGGAATAATCACTTCTCCAGATCTGCTGGCAATGCTGCTCCTAATGCACCCTAAGATGCCACCAGCCTTCTTGGCTACAAGGGCCCACTGTTGACTCATATCCAGCTTCTAAACCACTGGAATCCCCAGGTCCTTTTCTGCTACTTAGCTAGTCGGTCCCCAGCCTGTAACAATGTTCGGGATTCTTCCATTCCAAGTGCAGGACTCTGCACTTGTCCTTGTTGAACCTCATCAGATTTCTTGTGGCCCAATCCTCCAATTTGTCTAGGTCACTCTGGAACCTATCCCTACCCTCCAGCATATCTACCTCTCCCTCAGTTTAGTATCATCTGCAAACTTGCTGAGGGTGCAATCCATCCCCTCATCCAGGTCATTAATAAAGATGTTGAACAAAACTGGCTCTAGAACCGATCCTTCAGGCTCTCGAAACCGAATGCCAACCAGACATCGAATTGTTGATCACTACCCATTCGGCCTGACAGTCCAGTCAGCTTTCCATCCGCTGTAAAGTCCATTTATTCAATCCATACTGCCTTAGTTTGCTGATAAGAATATTGTGGGAGACAATATCAAAAGCCTTGCTAAAGTCACGGTATATCACAACCACTGACTTTACCACATCCACAGAGCCAGTTACCTCATCATATAAGCCAATCAGGTTGGTCAGGAGTGACTTGCCCTTGGTGAATCCATGTTGACTGTTCCTGATCATTTTCCCCTCTTCTAAGTGCCTCAGAATGGATTCCTTGAGGATCCCCTCCATGATTTGTCTGGGGACTGAGGTAAGACTGACTGGTCTGTAGTTCCCTGGATTGTCCTTCTTCCCTTTTTTTGAAGATGGGCACTACATTTGCCTTTTTCCAATCGCCTGGGACTCCCTCCCGATCTCCACGAGTTTTCAAAGCTAATGGCCAAAGCCTCTGCAATGACATTTGCCAACTCCCTCAGTACCCTCGGATGCATTAAATCCTGGCCCATGGATTTGTGTATGTTTAGCTTTTCTAAATAGTTCCTAACCTGTTCTTTCCCCACTGAGGGCTGCCCACCTCCTCCCCATTCTGAGTTGCCTAGTGCAGTATAGTCTGGGAACTGTCTGTGAAGACAGAGGCAAAAAAAGCATTGAGTGCTTCAGTTTTTCCCACATCATCTGTCACTAGGTTACCTCCCTCATCCAGTAAGGGCCACACCACCTCTTTGATGACCCTCTTATTGCTAACATGCCTGTAGAAACCTTTCTTGTTACCCTTCACATCCCTTGCTAGCTGCAATTCCAATTGCACTTTCACCTTCCTGATTACTCCCCTGCATTCTCAAGCAATAGATTTATACTCCTCCCTAGTCACCTGTCTAAGTTTCCACTTCTTATAAGCTTCCCTTTTAGTGTTTAAGCTCACCCAAGGATTTCCCCGGTTAGCCAATCTGGTTGCCTACCCTATTTGCTTTTCTTGCTGCGCATCGGGATGGTTTGTTCCTGCGCTTTCAATAAGGCTTCTTTGAAATACTGACAACTCTCCTGGACTCCTTTCCCCTCTCATCTCTGGGGGGCACCTTGATGTTATCCTGGAAAATGAGGCCAACTTCTAATAATGGCTTCAGGGGACATTCAAGCAATGTGGTGATCCTGTCCCATGAGCTGGCAGAAATTCATACCCTCCCTCCTTTACCGAGCGACGTGCAGGGCATGGTGGCCCCTTTTCTAAGGGCAGGCTTCCAGAGGATGCAGCTCCATGCCAGGCAGGCACTGGTCTGCTTAGCTGGACAATTTGGAAATCAGCCTTCAAGATGCCGGAAGGGGGTTACATGGACTGGTCAGGTATCTATTGGGAGCTCCCAGACTCATCCAATCTGTGGCAACTGGGCAGGGTTCAGAACAGTGAGGGAGAGGGCTGTGAAAACAGCCATTGTGAACCACAGGTCAGACAGGACCCCGCTTGCCAGGGCTGGAGATGGGAGTCAGGCTCTCTAAGTTCCCCCTCTGAGGTTGGCTGCTGGATACATATTAATGTTTCAATATCGCCTTCCTTCTGTGCAACTGAGACACCTGCCCAAACTGGAGAGGCCTCGTCTCTCTTTCCTCTCCCGCTTTCTTTAAATGAACACCTCTCTGGCTGGGACACGTTGTGTCTGGGTAAGGGACTGGGGAGTAGAGGGTCTGGCCCAGCAATCACACTTGGGCTGGTGACCACAAGTCAAGGGCAGCCACGAGGTGGCAGCTAGCAAGTAGGACCAGAGACTGGTGATAGCTACTAAGCTGGAATAAGGAGGAAAGAGCCAGTCAGGCTGGAGCCAGAGACGGGAGATCAGAAAGTGGGGGAGGTCTGGACTCGCAGCAAGCCAGCCATTCATGTGGTTGCCAGGACCACATCCTGGACAACCACCAGTGTTAAATAGTGAGCAAGGGCCAATCAGAAAGCTGCAGGGTGCTGTCACTCTGGCCCTCCAGGTGGTACTTCCTGCAGTGCCTCATCTCCACCATGCGTCTGAGCTAAAGCTCCCCATGGCCTCTGGGTGTCAATATGGGAAGTCACCTCTCCCAGGCTCTAGTATGGCCTGTAACCTGAGTCTCTTCTGCCATCTCTGTGGCATCTGGGAAAGGGGCTTTGTCACTTGGCTTCATTTCTGCAAGTGTGTGATAGAGGCCAGGCTGCAGACTGACCTGTACCTGGCCAGAGTAGAAGTGGGAAGCTGGGTCAGAAATCCAGTCCCAAAGAAACCATCTCAGCATACCCTGAGAACAGACGGGTCACAGGAAAGGGTCAGAACAGGTAACTCTTGTCACCCCCTTACTCGGTCCCCTGTTGCCCTGTATCACCAGCCCAGAGACACCCCTCCTCCAAGCTGAGAGGTGACTTCAGTCTGGTCTTTAATCTCTGGGTTCCCCCAAGTGGGCCACCCACAGGGCCCAGCCCAGGCCTCCGGAGGGACGGCTCACTCCTGGAAGCAGCAGCAGCCGTGTGATCGGAACCTGGATTCTCCCTGGAAGGCGGGTGACTAATGTTGTGTCTCTGTGATATTCTGCAGGCCTGATCCTGTCGATGGCTCCAGCATCGTGTGCCCGCTGAAAACGCTGTTTGAACAAATGAAGTGGGGAAGCTCAGCACCTTCCACCGAAGGGATTACGCGCTGCCTTGGGGTGAGCAATGGTAAGTTGTTCCCCTGGAGTTCTGCCTCACGGCCTGGTCACGTTCCCGGTGATTTCTAGTGAACGGGAGACAGATGTTACCTCAGCAATGGCTCATTATTGATGCTGATCCACAAAGGGGCTGGAAGTTCACTTTTTACTGGGCCATTGGAATCCTGTTTGTGTATCTGAATTGGGTATTTGGGCCTCTTCCGTTCATTTCTGTGGCTCCCCGGCGTGTTCACTTTGGGTCCCTTGTTGGCTCCCCTGCCCCCCAGTCAGTGCAAGATGATTTCTCAAACAAGTATAAACTGTTCCCACAATCCCATTTCTGCTCCATGACTTTCCCCTGCCCTTACCCTAGGCAGCAACTCCTTCTTTCAATAAAACTTCATCAGATACGTTTACTTCTGAAGATTTGCCATTGCAACGCTGACAGGCGGAATCAAAGACCCACTAAATTGATCTCCCATTACTCTCCTGTCAACTCTGATGCTCCGTCAGAATGAGTAAGGGGAGTGAACGGGAGTGTTTCCTCCGTTGCCCCAGTGCAGTGAGGACCCCTTGGTGAGTAGATCTAAGCCACATGAATTTGAGTTCTGCTGCTAATACAACTCAGATCATGTAGCTTGGATCAACCCGTGTACACTAGACCTGCCCAGAGTCCCTGCTGAAAAGAAAACAGAAGTAATGGAAACTGAGGCAGAGAAGAGGGCCCTTGGGAGGATGAAGTAACCAGCCCCCCCATCAGATGTTGATCATTCTGCTTTGTGTTGGCACAGTGCACCAGCAGCAGGATGTGGCAGAATATTTCCGGATTCTGATGAATAAAATCATTGAGGACAAACGGGATATTCAGCAGGTAACTCTTCTCTTTATAGAGTCTTAAATCTGAGGCTCTTTTTAGATCTTTACTTCCAAGAAAACCCTGCAGTTGCCACTGGAAAATCACGGAAGTGCCAGACGTGTGTGCACTCTGGATTTGGCCCCCTCCTGCATATGCTTTAATTACTATACAGTCCTTAGGGACATGATCATGCACTGTGTTACCCACAGATCCCTGCTTCATGCAATGCACAGGGGCTTGGCTATTGCTAGAGGTCTCAGTGGGCACTCAGCTTTAAGTTAGTGAGTTAAATACATAAAATTATTACTTTTAAAGGTCCTTGGCATTGAATATTTCTGCACTTTCCAGTGCCCGTCAGCTTCCACCAATAGTGATTGATAAAATTCCACTTCTGAGGCAGGATCTTTTGCTTTAAAGAGTTGTGTGGCCACAGTGGAAATAGTACGGCTGGTCTGTGGGCATGTTGTCCCTGAGCGACTGTCCATCCTCCGGAGGTGGCGCTGTTGGACAAGCTGTAATGAGGAGAGGTCACAGACAACCCCTGTGGGGAGGCTTCCTGGGTTGCTGATACAGCCACTGCCATTCGGCTTCCTGCTTTCTGCAGCTCCTCACCACCCAGTCCTGCTGGGCCAGTGCCTCTGGTCTCCCCCAGCCAAAACACTGAGCTGAGATCTCTGCCTCCCTGAGGAGCAGCACAGACACTGAATCGCTAAAGGTCCAACAAAAATGTAGTTTCGGGCCCAGCTTCCAGGGATACCACTCCCCAAATGGTTTTATTAAGTACAAGCAGTAGGATTTAAATGGTTTTAAGTGAGAACAGGCAGAGCAAACTAGATTACAAGCTCAAAATAACAGAAAATGCTTCACTACTAAAACCTCAGTACAAACTTATTAAAAACTCACCCTGAAACTGGTCTTGTCCCAGCTAAGCCTTCAAACCAGGGAAATCTCCTCTTCCTTGGAGTCTTTAGTTATCCTCCAGGGTGTCTTCACTGTGTGTGATGGACTTCAGCCATCCATGACCCGTATGACTGCCAGTGGAGAAAGCCAAAAGGAAGGCCCTGGAGACATGAAGTGTTCAACACAAAGAGAAAAAACAGTTTTATGTGGGGATGTGATTGACTAGTCGACTATCCAATGAGCAAAAGCTTATCAGATAGTCGACACACTAGTCGATTAATCACTTCCTCCCTCCCCTTGCTGCCTCTATCAGAGAGAGGCAGCAAGGGGGGGGGGGGGGAAGAGAAGGAGGAAGTTGAAGGTTGCTATCAAATCCCCCCTCACTCTTCGCTTCTGCAGACTAAACAGACCCAACTCCCTCAGCCTCTTCTCATAGGTCATGTGCTCCAGCCCCCTAATCATTTTGGTTGCCCTCCGCTGGACCCTCTCCAATGCGTCCACATCCTTTCTATAGTGGGGGGCCCAGAACTGGACACAATACTCCAGATAAATACTGGAGTACTCCACAATACTGCTGGAGTCCCCCTTGAATCCCTTGCTGGCTCCCTGCTCTCTGCAACGCTTTTGCCTTTGAAGTGTAGTAACAGCCCTAGGGCACCTTTATTAACTAATCGAATAGTCGATGCAAATTGCATCAACTATTTGATTAGCCAATTAATCAACATTTTGCATCCCTAGATATATGGAATATACAGGCAATGCACAGAGCAGGGAAGCTAGTTCGGGGCACAACAGACACAGGATGCCACAGCTTGTACATACTGGGCGTCAGCGAGAGCAGGTGGATGGGATCAGGAAGATTAAAAACAGCCTTGGGTGATACCACGCTCTGAACAGGATGACGGACAATATGGTGAGAGTGTTACCATCCCTTTGGGAGCAGGAGATGGAACATTCTCTGCTTGAGTGGGAGTCTCTCAGCAACAGACTTATGAGAACCAGACTGAAAGAGTGAGACAACACTCTCACCCTGATTCAGTGCTTTGCTCCAACAAATGACAGTGATGAAGAGCAAATTCTACCTTGCACTGCAGGTGGAGTTAGAGAGAGTCCCCGCACCATGTAGCATGTCATACATAGGAATAATGCAGGCAACAACTTACACACATTTCATAAAGTCTGAACACGTTGTTATACGTTCCATACCCACCCAAGCCATGTGAACACACAGGAGACCCATGCTGGTTTTCAGCAATTATTTTGTTCGCCAAAAGCTGGCAACTGGTTTGCCTGCATCACACCCCATCACTTATTATCTTTAGCAGTTGAAGCTGTCTCTGTTCTTGCAGGCAACAAAAGATGGAAGCAACTTGGAAGTTGCTGGGGAAATGAATGAAAAGATGAAGGTTAAGGAAGTCACCCCTTGCCCAATAAAAAATGTGTCTGTGGGACACAATCATACCGGGATATAAAATATATCGGAAGGATTGAGCAGGCCGTGTGGCTGGCAGAGTGGCACTGTATGCGAAAGATAACATAGAATCAAATGAAATAAAATCTTAACTGAATCAACATGTTCAATAGAATCACTATGGATAGTAATTCCATGCCCCAAAAGTAAGAATTTAGCAGTCGGGATATATTATCGGCCACCTGACCAGGATGGTGATAGTGACATTGAAATGCTAAGGGAGATTAGAGAGGTATTTTGGTATTTTATTTACCAAAATAAAAAACTCTATAATAATGGGGGATTTCAATTATCCCCATATTGACTGGGTACATGTCACCTCAGGAAGAGAATCAGAGATAAAATTTCTCAGTGGCTTAAATGACTGCTTCTTGGAGCAGCTAGTACAGGAACCCACAAGGGGAGAGGCAATTCTCGATTTAGTCCTGAGTAGAGCACAGGATCAGGTCCAGGAGGTAACTATTACTGGACCGCTTGGGAATAGTGACCATAATATAATAACATTTAACATTCCTGTGGTGGGAAGAATGCCTCAGCAGTCCAGCACTCTGGCATTTAATTTCAAAAAGGGGAATTACACAAAAATGAGAAGGTTAGTTAAACAGAAATTAAAAGGCACAGTGACTAGAGCCAAATCCCTGCAAGCTGCATGGAAACTTTTTAAAGATACCATAATAGAGGCCCAACTTAAATGTGTACCCAAATTAAAAAACATAGTAAGAGACCTAAAAAAGAGTCACCGTGGCTTAACTACCATGTAAAAGAAGCAGCGAGGGACAAAAAGATATCTTTCAAGAATTGGAAGTCCAATCCCAGTGAGATAAATAGAAAGGAACATAAACATAAACTGTCAAATTAAGTGTAAAAATGTAATAAGAAAAGCAAAAAAAGATTTTGAAGAACAGCTAGCCAAAAACTCAAAAAACAGTAGCAAAATATTTTTTAAGTACATTAGAAACAGGAAGCCTGCTAAAAAAAACAGTGGGTCCCCTAGACGATAGAGATACAAAAGGAGCAATCCAGGATTATAAAGCCATTGCAGAGAAGCTAAATTATTTCTTTACATCAGTCTTCATGGCTGAGGACGTTGGGGAGATTCCCAAACCTGCACCGTCCTTTGTGGGAGATGAATCTGAGGAACTGTCCTGGATTAAAGTGTCACTAGAGGAGGTTTTGGAACAAATAGAAAAACTTAATGTTAACAAATCACCGGGACCGGATGGCATTCACCCACGGGTTCTAAAAGAACTCAAATGGGAAATTGCAGAACTGTTAACTGTGGTTTCTAACCTATTCTTTAAATCGGCTTCCATATCTACTGACTAGAAGATAGCTAACGTGACACCAATATTTAAAAAGGGCTCTAGAGGCGATCCTGGCAATTACAGACTGGTAAGTCTAACATCAGTACCGGGCAAATTAGTCAAAACAATAGTTAAGAATAAAATTGTTAGGCACATAAAAGAACATAATTTATTGGGCAAAAGTCAACATGGTTTCTGTAAAGGGAAATCCTGTCTTACTAATCTATTAGAGTTCTTTGAAGGGGTTAACAAACATGCGGACAAGGGGTATCCGGTAGATATAGTTTACTTAGATTTTCAGAAAGCCTTTGACAAAGTCCCTCACCAAAGGCTCTTGTATAAATTACATTGTCATGGAATAAGAGGGACGGTCCTTTCATGGATCGAGAACTGGTTAAAAGACAGGACACAAAGGGTAGGAATAAATGGTAAATTTTCAGAATGGAGAGGGGTAACTAGTGGTGTCCCTCAAGGGTCAGTCCTGGGACCAATCCTTTTCAACTTATTCATAAATGATATAGAGAAAGGGGCAAGAAGTGAGGTAGTAAAGTTTGTGGATGATACTAAACAGTTCAAGATAGTCAAGACAGAAGCAGACTGTGAAGAACTTCAAAAAGATCTAACAAAACTAAGTGATTGGGCAACAGAATGGCAAATGAAGTTTAATGTGGATAAGTGTAAAGTAATGCACATCGGGAAAAATAACCCCAACTATACATATAGTGTGATGGAAGCTAATTTGGCTATGAGAAATCATGAAAGAGATCTTGGAGTTATCGTGGGTAGTTCTCTGAAAACTCCCACACAGTGTGCAGCGGCGGTCAAAAAGGCAAATAGGATGCTAGGAATTATTAAGAAAGGGATAGAAAATAAGACACAGAATATCTTACTGCCCCTGTATAAAACTATGGTATGCCCACATCTTGAATACTGTATACAGATGTGGTCTTCTCACCTCAAAAAAGATATTTTGACCTTGGAAAGGGTTCAGAAAAGGGCAACTAAAATGATTAGGGGTTTGGAACAGGTCCCATTTGAAGAGAGGCTAAAGCAACTAGGACTTTTCAGTTGGAAAAGAGGAGACTGAGGGGGGATATGATAGAGGTATATAAAATCATGAGTGGTGTGGAGAGGGTGAATAAAGAAAAGTTATACATTAGTTCCCATAATATAAGGACTAGAGGACACCAAGGGTATGTCTAGACTACATGACTCTGTCGTCAGAGGCATGTAGATTAGGCTACCCCGCATAGGGAAATGAAGCCGCGATTTAAATAATCGCAGCTTCATTTACATTTAAATGGCTGCTGCGCTCTGCCAACCAGCTGATGATCAGCTGTTTGTTGGCAGATCAAGGCAGTCTATATGCGCCATGGTCGACAAGGAAGCCTTTGTCGACCGGCGCAGGTATGCCTCGTGAAACTAGGTTTACCTGCGCCGGTCGACAAAGGCTTCCTTGTCGACCACGGCACATCTAGACTGCCCCGATCTGCCGACAAACAGCTGATCATCAGCTTGTCGGCAGAGCGTGGCAGCCATTTAAATGTAAATGAAGCTGCAATTATTTAAATCGCGGCTTCATTTCCCTATGCCAGGTAGCCTAATCTACATGCCTGTGACAACAGAGGCATGTAGTCTAGACATATCCCAAATGAAATTAATGGGTAGCAGGTTTAAAACTAATAAGCAAAAGTTCTTCACACAGCGCATAGTCAACCTGTGGAACTCCTTGCCAGAGGAGGCTGTGAAGGCTAGAACTATAACAGAGTTTAAAGAGAAGCTAGATAAATTCATGGAGGTTAGGTCCATAAAAGGCTATTAGCCAGGGGATAGAAATGGTGTTCCTGGCCTCTGTCAGAGGCTGGAGATGGATGGCAGGAAACAAATCGCTTGATCATTGTCTTCGAACCACCCCCTCCGGGGCACTTGGCACTGGCCACTGTAGGCCGACAGGCTACTGGGCTAGATCGACCTTTGGTCTGACCCAGTACGGCCATTCGTCTGTTCTTCTGTTCTTACTGGTCATACTGAATCTCTGTGAATTGCTGGAAGCACTTCTAACCAGTCACTCTTTCCCTAGCTGTACCAGGTGGAAATGGTCCATTCCATGACTTACCATGGATGCAGGAATGAAACAACAATCCGGGAGACTCCTGTTCTGAGTCTTACTCTCTCTCTCAAGTGCACTTCCAAGACGGATATTTTTTCTGTGGTAAGGAAAAGCTCCTGGCATTTGTTGTGCCCCGTATCACAGCAGATCTGTTGGTTACAATTAAACCTTAAATAGGAACAAAAAACAGGACTACGTAGCACTTTAAAGACTAACAAGATGGTTTATTAGGTGATGAGCTTTCGTGGGCCAGACCCACTTCCTCAGATCAAATAGTGGAAGAAAATTGTCACAACCATATATACCAAAGGATACAATTAAAAAAATGAACACATATGAAAAGGACAAATCAAATTTCAGAACAGAAGAGGGATGGGGGGGGAAGGTAAATGTCTGTGAGTTAATGATATTAGAGGTGATAATTGGGGAAGCTATCTTTGTAATGGGTAAGATAATTAATGTCTTTGTTTAAGCTTCGGTGTAAAGTGTCAAATTTAAGCATGAATGACAGTTCAGAGGATTCTCTTTCAAGTGTAGTCTTAAAAGGTCTTTAAAGCAGGATGCAGGTAATCAAGTCGTTGAGACAATGTCCTTTCTGGTTGAAATGGCAAGAAACTGTTTTTTCTTTGTGATCCTGTCTAATATCTGTTTTGTGGGCATTGATCCTTTGGCGAAGTGTCTGGGACGTTTGTCCAATGTACATAGCAGACGGACACTTTCGGCACATGATAGCATAAATTATATTTCTGGAGGCACAGGAATATGTATTCTTGATCTTATAACTCACTTTGTTAGGTCTGAGGCTTTTCTTCGCCGCCTCCTCCTCCAAGAATATTTCCAAACCACCAATGAACATCAATCTGACCTACCAGATCCCCCCTTTCAACACCAAAGGAAAAATAATTCTATATGGTCTCCCCCTGATGGTCGGAATTACAATCTGGATTTCTATATACAAAGCTTCCGCAACAACGCACAGACTGACATTATTCGCAAACGACAACAAGCAACACACAATCTCAGCCGCGCAGAACACCATGCCATTCAGAGTCTCAAAAACAACCTGGACATTATAATCAAACCAGCTGACAAAGGTGGGGCTGTGGTCATTATGAATAAGGCCAACTATAACCAGGAGGCAACCAGACAACTCTCCAACACCACATTTTACAAATCTCTCTTCTCTGATCCCACCTCGGAATACCAAAAGAAACTACACTGTCTCCTTAAAAGCCTCCCCACAGCTACTTGGGAACAAATCAACACAGAAACACCTTCTGACTCCCGACCAGGATTGTTCTATCTGCTTCCCAAAATCCATAAACCTGGACACCCCGGATGTCCCATCATCTCGGCTACGTCCACACTGGCCACTTTTCCGAAAGGGGCATGCTAATTTTCAACTTCAGAATAGGGAAATCCGCGGGGGATTTAAATATCCCCCGCGGGATTTAAATAAAGATGTCCGCCGCTTTTTTCCGGCTTGGGGAAAAGCCGGAAAAAAGCGTCTAGACTGGCCCGATCCTCCGGAATAAAGCCCTATTCCGGAGGATCTCTTATTCCTACTTTGAAGTAGGAATAAGAGATCCTCCGGAATAGGGCTTTATTCCGGAGGATCGGGCCAGTCTAGACGCTTTTTTCCGGCTTTTCCCCAAGCCGGAAAAAAGCGGCGGACATCTTTATTTAAATCCCGCGGGGGATATTTAAATCCCCCGCGGATTTCCCTATTCTGAAGTTGAAAATTAGCATGCCCCTTTCGGAAAAGGGGCCAGTGTAGACTTAGCCCTCAGGTATCGGCACGCTCATTACTGGTCTATCCAGCTATGTAGACTCTCTCCTCAAACCCTATGCAACCAACACCCCCAGCTATCTCCGAGACACTACTGACTTCCTAAGGAAACTACAAAACATCGAGAACCTCCCCAATAACACCATCCTTGCCACCATGAACGTAGAAGCTCTATACACCAACATCCCACATGAAGACAGATTACAAGCAATTAGAAACACTATCCCAGAGGACACCACTGCCAATCTGACAGCAGACCTATGTAACTTTGTTCTCAGCCACAATTATTTCCAGTTTGAGAACAACTTATACCTCCAGATCAGCAGCACAGCCATGGGTACACGCATGGCCCCACATTACGCTAATATCTTTATGGCTGACTTAGAACAACGTTTCCTCAACTCCCGTCCCCTTTTATCCCTTCTCTACTTACGCTACATCGATGACATCTTTATGATCTGGACGCATGGCCAAGAAACACTGGAGATATTCCACAGAGATTTTAACAACCTACACCCCACCTTCAATCTCAGCCTGGACCATTCTACATGAGAGATCCATTTCCTAGACACCACAGTACAAATCAGCAATGGAAAATTAGACACCACTCTCTACAGAAAACCCACTGACTCATACAGTTACCTACATGCTTCCAGCTCCCATCCAGAACACACCATACGATCCATCGTCTATAGCCAAGCCCTTCGATACAACCACATCTGCTCTAATCCCACTGACAGAGACCAGAAACTTCAGGATCTCTACCAAGCATTTATAAACCTCAACTACCCACCCAGAGAAATAAAAAAGCAAATTGAAAGAGCCAGATGAATACCTAGAAACCATCTACTTCAAGACAGACCCAAGAAAACCAACAATAGAATACCACTTGTCATCACCTACAGCCCCCAACTTAAACCTGTCCAACACATTATCAATAAACTACAGCCTATACTGGAACAGGAAACTAAACTCCAAGAGGCTCTGGGAGACAGACCCATAGTCTCCTATAGACAACCACCTAACCTCAAGATGATTCTTACCAACCACCACAGGACATACCACACTAATACCAACCCTGGTACCTTCCCTTGTAACAAACCCCGTTGCCAGCTTTGTCCAATTATTCACTCTGCTGACACCATTATTGGACCTAACCAAGTGAGTTATAAGATCAAGAATACATATTCCTGCGCCTCCAGAAATATAATCTATGCTATCATGTGCCGAAAGTGTCCGTCTGCTATGTTCATTGGACAAACGTCTCAGACACTTCGCCAAAGGATCAATGCCCACAAAACAGATATCAGACAAGATCACAAAGAAAAAACAGTTTCTTGCCATTTCAACCAGAAAGGACATTGTCTCAACGACTTGATTACCTGCATCCTGCTTTAAAGACCTTTTAAGACTACACTTGAAAGAGAATCCTCTGAACTGTCATTCATGCTTAAATTTGACACTTTACACCGAAGCTTAAACAAAGACATTAATTATCTTACCCATTACAAAGATAGCTTCCCCAATTATCACCTCTAATATAATTAACTCTCAGACATTTACCTTCCCCCTCCCATCCCCCTTCTGTTCTGAAATGTGAATTGTCCTTTTCATATGTGTTCATTTTTTTAATTGTATCCTTTGGTATATATGGTTGTGACTATTTTCTTCCACCATTTGATCTGAGGAAGTGGGTCTGGCTCATGAAAGCTCATCACCTAATAAACCATTTTGTTAGTCTTTAAAGTGCTACATAGTCCTGTATTTTGTTTCAGCTACATCAGACTTACACGGCTACATTTCTGTCACTTAAATAGGAAGGCATTCATTTTCTGTTCACAGGCAAAAAAAGGAAATGTGGGTTGCCATAGAAAGTACCCAAGTGTTACTTTTCTGGGTGTTGGGTGATCACACCAGGCTTCCAGAGCTATCAAGGGAGCTGGTGCAGATTTGTTGTGTTGTTTGGGGATAATGAACAGGTTGTTTTGGTAACATAATGAGCTTTTCCTTTTCATGGCAGTTTTCTTTGTATTTTACATAAATCTCCACTATGGGCCATTACTCATTTTCAGGTCCTGTTGAAAGTAGTAAGGTATAGCTCATTACCAGCACCCCGGGGATGATTACACTGCCAGATGACTCTTAGGGTACGTCTAGACTACATGCCTCTGTCACCAGAGGCATGTAGATTAGGCTATCAGACATAGTAAAATGAAGCGGCGATTTAAATAATCGCCGCTTCATTTAAATTTACATGGCTGCCGCGCTGAGCCGACAAACAGCTGATCAGCTGTTTGTCGGCTCAGCGCGATAGTCTGGACGCGTGGGTGTCAACATCAAAGGTATTTGTCGACCACCCAGGTATGCCTCCTGGGATGAGGCTTACCTAGGTGGTCGACAAATACCTTTGATGTCGACACCCGCGCGTCCAGACTATCGCGCTGAGCCGACAAACAGCTGATTAGCTGTTTGTCGGCTCAGCGCGGCAGCCATGTAAATTTAAATGAAGCGGCGATTGTTTAAATCGCCGCTTCATTTTACTATGTCTGGGTACATCTACACTACAGCACTAATTCGAACTAACTTAATTCGAATTAGTTATTTCAAACTAAGCTAATTCGAACTAACGCGTCTAGAACTAAAAACTAGTTCGAATTAGCGTTTTGCTAATTCGAACTAGCATGTCCACATTGAGTGGACCCTGAACCGGGGTTAAGGATGGCCGGAAGCAGTGCCGGCAGGGCATCAGGTTAGGACTTAGAGCGTGGAGCTGCTGTCTCAGGCTAGCCAAGTGCTGTGCTTAAAGGGACCCGACCCGCACCCTGGACAGACAGTTCTCAGGGGTTCCCTGCTCGCTTGTCTAACTCAATGAGGGAAAGCAAAGCAGTCCTGGCTTGGAGTGCCCTGAGTGACCACACTCGGCACATCACAGCACTCGACCATCAGCCCAGCTGCACTTGCCGCAGGCTACCATCCGGGCAGGGGGGTCAGTCGGGGGGCTGCAGGGGAGCTTCCACCCTGAGGAGCCCGCAGAGCGACCCCAGTCCTCCCCATCGGGGGCTTGTACCCCATTCCTCCCTCACCTCCTTCCTCTTACCCCTCCCTAGTCCCCCTTCCTGATGTACAAAATAAAGGACATGTGTGTTCAAAAATAGAAACTCTCTTTATTGAACAAAACTTGGGGAGACTGGGAAAAGGAGGTGAGAGAGGGGAAGAGAGAGGGTGAGAGAGGGGAGGGCAACTAAAATGATCAGGGTTTTGGAACAGGTCCCATATGAAGAGAGGCTAAAGAGACTGGGACTTCTCAGCTTAGGAAAGAGGAGACTGAGGGGGGATATGATAGAGGTCTCTAAAAGCATGAGTGGTGTGGAGAGGGTGCATAAAGAAAAGTTCTTCATTAGTTCCCATAATAGAAGGACTAGAGGACACCAAATGAAATGAATGGGTAGCAGGCTTCAAACTAATAACAGAAAGTTGTTCTTCACAAAGCAAAGAGTCAACCTGTGGAACTCCTTGCTGCAGGAGGCTGTGAAGGCTAGAATTAGAACAGAGTTTAAAGAGAAGTGAGATCAAGTCATGGAGGTTGGGTCCATGGAGTGCTATTAGCCAGGGGGTAGAAATGGTGTCCCTGGCCTCTGTTTGTGGAAGGCTGGAGATGGATGGCACGAGACAAATGGCTTGGTCATTGTCTTCGGTCCATCCCTTCCAGGGTACCTAGTGTTGGTCGCTGTCGGTAGACAGGTTACTGGGCTAGATGGACCTTTGGTCTGACCCAGTACGGCCATTCTTATGTTCTTAGCTCAGGGTCGGGGGTCTCACTGGACCACCCTGATTTTCATGCACACCTGCTCCTGGGTGGCCAGGCTGGCAGCTATCTTGCCCTAGATGGCCACTTTCCTGTGCCTAGTGCGGAGGTCGTGGATGAAGTCCACGATGTCCACGCTAGACCAGGCGGGCGCCCGCCTCTTGCGGACCCGGGCAGGCTCCCGGGAGCCGCCAGCCTGGTCCCGGGAAGAGGCGGAGGGCTGGGTGACAGCGGGTGGCTGGCTCGAGCCATGCCAGGTGCAGGGTCTGCTGGCTGGGTGCTGGCAGGCTTGCACCTGGCACGGGCACCGTAGCCAGCCCGTGATCCTTTAAGGGCTCCGGGGCCGGGACGGGGGCTGAAGAGTTTCCCTGGTGGTGCCCAGAGTGGCCACCAGGGAAAGCTGGGGAGGGCTAGCCTCCCACTAATTCGAATTAAGGGGCTACACAGCCCTTAATTCGAACTGCTTAATTCGAATTAGGCGTTAGTCCTCGTAGAATGAGGTTTACCTAGTTCGAATTAAGCGCTCCACTAGTTCGAATTAAGTTCCAACTAGCGGTTTGCATGCGTAGCGCCTATCAAAGTTAATTCGAACTAACGACTGTTAGTTCGAATTAACTTTGTAGTGTAGACATACCCTCTGGTAGCCTAATCTACATGCCTCTGGCGACAGAGGCATGTAGTCTAGACGTACCCTAACACTCTGTGGGTATGTCTACTCTGCAGATATTTGTTGGCAGAGAGTGTGTTAATAAAGTGCCTGTTAGCATTTGTTGCACTGTCATTTGCATATTCTCTGCCGATGCTTTTTGTGCAAAAACATTTTGCACAAAAAAAAACCTTTTGCAAAAGATCCTGTATACCTCCTTGTCAGGAAGTCACCCCTCGGGTCGATTCACCCTGCAGCAAGACCCACCTTTTGGGGTTGACTCCTGTGTTATTCTTGCCCTACCCATGGGACTCCCACACTGCCCTGGGCAACCAATGGCCCTGTCGTGAGCCACCTCCTGTGTGGGCGTCGCAACAACCCTCCTCCCTTGACCCTATCTGGTCAACATCCAGGGTCCACAGTTCGGTCCCACTACAGTAAAATAGTCTCAACAAGCCCGTGGGTTCACGTCTCAGTTGTCCCAGCCTCTCTGCTGTGGGGCAAGGGAGGGGTCTTCACAAGTCACCCCTAGGCGGGGTAGGGGGACCTGAACCCCCCCACACACTCTTGGGTCCTGACCCAGGACCCTGAATGGGAGGACAGTCACCTCTACCTGGTTGACAGGGGTCACAATCCTGAAACCCATCAACCTCTTGGGCCCTAGCCACCCTGTCCTGGGCCATTTTCTACCCGTGCTACATTTCCCATCCAGTCCCCTCCGCCAGTGACTATCTCCTCATCTCGTCAGATCACTGTCCCCATGGCAGTCTCTGGGGAAGGGGCGTGTCGGTCTCAGGTAGTCCCGTTACCAGAGGTACCTCCGGGTCTCTGGGTTCGGGTTCCTCCGGGGGAACCCAGAAGAACCCGAGCCCCATCTCCACCCGAGGGCAGTCCTCTTCCCAGCAGGGCACCACTTGTCTCTCCGCGGCCGCCTGCCTCTCCTCCCAAAGTGCAGGCATTTAAAGCTCTGGTGCCTGGAGGAAGCACGCACAGCAGCGCCAGGAGGGGGAGGGGAGCAGGGAGGAGCCAACTCACGCGCAGGCATCCATGGCACGGGAACAGGTCGCCGCCTCACTGGCCAGCCCATCCTGCATCCCACCAGGGGGTGGAACGCCCGTTCGCCAGCCAGCTCGTGCCATGCCATGCCGTGTCATTCAGGCGCCCATGGATCGGGTGCAGGACAAGGGCACCCCGTCACACTCCTTCTTGAGACATAAGGGATCTTGTGCAAAAGGGTTTTTTGCACAAAACGGACTCATCTATACTTCTTCTTTTTGCGCAAAAACCTCTTGTGCAAAAAGCATCGGCAGAGACTATGCAAATGACAGCACAACAAATGCTAATGAGAGCTTCATTAGCATACTCTCTGCTGACAAATACCTGCAGTGTAGACATAGCCTGTGTGAGCTAAGTCGTGGTACATCTTTGAGTGATGGGATGTTTTTCTTCCACTGTAAAACTGATCTCAAACTTAGAATGCATGTTCTCTTCTTATAGACTGGGGTAGAAGCACATGGTGTAGGCTCTGATCCTGCAATGTCTTGGGCACATGCTTAACTTTAAGCATGAAAGTATTCATAGTGACCATTACACATTCTTAAAGTTAAGTATGCATGTAAGTCTTGGTCTACACTACAAACTTTTGTCAGTATATCTGTGTCACTCAGGGGGATGGAAAATCCACACCCTTAATTGGTGTAGTTACACTGGCCCACTCCTAGTGTAAACAGTGCTATGCTGACAGGATGGCTTCACCGACTGATGTAGCTACTGCCTCTTTGCACCATGGAGTATCCATGCCTACAGGAGAAGCTTTCCCATTGGTGTAGGTAGCACCTTCACTATGAGTTACAGCAGCATAACACTTTAAGTCTAGAGAAGGCCTAAGTCTTTGCAGAATTGGGGCAAAATGCATTGTTCCCCAAAAGCTAACTAAAAAATGGCAATTGCTTAAATAGGGACTATTGAATTCTTCTCTGCTGCTTCGATGAGATAAAATACTTTCAAAGGAAGTTGATATAATTAAAATGTACATTTGAACAGAAAAATAAAGCCATGGGTAATACTTAAGTCAATTTCTGTTCAGATAAGAACGTAAGCTTATGTTTGAGCAGATATGCTTAAAACTCATTAAAGTCAAGAGGCATTGAGAATGTTCTTAAAATTACTCTCCTGCTTAAGTGTTTTCCTCAGTAAGACTATGGTTGCTCTGTGTCCCAAAAGTTTGAGGGAAAAAACTCATTTGTTAGCAAAGTTGATGTACTTCTTCACATGGGAACAAAAACAGATTGAATATTGCTTACTATAATTCTGTCCCTTCAGTGCCTTGTGGGCTATGATCCATGCTCCTCTCTTTCCATCATAAGAAAGCTACATCATGTTGTAATTTCTGTCTCTTCACAGGATAAGGCTTTGGATGATGTACAGAAAGTAAATTACTTTACTGGGGATGAGCAGTTGTACTGTGAAAAGTGTCAAAGGAAGCAAGATGCCACGTCGGTAAGCTAGGAGGGTTAGACTGTTCTGTTGTGCTCAGCGCTGAACGGGGCTGCTCAGACCTGAAATAGATCTAGAGAGGAACTGATTTTTAAAAATAAATATGTATTTTATTTCAACGGTCTGTCTATAGAAGGAAATTTTTAGAATGGAGACAGTAGCAATGTGGTGTGTAATGTGCTGTTTTGCTGCCTCTTTCAGCACTACGACTTCGAAACTCTACCCCCGATTCTTGTTCTCAATTTGAAGAGATATTGGTTTGGTGAAGCTGGGTTCAGAAAGCTGCACTGCAATGTGTCTGTGCCTTTTTCACTGACAGTGGAGTCGAAAACGTATGTAAGTACATGGACTTTCCACTGAGCTCTGAGGTGAATTTTATTCTGTATGTACCTATTACAGGTAATGACAGAAAGAACGGGATGGAAAATATACTAACTTCCCAAACTAGGACTTATAGGCTATGTCTACACTATCAGGTTATTTCAAAAGAAGTTATTTTGAAATAACGACTCCCAAAATACCTATTTAAAAATAAGCTTATTCCACTTCACAAGCAGGAATTATTGTTTCAAAACAATAAGCCCGTTATTTCGAAGTAACGGGCTTGGTTCTGTGGACGCTTGCTTGATTATTTCAAAATAAGGGAAATTATTTCAAAATAACTCCCCAGTGTAGACATGCCCATAGAGTTCAGGTCTACCCTTGTCCAAAGCTATTGTAGTGAACTTTGAACTTGTGTTGAATGACACCTTGTCTTGAGATCTTGTCTCTGAAGGACAGAAATTTGCCATTCAGGAAAATCTGTGAACTATGATGGAGTGTACCTGGCCTGACATTTGCCCTTCTCTGAACCACGGTATCCCTAGATACCATTTCCATCTTTAGGCAGATGGTTGATGGCTTCCTCCCACTACCTCTCTACCATGACTCCTACTGCTTCAGTTTTTCAGGAGTTAGAGCATGCCCCCACCCCTTACAGAGATGAGTTCATAGCTTTGAACCTGCAAGCAAACCTCCCTGGGATGGTTTTTCATTGTGTGATGTTGTTACATCTTCCACTCTTGGTATTGTGTCCCCTGGTCCTCACGTGCTCAGTGAGTGCCCTCACATTCTTTCACACATCTCTAGGCAGAAAGGGGTGGAGCAGATAAGCTACTACACAGTCCCTTCTACTACAGCCTTTGACTGACTGTAGAACACTTTTGCGGTACCTGACTTCTGTTTTAACTTCAAGTAGCAGAGTCTAGTACAAATAGTGATTTAGTCAGTTTGTTTTAGATTAATTTTATTAGTGTATGAATGGTCCCTCCACGCAGATATAGCAGAGTCCATTTTTCAGACTTGGGGAATGCCCGAAATAGACCTTTTTGCCATGGGACACAAAAAGATCACCTGTACAACTCAAGAGCAGGTCATAGCCGGGGGTCTTTGCCAGACACCTTCTTACCATCCCAGAAAAGGAACAGTCTATATTTTTTAGCACCAGCCGAATAGCAGGTAGAGTTTTGTGTAAACAAAGACAGGATCACATCATAGTCACAAACATTGCTGGTTTCCAGAATTGGTCAGACTGTCGATACAACGAGCAATCAAACTCCTTCTCATTCCCAACTTGATATTGCAGAAGAGTAGGACAATTCTTTTTCTGAACTTGTCATCCCAACATCTTGACGACTTGGATGACTGATTGTTTTAATATATTTTCTCATCCTGTTTTTAAAAGATTCCCTATGTACCTACTTTAAATATTTCCACCTGCTCCATGGGATCTGAATGTCGTGTTATCAAGTTTAATGAAAACACTTTTTGAATTTTTAGCTACCTGCCCAGTAAGTGTTCTCTCCATGAAAACAATATTTTGAGTGGGGAATACTTTTGCATGCAAAGTGAGAGAAATTATATATTTATGTCAGGCCTTCCCTATACGCCCCAACTCTTCGAGTATGTCTAGACTACATGGCTCCATCAACGGGGCCATGTAAAATAGTTTACTCGGCATAGTCAAAGAAGCCGGGATTTAAATAATCCCCGCTTCATTAAATAAAAATGGCCGTCTCACTGTGCCGACGATCAGCTGATCCAGCACAGCACGGCAGTCTAGACAAGGTTAAAACGAGGTTTACCAGAGCAGGTTGACAAAGGCTTCCCTTGTCAACCACGCCGCATCTTAGATTGCCGTGCTGTGCCGGATCAGCTGATTGTCGGCATAGCGCAGCAGCCATTTTTATTTTAATGAAGCGGGGATTATTTAAATATTTCCACCTGCTCCATGGGATCTGAATGTCGTGTTATCAAGTTTAATGAAAACACTTTTTGAATTTTTAGCCGGATCAGCTGATTGTCGGCATAGCGCAGCAGCCATTTTTATTTTAATGAAGCGGGGATTATTTAAATATTTCCACCTGCTCCATGGGATCTGAATGTCGTGTTATCAAGTTTAATGAAAACACTTTTTGAATTTTTAGCTACCTGCCCAGTAAGTGTTCTCTCCATGAAAACAATATTTTGAGTGGGGAATACTTTTGCATGCAAAGTGAGAGAAATTATATATTTATGTCAGGCCTTCCCTATACGCCCCAACTCTTCGAGTATGTCTAGACTACATGGCTCCATCAACGGGGCCATGTAAAATAGTTTACTCGGCATAGTCAAAGAAGCCGGGATTTAAATAATCCCCGCTTCATTAAATAAAAATGGCCGTCTCACTGTGCCGACGATCAGCTGATCCAGCACAGCACGGCAGTCTAGACAAGGTTAAAACGAGGTTTACCAGAGCAGGTTGACAAAGGCTTCCCTTGTCAACCACGCCGCATCTTAGATTGCCGTGCTGTGCCGGATCAGCTGATTGTCGGCATAGCGCAGCAGCCATTTTTATTTTAATGAAGCGGGGATTATTTAAATCCCCGCTTCTTTGACTATGCCGAGTAAACTATTTTACATGGTTCCGTCGACGGAGCCATGTAGTCTAGACTTACTCTTCTTGTCCCAGGAAAGCAAGAATGGAAGAGAGTGCAAGGGCATTCAGTGACCATGAGAGGAAGAACAAGGGGAATAAATCTGATTAAGCAATATTAAGAGTAGAATACATGTAGCTAGCACGGCTTGAAGAACATCAATTACTATGAAGTAAGTAACCTCTTTTCCTCTGTCAGTTCTTCAGGGTATGTCTACACCATGGGATAAGGTTGAATTAAGATAGGCAACTTTAGCTACATTAATTGCGTAGCTGAAGCTGAATTACCTTAACTCAGCTTTTGGTGCTGTCCACACTGCAGGAAGTCAAAAGGAGAACACTCTCCCTTTGACTTCCTGTACTCCTTGTGCAAGCGGGACTACCAGCACCGACTGGAGCGCCCCTCTCCGTTCAAATTAGCATGTCGTCAGCAGACCTGCTAACTCAAATTCCAGAAGATCAGCAGTGGCAGCTTCAATCTTCTCTGTACTGTAGACAAAGAACATAATCCCAATCCAAACACTTCATTGTGTGCATGATAGTCTCTAGTTAAACCAAGCTATAAATGACAGTTGTCACATTATCCCTAACTGCATGGGCCAGAGGGACACTGTTAAATGAATCCAAAGAGGGTTGTCCTCTCAGCTCAGAAGTTCCCAGTTTTCCTGTTAGAAAGGAGCAGTATCTCCACCTCAAGTGTTGCAACAGACCTTTAAATGTTTTTTGCATAAGACATTTAAGATATGGCACAGGTGTCATGTATTTATTTATAGCTATAAATATAAAATTGTTGTTTACATTGTGAACATTTACACAGTCATATTTGCACACAACCAGATGTCAGCCTTTACATTGTCAGTGCAGTGTCGCCAGTATAATCAGATCTTTCTCTCCTTGAGTGTGTCTACACAACAAAGTTATTTTGGAATAATGGCCATTATTCCAAAATAACTATGCATGTGTCTATACAGCCATTCCGTTATATTGAAGTAATTTCAAAATAACAAGCATCTTATTCCGAAATTTGTAAACCTCATTCTACAAAGAATAATGCCTGTTCTGAAATAACTATTTCGAAATAAGGCATGTGTAGATGCTCCATGTCTGCTATTTTGAAATAGCCCCTCACCAGGGCCATTCTAAGTAATTCTTCCTGGGGCTCTAAATCAAGATAGCACATTTACATTAGGGAAGCCTGCCTTTCCCTGCAGGGTAGGTGTGCTATTTCGAAATAAGCTATGTCGGAACAACTATTCCAGAATAGCTAATTCTGAAATCACTGTGCAGTGTAGACATAGCCTTAGTAAAGAAATCAAAATTTTATTTCCATGATTTCTGTAATTAATTTGCCATTGAGGAGTTCTGCTCAGAGGCCTAGGAATGACTTATAGGTAGAGTGATAGAAATGCTGTCTGGCTAAAAGTAAGGTTGCAAATAGCTCTCTGTCCATCCCTCTAAGGGTACGTCTAGACTACACGCTTCTTTTGAAACAAGCTTTTTCAAAAGAATCTTTCTAAAAAGCTTCTTTCAAAAGAGATCGTCTAGAAAGCAACAAATGTTTTTGAAAAAGGGAGCCGCTTTTTTGAAAGAGAGCACCCAGGCAATCTGGATGCTCTCTTTCAAAAAAGCAGTTTGTGGTTAAGAAGACCTGTTTTCAAAAGAGCTCTTTCAAAAAAAGGCATTCTTCCTCATAAAATGAGGTTTACCGCTGTGGGAAAAAATGCTGCATTCTTTCAATTTCATTTCGAAAGTACATGGCGGCAGTCTAGACAAAGGTGAAGTTTTTTTTTAAAAAGGCCACTTTTTTTTTCGAAAAAACCCTGTAGTCTAGACATACCCTGAACGTCTGTTTGCACTGAAACAGAAAAGATGGCTGATCTGGATTTGTTCATGACTTTCTCCTAGATCATACACTATGAGCTCTTTGCCATGTGTCACCATCATGGAGGAATTTACGGTGGCCATTATGTGGCTGAGATAAAGTCATATGAAGACAACTGCTGGTACGAGTTCAATGACACCAGGGTGTATAAGGTAATGGACACCTGCTTTTAGGGAAAGCAAACATGGGCATGTCCAAGTTTCCACTAAGGGATATGAGACAGGTAGTACAAGAGGGACATACTACATCTGGAACTACCCCTGTAGCCAATTGAAAACACTGCAAACCAAATTATGTATGCCTTTATACAGTTGTAAATCTGCAGTGACTCACTCAAAGCTTTTGGATTGTAACTGAGAGCAAAATTCGGCATGTGTATATCACTTGTGTTATAACATGGACATACTCCATTTAGCCTCCCTTCAATACAATATGGTGTTTGAATAGCACAGAATTCCCCCTCTCTCCAGATGTTTTACCATCCTGTTGGAGGAGGGACATAATGAACATCTGGAGTGATTGCTCAGATGGCTGTTGTTCTGTTGTCACTGCTGGAACAAAGCAGAGAATAGACTCCTTCCCATCTAGTTTATCACCCATTGTCTAATGCTAACACAGCCATAAGGATACATAAGATATTGTCTTCACCTCCCTACCCTGCTTGTTATTGACCTATAATAAATATTTGGACAATTGCCTTTAGAAATGACCCTTTCTGTTTGTTTATACAGGTGTCAGGAGACCAGAATACAATGGATAAAAAGAACAGGTACAGAATCTTAGAATCCTAGAGCTGGCAGGAGGTAATCTAGTCCAGCCCCCTGCCCAGGGCAGGACCAATCCCAACTCAGTTGTCCCAGCCAGGGCTTTGTCAAGCCAGGACTTAAAAACCTCTAGGGATGGAGATTCCACCCCCTCCCTAGGGTACCCATCCCAGTGCTTCACCGCCCTTCTAGGCTACGTCTACACTGGCATGATTTTCCGGAAATGTTTTTAACGGAAAAGTTGTCCGTTAAAAGCATTTTTGGAAAAGAGCGTCTAGATTGGCAGGACGCTTTTCCGGAAAAGCACTTTTTGCGAAAAAGCGTCCATGGCCAATCTAGAAGCGCTTTTCCGCAAAAACACTCCGATCGCCATTTTTGCAATCGGGGCTTTTTTGTGGAAAACAAATCTCTGCTGTCTACACTGGCCCTTTTGCGCAAAAGTTTTTCGGAAAAAGACTTTTGCTCGAATGGGAGCAGCATAATATTTCTGCAAAAGCACTGACAATCTTACATGAGATCGTCAGTGCTTTTGTGGAAATTCAAGCAGCCAGTGTAGACAGCTGGCAAGTTTTTCCGCAAAAGCAGCTGATTTTGCGGAAAAAGTGGCCAGTCTAGACACAGCCCTAGTGAAATAGTTTTTCCTCATTTCCAACCTAGACCTCCTCCACTGTAACTTGAGACCATTGCTCCTTGTTCTGCCATCTGCCACCACTGAGAACAGCCTCTCTCCATCCTCTTTGGAACCCCCCTTCAAGAAGTTGAAGGCTGCAATCAAATCCCCCCTCACTCTGCTTTTCTGCAAACTAAACAAGCCCAAATCCCTCAGCCTTTCCGCATATTTCTAATGCCATGTTTTACTTTGAGACTTTCAGACATCCCACTGTTAGTGTAACTTTTTCAGAGCCATTTTTCTTATTAGTTTGCTGATCATTGCTTAGGTCAGTGGTTCTGTGTGTCTTTTGGTTGGCTTAGTCCCCAGGCCAAACTCTGTTCCACTCCTTGGCTTGTTTACACCTTCCACTTTGCATTGAGATTAGGTCTGCTACGCATTTGGAGTTCAAGAGACATGACTCATAGGAGTCTCAGGGTCAGTATTCCTGACTCCTCAGGTTCTTGTGGGCTGGTCAATCCCTTGAGTGTGGAATGCCCACACAATTGCATAATGCTTTTTCTATACCAGGATAATTCTATTCAGTTAGTGTCAGCATCTTACTTAAGAAAGTAAGAAAAGCAGGTGTGGAGAAAATAGATAAGGAAGTCCTATTTGCTTTTCATAAAACAAGAACTAGGGATCATTAAAAGAATAAGCAGCAGCTTTAAAACAAGCAAAAGGAAGTTTTTCTTCACACAGTACACAGTCAACCTGTGGAACTCCTTGCCAGAGGATGTTGTCAAAACCAGGACTTTAACAGGGTTCAAAAAAGAGCTAGATAGATTCATAGAGGTTAGGTCCATTAATGGCTATTAGCCAGGATGAGTAGGAATAGTGTCCCTAGCCTCTGTCAGAAGCTAAGAAAGGGGGGCAGGAGAGGGATCACTTGATGATTCCCTGTTCTGTTCATTCCCTCTGGGGCCCTGGCATTGGCCACTGTAAAAAGACAAGATACTGGGCTAGATGGACCTTTGGTCTCTCTGGGTGTGTCTAGACTACATGGCTCCATCAACGGAGCCATGTAGATGAGTGTACTCGGCAAAGGGAAATGAAGCGGCGATTTAAATAATCACCGCTTCATTTACATCAAAATGGCCACCGCACTGTGCTGATCAGCTGATTGTCGACATAGCGCGGTAGTCTAGACGGGGATCTGCCAACCCCAAAACCCTTTGTCGGCAGATCCTTTATGCCTCGTGAAATTTGATCACTCTCCTTCCCAGGGTCCTGAATCATAGAATCCTACAATACTAGAACTGGAGGGGACCTTGAGAGGTCATGTTCAATCCCCTGCCCTCATGGCAGGATCAGCACCATCTTCACCCGTAACAGATGTCCATCCAACCTGCTCTTAACTATCTCCAGTGATGGAGATTCCACAACCTCCCTAGACAATTTATTCCAGTGTTTAACCACCCTGACAGGCAGGAAGTTTTTCCTAATGTCCAACCTAAACCCCCCTTGCTGCAGTTTAAGCCCATTGCTTCTTGTTCTATCCTCAGAGGCCAAGGAGAACAATTTTTCTCCCTCCTCCTTGGAACACTCCCTTTTAGATACTTGAAAACTGCTATTGTGTCCCCTTTAACAGGAACTTTAGCAGCTCCTAATTTACAGATAGGAGTATTATGCATAACAACAGGCTTTTTTATTTTGTTTTTAGATTTTAGCTTTCTGTGTGTATATAATTTTTTTTTTTTTTTTTGCTAATTTTTTGGAGGGTTATAATATGAGCCAGGTATATTAACCATTTACAGCCCCTTTGTACTGTTACTTATGGACAGTTTTAACCCTTCCCTAACAGCTAAGCAGTTTGTATTTTTAGCTCGCTTTTACATTTAAAGTTATGTACAACCCAGAAACTCAGCCTTAGAAGGGACACAGTGAATTTCCAGAGTTTTGATTACTTTTTATTTTTAAGTTTTGTTTTTATAACACTAAATAACTTGAAAAAGAATACATAAACCATTGTGGCCCTAATAAGATGTTAAGTAGCAGGGTTTGTTTATTTATTTTTGCTATAATATACGTTGCATATGTTATAGGAAAATGCATTTTTTAGAGTTTAACTTTTATAACATTATATTAGCTATATTAATTTTACATTAAATGTAATTTTTTGTCCTTACAGATTTTTATGTACTTTTATTAACATGTTGGTTTGGTTACTCAGAGCTACCTTAAGGCTCGGAGTTCCTAACATTGTTGCTTCCCTGTAATTTTTTTTACTATGGCTGCTTGCTATTTTACCAAGAAACGAGAAATTTAGATTTTTTAAAAAATTTTGTTTTACCTTCTTTTATAACATCTATAACTTAGTTTATAAAAAATATTAAACTTTCTACATTAAGGTAACTTAAAAATTAAATGCTAAATACCAAACGCCAAGCAACATTAGTTACCAGTGTATGGCAAAAAAATTTTGTTAGTTTTATAATTTGAAATTAAATGGCATTATTAAACATTTATTTTAAGGACATAAAAATGTACAAATTATGATTGTTGGTTAAATTTTAAAACCCTTACATCTTTATACTACATTTTTGTATATATACATATACGTACATACATGTGCACATACACATACACACACAAATTAGATTATTTTTGCCTGGATTATTTACAGATAATTTTCAGAAAAGGGCTTATTTTTTCATTAGAATGGCTACAAAGAAACCAAGAATTTTTTTTTATAACAAGTTGCCTTTATAGCATTTATACAACATTTAACTGCTTAATTCCCCCCAGACTTTGCAGAGTTAACTTTTTACTTTTTTTAATTATTTCCTTAATTTTTAGAATGACATTTTCCATCTTGATCTAGAGTCACTCCTTGTTTCCAGCATCTAGTGGTTTGTCTACTTGTCAAAGCATGTGAAGCTCTCTTGGATCCTAAGTGGTGTAGGATCCAAGACAGTGTAGGATCCAACACCATGTGGTGCGCCTTGGAACTGAATGCACCTCCTATGGTAAGGAGTAGAGAATCTAGCAGGACCTGTCATAGTTTTAGGGTTATTTAGCTATTACTTTAGCACCTCATGGCTCTATATAGTCAATATCTACACACAATGTTAACCTTTAGCAACCTACATGTGCAGGGAAATTTAAAGATACCAGCCCATCTTTTGTTCATTCATTCTGGAATGTTGGTGAAGGTACAACAAAAATGTCAGCTTATTTACAAGGCTGCAAGATTTGTCACGTTCCACCGCCATCCCCTCCAAGCATACAGCTAACAAATGTAAACAACTAGAGAAAGAGAAGAGCTTCTCTTCTCCTGGTCTGATGGTTGGGGTAGTTACAGTGGGGTTTTTTTGTTTTTTTTCCTGAGCAGGAAGAATCTCTCATTCATCTAAGTATGTGTGCAGTGCTCTTGTAGTCATCTTGGTCCCAGAATATCAAAGAAGCCCAAACCAATTTCTGAAGATGAGAGAGGGAAGCTTTTTACTTGGAGCTCTTCTAGTCGGGGAAAGGTTCCCCTTGTGTCACAGCTAAACACAAGAGGGCACAGATTGTTTAGCTTCAATAGTATACACATATTCCAAAGGATCCTTCAGGGTGAAGTCGCCAGTAAACTCCCAGACTGACAAGATGCTTATGAGCCTCAGAGAGGTAGCTGAATTAGTCTGTAACTGGAAGAACTTCAGAATGAAAAAATAGTCCTGCAGCACCTTAAAGACTAACAAAACATGTAGATGAGATCATGAGTTTTTGTGGGCACAGCCCACTTCATTAGATTTTTTTTAAGATGCTTCTGGGGAGAGATGCAGCCTCCATTTGGTGAGGTATTCACAGTCACTTCTCTTGTTTCTGTTCTAGTTCCACAGCGTATCTCTTAATGTACCACATGGCAAAGTCCGTCCGTAAGCCAAGTAAGTGATGTGTTGCTGTCAAAAACAAAGGGGCATTGCGGGAGGTTTGCTTGCCCTGCTTTGAGGGGTGGGTGAGCGAGAGGCGGAGCTGCTTCAGTTTGCTGCCAGGGAGGTCAGGGTTGGAAGAGGGCAGTTCCATGAACACGAGGGCAGTGTCTATTCCTGGGACAATGGGAGAAATAAAACCACTGTCAAGGACTTTGGGAGTCGTCATTTTTCCCACAATGCCCCCTGCTCAAGAGTCTGTGCGTGTCTTACACTGAGCTTCCACCATGTGTCACAGCCACACAGACAGGACTCCCCCACATATCTACAGTCTGTTGATGTGACACCCCCTTTCTTCAGGTGCTGTGTGCAAAGTGCAGCCTGTCCAACATGTAGAGAAGGGAGGGGCTGTAGGGACCCACAGCCACAGTGAGGAGCCATGTTGGGTTTGGGGTCGGTGATGGAAGGGTTGTCCTCGTGGTTGTTCTACTGCAGTGGTCACCAACCTGTAGATCGGGATCTCCTGGTAGATCTTGAAGCTTCTGACAGGTGATCCTGACTGGTTTGGCCGAGAGGTTATCAAGCCCAGAACTTCAGCTACCCCACCTCAGCCCACTGAACATCTCCTGCACTTTGCTTTGGAGCTGCCTCTTCCCACCCCCAGGAGCCTCCTGCTTTCTGTGCAGGGCCGGGGAAGGGCAGAAGGGGACACTAATGTCTAGATGTCCCCTCTCCCACCCTGTATCTTATCTCCACAGAGCAGAGAGGGGGCACAATAGGGCTTAGGATGGAGTTCGCTGGTTGCTTTTGGGAGTGGTGCAGGGCCAGGGCATGGGTGAGTCTGCCTTAGCCCCACTGCACCACCACCCAGGAGCCACCTGAGGTAAGCAGTGCCCAGCTGGTGTTCACATCCCGAAACCCTATGTGACGGACCGGGCCGTGTCTGGGCACAGCTGAGGGCGTCCGCTCAGGGCGAATTGCTCAACTTCGGGGCTCCTTACAGCCCCCAGACTGGTGACCTCTCCAAACAGGCCACAAACCAGTCCCACAGAGCGCTCCAGCAGCCTGCCTGAAGCCTCCCAAGCAAAACCCCTCCGACACCCCAGCAATATCCGTGCCCCAGATGGCCCCAGGCCTCATACACAGGTGGGGGGGTCCTAGCACCCAATCCCACCTACCCCGAACAAGTTCTGTCCGGTTCCAAGAAACCAGCCACAGATCCCTGGTCAATTTACCCTCTGGACCTTACCCACAAATCACGCTGGGCCAATCCTTTAGAATCTATATCTAAAGGTTTATTATCACAAGCAAGAAAAGCATGAGAGTAAGGTTGCTAAAGGATAGTACGTTACATGCACCGAATCTCCCAGTCCTCGATGCAGGCTCTAGCAGAGATGTTGCAGCTGCTGGTTTAAAAGTTCTTGTTGCACATCCTAGCATCAGGATGGGTTCACAGGTCTTCCAGGCTCTTCGATCCCTGCAATGCTGCCTCTGGGATGAAGTGCTGAGCTGAGAACAAAATGGCATCGACCACATGGCCTCTTTATACCTCCTTCCTGGCCTCTCCTTGTATGCAGCAGGTCACCTGGCCCTCAGCCTCTCTCTGCTGGCAGCTCTTAGGTCTCCGCCCTCCTGCTTTAGGTGTGTCCTTGGCCCATCGAGTGCCATTGTCCCACAGGTCCTTGCTAATCAGCCTGTCCATAGCAATGCTCAACCACATTCAGAGAAATATTCAGCTTCCACACAGATTACAGATTCCTACCTACACACAGAGACATTATACACTCACATAAATAGCGTACACAGGATCAGCAAACAATAAGCTCCCATTCAATACCCCACATGGCCCCCTTTTATACCAATTTCTGGGGCCAACACCCCCACCTAGGGGTGCAGCAGCGATCTGGCTGCTTCCCTCCAATTCGGTAATGTGACACCCCCAACGCAAAATTGATGCAGGAAGTGATGCCAGTAACATCACTGAGGGCATCACAGGCCTCCCCATGCTTTGGCTCTGTGTCATCACGTTCTACCCAATGGCAGAAACAACAGTACAGAGCTGAATGAGAGTATGAGAACCCAGTGTGCCTAAAATAGGCTTCATTATTGCAAGGTCTGCCCTATTGACAACCATGTCCTTGCACTGTCTCACCAACCCAAGGTAGAACTTGGTAAAAACCACAGCTACTTGGATCTGTTTCTGCGGCATGATCCATAAGTGTGTCAGGTGATTTTGCCCCAAGCTGAAGAAAATAGCAAATTTATCCAGGCCAGCTCTGGCAACTCTCTGAACCACAATTAACATTGTGTGAATGCGGGTATTCTCACCCCAAATCGTGTAGGCATTTTTGCACTTAGCCACGAAAACAAAATGGTGGCGTGCCTCAGTTTCCCTTTTCACACAGGACCTTCTGGCTGGAACCCTTTTTGTCCTGTAAAACGTTCCAAGACTAGTTACAAGCATTAACCATGCATTAGCAACATCACAACGTCCCCTTATATACGGTCTGTCGTTTGGTACATCTCCAGACAGATTACATGGGATTTTCATAAGATCATGCACATTGTATACCTTTATATTTCTCTGCAACAATAATCCATTGGTTACAAGAATTAACATCAGTAACAAGAACAATCCTATCTCAGGTGTATATTGACATTCTCCATCAGGCCCCTTCTCTGGCCCCACACCATTGCAGTTTTGGCCCTTCAGGTTCAACCTGCAAATCTTCTTTGCCAAAGCAAGTCCTGCCCCTCCCCCTTGTCCTCTGGGCTCCAGGCCTGAAACCTCTGGCCTGACCCAGACAAAGGGCTGGCTGGGTGTGACTCCCTGGCTCACAATGGCCCTGGAATTCTCCCCCTTCCCCCACTCAGTGGGGTAACAGCAGTAAGCTGTAGACTCCCAAGTCTCTCCTCTGTCCACCTCCAACCTCTGTTTCCACATGGAACCAGATATCAAACTCCCTGATTGATTATGAGTGTCCATCGTGTCCAGAGATGGGAGCTTAACTGCCATCGCCTGCATCCTAGAGAGAGTGACCACACAGCTGTTCTGCTCTGCATACTTAGCTACCCAGTCCTTTTCCTGAATCTGAGACACTAACTTCCCACTCTCCTCATTCACCTGGGAACAATCCTGTCCCAAAGACACTGGCTTCCCAGCAAGCTGGTCACACACAGTCACTGGGTTAGCAGCCTGCTCCAGTTCTCTGGATGTTCCTGCCTCATCTGGAACAACCCTCAGTCCCTCTGAGACCTCTCCCTCACCATCCACACTGGGTTTCTCTAAACCCAAGTCAGTGGAGTCACTGTTAACAGACAAATTCTGTCCATCAGGCACTGCAACAAGTGCCTCACACAACAAGCCACTGCCCTTTACAGGCAGAGCCATCCCTTGAATGCCTTTTCCAAGCAAGGCCCTGTCACCTCCCTCAGTCACTGCAAACTGCTTACTACAAGCACTGCCAGGACTCTCCTCCCTATGAGCTTCCTTAAGCAGCAGTTCACCCTTCCCTGGCTCTGCAGCAGCCTTGCCCTGCTGAGCCACAACCAACTCCTCCTGCAATTCCCTAACTCCCTGAGGCATCTCCAGCCCCTCTGGTGGATTCACAAACAATCCTCTCTCAGGCACATAGACAGACCCACAAGAGACAGGGTCAGAAGCACCTTCACTCCCTGTGCAGCTCTCTAGATGGCTGTAAACGTCCACACCGTCATTAGGCTCCAGAGTTAACATGCCCTCAATCTCTCCTTGTACCTGGGCTAAGGGGTCACCCTGGTTCCACAGAGTCATTCCCCCCTCTTCCAGCAACACAGCAGCATCAGGCACAACATCAGTGTCCCCACTGTCTGATCTTTGGGGTTCTGGCAAGACACTGCCTGGATCTACCCAAGTCACAGCATCCTCCTCGCCAGCAGACACAAACTTAGAGCCACCTCCTTTCTGGGCCTTCTCTGTATCCAGACCCAACTCCGGGACATCAGCACTGCTCTCCGCCATCACAGGCTGTGGGGCATCTTCCTCAGACAAAGGAAGAAACTCTTCCCCACACACAGACAGACAACCAGAGACAGTTCCTCCCTTGTCCGGACATCCCTGGCTAATCTCAGGCATACAGCTAGATACTGAGACAGCTTCCTTCACTGCCCCACTGCTACCTCCACCAGCCAAATTGCCAGCTTGCACACACTGTGCTTCTTCACACAACTCACTTTCAGCTTGTGCAGGTTCAATTTCACAAACCTCACCAGCCAACAACTCAACCAAAACTCCGCTCTGGCCAGCCACTCCAGACTGCCCCAGAGAAACATTTCCCTGACTTCTGGGCTCTTCCTGCCCTGGTTCTGATTTCAGCCTCACCTCTGAGACATCAGACGGGCCCTCACCCACAGGCTTACTGCCCCCTTGCACAGACACACAGCTATCTGCCACAGGCACACATGTAGAGACACTTTCCCCTTGGTTACAGTAAGACTGACCAGCTCCAGGAAACTTTTCATACCCACATGCACCCCCTTCCCAAACCTCCCTGTTAGCTACAGGTAACACAAAAGGTTTGCATTCACACATGCTTTGGGGTTGGGTCATCACATCAGCTGGGCAAAATACGTCTGCCATATCATAAGCACACCGCATACCCACAGAGTTACACATTGAACCTTCAGGAGGATACAGTCTCTCTTGTTCTTTTAGTCTCTTAAGCTGGAGGTCAAGTCTAGCATGTTCCTCCTTGGCTAGGGCCATCTTCTTTGCATGCTCTACCTCTTCTCTCCGCTGTCTCTCAGCATATTCGGCCTTTTCCTTCTCAAGTTCCTGATCCATCTCCTGCTTTCTCTTAGCAATTTCTTCATCTGCCTTCTTTCAGCAGCTTCCTTGGCTCGCTTCTGATCCCTTTCATCCACATCTCTGGTTAGTAACAACACTACCAGATCTAGTTTAGAGGCCCTTTTCCTAAAGGCAATGCCTCTCCCCAAGCACAAATCCTTCAGAGCACTTTTGCCCAGACTCTCATATAATCCCGGGATCATCGCAGCGACTCTTTAATCAACCAAACTCTCAACACCAAAAATCAAATTTAGACAGCGTGGGGTCCTGATCCCAAAGCTCAATTGACCAAGATCTGTGGATCCTGCCGACTACGCCACTGTGACGGACCGGGCCGTGTCTGGGCACAGCTGAGGGCGTCTGCTCAGGTCGAATTGCTCAAATCTGGGGCTCCTTACAGCCCCCAGACAGGTGACCTCTCCAAACAGGCCACAAACCAGTCCCACAGAGCGCTCCAGCAGCCTGCCTGAAGCCTCCCGAGCAAAACCCCTCCGACACCCCAGCAATATCCGTGCCCCAGATGGCCCCGGGCCTCATACACAGGTGGGGGGGTCCTAGCACCCAATCCCACCTACCCCGAACAAGTTCTGTCCAGTTCCAAGAAACCAGCCACAGATCCCTGGTCAATTTACCCTCTGGATCTTACCCACAAATCACGCTGGGCCAATCCTTTAGAATCTATATCTAAAGGTTTATTATCACAAGCAAGAAAAGCATGAGAATAAGGTTGCTAAAGGATAGTACGTTACATGCACCGAATCTCCCAGTCTTCGACGCAGACTCTAGCAGAGATATTACAGCTGCTGGTTTTAAAGTTCTTGTTGCACATCCTAGCATCAGGATGGGTTCACAGGTCTTCCGGGCTCTTCGATCCCTGCAATGCTGCCTCTGGGATGAAGTGCTGAGCTGAGAACAAAATGGCATCAACCACATGGCCTCTTTATACTCCTTCCTGGCCTCTCCTTGTATGCAGCCAGTCACCTGGCCCTCAGCCTCTCTCTGCTGGCAGCTCTTAGGTCTCCGCCCTCATGCTTAGATGTGTCCTTGGCCCATCGAGTGCCATTGTCCCACAGGGCCTGGCTAATCAGCCTGTCCATAGCAATGCTCAACCACATTCAGAGAAATATTCAGCTTCCACACAGATTACAGATTCCTACCTACACACACAGACATTATACACTCACATAAATAGCGTACACAGGATCAGCAAACAATAAGCTCCCATTCAATACCCCACATGGCCCCCTTTTATACCAATTTCTGGGGCCAACACCCCCACCTAGGGGTGCAGCAGCGATCTGGCTGCTTCCCTCCCATTCGGTAATGTGACACCTTACCCCTGTCATGAACCCCCTTCTGCAACCCAAGCCCCAAGCACCCCTGTATCAAAACACCCTCCTGGAGCCTGCACGTAGAACCCCCTCTGGCACCCCAACTGCCTGCCCCAGCCTGGTGAAAGTGAAGGAGGGTGGGAGAGGAAGGGAGGATGGAGTGAGCAGGGGGAGGGGTCTCAGAGAAGGGGAACAAAGGAGGCAGGGACAGGGTATTTGGGTTTGAGGTAGATCTTGGATTACACTTAAATTTGAAGTGATCTTGTGCTTCAAAAGGTTGGAGACCACTGTTCTACTGAGTATTTGTGTGGCACTGACACTCAGTCAGCTGTACAGACTCCCAGCTGGACAGAGTCCTTGTCCTCAAGAGCTAAATCAAAGGGTCTACTCTGCCCAAGTGGCAGTTGGTCTTTTTCTTGTTTACTGGGATGACCTTATTGTCAAATCCATATGTTGTTCTGTTCCTGACTTATCGCTGGAGCAGGTGGCTGTTATTACTGATGGGGCATTTCAGGCTTTGTCTAGACTTCAGGCTTCTTTCAGAAGAAGCTTTTCCGGAAGATATCTTCCGAAAAAACTTCTTCCAAAAGAGAGCGTCCACACTGCCATAGCGCATTGAAAAAGCGATCTGCTTTTTCGACAGATAGCATCCGCACTGAATGGATGCTGTCTCTCATTTAAGCTGTGATTACTATGGACAGAGTGGCCACCAGAGGACCTGTGCTTTTTCCTCTTTCCTCTTTCCTCTTCTTTCCAAAGAACTCCCTCTTCCCCATCCACACATGCCTTTTTCTGAAAGAGCTCTTTCAGAAAAAGGCTTCTTCCTCGTAGAAAGAGGTATACCAATGTTGGAAAAAAGCAACCTCCGTTCTTTCAATTTTTTTTTTTTTTTGAAAGAACACAATTGCAGTGTGGACATAAGTGAAGTTTAGTGAATGAAGGTGTGTCACGAATTTACTCAGGGTATGTCTACACTACCCCGCTAGTTCGAACTAGCGGGGTAATGTATGCATACTGAACTTGCTAATGAAGCCCGGGATTTGAATTTCCCGGGCTTCATTAGCATAAAGCCGGCGCCGCCATTTTTAAAAGCCGGCTAGTGCGAACCCCGTGGAACGAGGAGTACAGATAGTTCGGAATGGCTACGTAGTTCGAACTATCTAGCCCGTGCCACGTGTAGCCGCGTGGCACGGAGTTCGCACTAGCCAGCTTTTAAAAATGGCGGCGCCAGCTTTATGCAAATGAAGCCTGGGAAATTCAAATCCCGGGCTTCATTAGCAAGTTCGGTATGCATACATTACCCCGCTAGTTCGAACTAGCGGGGTAGTGTAGACATACCCTCAGATATTCCAGGGTGTCCTGAAGACATTGTGTATACTAGATTGGTTATTAAGGGAATTATTCATCGGTCCTTGTGGAACTGTTTGTGTGTCTTGCTGGGGCACAAGAAGAAATCAGAAACTTTGATAATTTTCTTGGAGCAAATAACGATTCTTCCTGAACTCATGATTGTGGAGCTTTGGCCTGGGCTGTGTGAGGAAAAACTCAAACCAGGCCAAGAAAGCACCTCAGCAGATCAGAAGGGAGCTAGATGGGTAAACCTGGGGCTGACTAGAGATGTTTTCCAAGCAATACCACTCTAGGAGGCAGGAGGCAGAGATGACAAAGGCTGACCTGTACCTTGCCCACAGATCATGTAAACCAAATATTAACTTTCCTGAGGCAGCTCTGCCACATTTCAGCATTCTGACAAGAGCATTTGTTAAAATATATATATAAACACTTTTTTAAAAAGACAGTCTTTCTCAAAGCACACTAAGGGTATGTCTACACTACAAAGTTAGTTCGAACTAACTTTCATAGGCGCTACACTAGCGCTCCGTTAGTTTGAACTTAATTCGAACTAGCGGAGCGCTTAGTTCGAACTAGGTAATCCTCATTCCACGAGGATTAAGCCTAGTTCGAATTTACTAGTTCGAATTAAGGGCTGTGTAGACTCCTAATTCGAACTAGTGGGAGGCTAGCCCTCCCCAGGTTTCCCTGGTGGCCACTCTGGCCAACACCAGAGAAACTCATATGCCCCCCTCCCGGCCCCGGAGCCCTGAAAGGGGCACGGGCTGGCTACGGTGCCCGTGCCAGGTGCAAGCCTGCCAGCACCCAGCCAGCAGACCCTGCACCTGGCACAGATCGAGCCACCCACCAGATGCCCCCCAGCCCTCCCCCTCTTCCTGGGATCAGGCTGGCGGCTCCCGGGAGCTTGCCCGGGACCGCAAGAGGTGGGCACCCGCCTGGGCTAGTGCGGACATCGTGGACCTCATCCACGACCTCCACACTAGGCACAGGAAAGTGGCCGGCTAGGGCAGGAGAGCTGCCAGCCTGGCCACCCAGGAGCAGGAGTGCATGAAAATCAAGGGGGTCCAGTGAGACCCCCGACCCTGAGCCCTGAGCTTAGAATGTCCGTACTGGGTCAGACCTAAGGTCCATCTAGCCCAGTAGACTGTCTGCCGACAGCAGCCAACCCTAGGGACCCTGGAGAGGATGGACCGAAGACAGTGACCAAGCCATTTGTCTCGTGCCATCCATCTCCAGCCTTCCACAAACCTTGGGCAGGGACACCACTCCTACCCCCTGGCTAATACCACTCCATGGACCCAACCTCCATGACTTGATCTCACATCCCTTTAAACTCTGTTCTAGTTCTAGCCTTCAAAGCCTCCTGCAGCAAGGAGTTCCACAGGTTGACTCTTTGCTTTGTGAAGAACAACTTTCTGTTACTAGTTTGAAGCCTGCTACCCATTCCTTTCCTTTGGTATCCTCTAGTCCTTCTTTATGGGAACTAATGAAGAACTTTTCTGTATGCACCCTCTCCACCCAAGTCCTGCTTTTAGAGACCTCTTTCCTGTCCCCCCTCCGTCTCCTCTTTTCTAAGCTGAAAAGTCCCAGTCTCTTTAGCCTCTCTTCATATGGGACCTGTTCCCAACCCCTGATCATTGTAGTTGCCCTCCCCTCTCCCACCCTCTCTCTTCCCCTCTCCTACCTCCTTTTCCCAGTCTCCCCTAGTTTTGTTCAATAAAGACAGATTCCATTTTTGAACACAATTGTCCTTTATTTTGTACATCAAGAAAAGGGGCTAGGGAAGGGTAAGTGGAAGGAGGTGAGGGAGGAATGGGGTACGAGCCCCCGATGGGGAGGACTGGGCTGGCTCTGCGGGCTTCTGGGGGTGGAAGCTCTCCTGCAGCCCCCCAATTGCCCCCTCTCCCCAGATGGCAGCCTGCGGCAAGTGCAGCCGGGTTGATGGCCGAGTGGTGTGATGTGCCCAGTGTGGGTACTCCAGGCACTCCAAGCCAGGACTGGTTTGCAAGCAGGGCACCCCTGAGAACTGTCTGTCCGGGGTGGGGATCGGGACCCTTTAAGCACAGCCCTCGGCTAGCCTGAGACAGCATCTCCACTCTCTAAGTCCTCCTCTGATGCCCTGCCGGCACTGCTTCCGGCCAGCCTTAAGCCCGGTTCAGAACTAATTTTTAGTTCTAGACGCGTTAATTCAAACTAAGCTAATTCGAACTAACTAATTCGAACTAAGTTAGTTCGAATTAGCGCTGTAGTGTAGACGTACCCTAAAAGACTAAGAATAAAGTTTTCAGCTAGCAATGTAGGAGGAAGATTAGATGGCTAACAGTTACCAACTACCTTGAATCTACTTAGCCATCGAATCTTTCTCCTACATTGGTAGCTGAATACTTTATGTTTAGTCTTTTAGTGTGCTTTGAGAGAGAGGTTTGTTTTGTTTTTTAAGTTTTTTGCGGGGGGGTGTCTTTTTGATCTTAATGTAGTGTGCGTCGGTGATCTCACACACACACACACAAACACTGCAGGCAACGGTCATCACACACACACACACACACACCCCATGGTGATCTCACACACACACACCCAGACACACACACAGGCTGTAGCTCATTGAGGGACGTGCACACGAGGCTGAAGGTGGAGCCAGAACTGGTGGGGGCAGCCTGCCTTGTCAGCGGCTTGCTGGGGGTCCAGGTGGCGCCAGAGCTGGTGGGGGCACACTGCTGCGTTTGCCACAGCAGGAGCCAGGTGGCAGAGCATGCCTGCAGGAGCTGGAGGAGGCGGCTGGCACGTGCTCAGGAAGGGCAAGTTGACAATCTTGTGACAGACAGACAAGAACAGTGACAGCTTAATAGAAAGATTGTCTAAATATTTGTGCTGTCCTATAAAATTATAAATAGACTAGCAAGTGAGGCCTGTCATTAATTGGGCAAGTAATTTTGCATAGATTACACTTACAGGAAAGATTAAGACATTAAATATATGTAATAGAATTTTTTATTAATGTGCTTGCAAAAGGGAAATAAAAGAACATTCTATTGAATAATTGCCATACACAGTAAATTAGAATCAGAACTTATAAAGCTTACGTTACACTTTCCATAACTCATTTGAATTATTTTGTGATTCATAACCATAAAACATTTCTTTGCACTAAAATGACAGCTGAATACTCAATTTTAGTTTTGTTATCAAATGTTTTTAATGAACTCTTATAATAGTCATGACCTTTTTTTTCCTGATGAAAAACAAAAATAATTATGTAAACCTTTTACCCAGCATATTTTGGTGTAAAAAGTAGTGCACTCAGCTCATTTAAGTGGCAGGTTTGTTTATGCACAGTTTGGTACTTGTAGGTAGTCACAAAGTATGGCTTTATTTAGCACATACAAATCCACAAACTCTTCAATGTATATAGTAGACTACACTGGATTTGACATCGATTCTCTCGTTACAGTGATGTATAGGGGGTTGCGTAATCAACGCTGCACCTGCTACTTAAACTGCCTGCTGCACTGTCTCTTCTTCACCCCAGAGCTCAGGGACGCCATCCTTAGGTAAGGGTGTTCATAACAAACCCTGGGGTCACATCATCCCCAGGTCGTAGTGCATGGGGTTGGGCTGGAGAGCTGCCTGGGGCTGGTGCTGTGGGACAAGACTGACAGGAGAGCACGGCGCTGGGTGCGGTGAGAGGGAAAGAGAGAGCAGCCTGCAGGGGCAGGGAAGGGAAGAGAAAGGAGCTAGGGGTGGGAGCAACCTGCGGGGGCAGGAAAAAGAGATGATGCAGCAGTTTGTGATGGGGGAAGGACAGTGTGTGGCTGCTGATCAGCAGTCCAGTCCTATAGACCCTGCCCTGCTAAAGCCCAGCAACAGCCGAGCTCTGAAAAGAGCCAGAGAGGATGAACCTCATTGCACCTTTCTTAGTGGCCTAACTCAGGGGGTCCCCAGCTTTTCCCTGCAGCTCACCGGTGCCGCTGCAGTGACAGGGCCACCAGCTATGAGCACACGTCTGTGAGGGAGGGACATCCTCGGCCAAGGCACATGTAGCCAAGCCCTGGTGTCACCCTCCACCTCAGCAGCCCACTGAGTGTTGTGAGCTGGTCCTGGGGCAGCCCTGTCCCTGTCACCCCGCCAGCCCTGGGAGCACGTCACAGGCAGCCCCGCCTGGGAGCAAGTGAAGGTTTCGGGGCCACCAGTGCCGGGCAGAGGCGGCTCCCAGAGAGATCCTGGCCACTGCAGGCTGCTCCTTGTCCAGCCTTGTCCAGGAGGAAACAAGCAGCGCGGCCGAGCCCAGGCTTCTTGGACAGGGCCAAGGGGGAGGCTTGAGGCAGATATTCCATGGGGACCAGCAGCCACAGGTCACAAAGTGCAGCTCAGAGCAGTAATGGCCATAAACTCTCCAACTATTTCCAGCCTTGGGCAGGGGCTGTCACTTGCCATTGCGCCACCAACATGTGCAATGGGAGGAGGGGTAACCCCACGCAGGGCAGAGCACTGGGGCAGTGCTGCTGCCCGTCTCTGGACGGCTCCCACTGCCTGGGAACCCCTGGCCCCACATGGTAACGCTGAGCCAGAGAGTCCCCCAGAGGGGAGAGGTGAACGTCGCTGGTTCGTTTCTGGGGTTCCTCACACTGTGCAATCAGCAGGAATCAGCCCAGGCCTGGTGCCTCCCTGCTTCCTCCTGGAGACCTTGTCCCACTTGGCTTTGCCCCAGCACCTGGCTTCGCTCTGGAAAGGGACGTATTCATGGCATGTCTCTGCGGCATTTTGTAGGCGCAACGCTGATGGCGAGTCCCTCGTCGTGGGCCTTCTGCAAAAGCTGTTTGAAGAGATGATGACTCCTGACTCTTCACCCAGCACCGAGGAGATTACAAGAGCCCTTGAGATGATCAATGGTAAGAGGACTCAGTAGAGACCCATGCTGTGTAGCTCTTGCATTTACAGACCTGGTTAAACAGCTGTTCCCTGGGAGACATGGGATGTGGACCCAAGACAGAGAGAAATGTTAATGGCATCGTACAAGGCCCTGGTCAAACCTGATCTGGGATATTGTGTGAAGTTTTCACTATGGCTGTCAAGGGATTAAAAAAATAATGATGATTAAGCTTGCAATTAATCATGCTGTTAAAAATAAAAGAATACTTTTTATTTAATGCTTTTGGAAGTTTTCCACATTTTCCTATATATTGGTTTCAGTTGCCACAGAGAATGCAGAATGTCCAGTGCTCTCTTTATATTGATTTTTATTACAAACTAGCCAATTAGCCCATCATAAAACGGGATTTTCAGGTCTCTTCTCCACGTCAGTCTTCTCTCCTGAGCCTCCAGTCTCTCGCGCCATGTCTTTCTCTCTCTCCTCCTCCTCCTACTGCCTCCTCCTCTCTTTCTCAGCTCTCCTCCGCCTTCTCCCTCTCGCTCCATCTCTCTCTTTCTCTTCTCCTCCCCCTCCTGCCTCTCACTCTCTCTCCGCTCTCCTCTGTCTCTGTCAGGGATGCATGCTCATCCAGGCCCCGCCCACTGACCATGTACGTCACCACCCCCCCCCTCCTTCGCCTCCTGCCATGGCACTCGGCTGACTTCTGTGCCGCTCAGCCGGGCTGCCACAGGGGAGCAAGCAGATCAAGTGGCCGTTTGGGCTTCCCCACAGCGGCCAGGCTGAGCGGCGCAGAAGTCAGCCGAGCGCCATAGCATGAGGCAAAGGACGTGACTCAGGCAACAGCACCACCCAGAGGGAACAGCCAGGGAGGCAACAGCACTTCCCAGGGGGAACAGCCAGCATTTCAGCGTTACTGAGTCACAGACATTGGGCTACTATATATATGACTAGCCAATTAGCCAGTTATAAGACGGGATTTACAGGTCTCTCCTCTACATTGGTCTTCTCTCCTGAGCCTCTGGTCTCTCGCTCCGTCTCTCTCTCTCTCTCTTTTCCTCCTACTGCCTCCCCCCTCTCTCTCTCCCTCAGCTCTCCTCCGCCTCCTGTCTCTCTCTTTCTCTTCTCCTCCCCCTCCTGCCTCTCACTTGGGGGACCGCGGAGCCCAAATGGCCGTTTGGGCTCAACACTCCCCGTGCTGCATGGGGAGCATGGAACCCAAACGGTCACTTGTTCCCCCACGGCGGCCCAGCTGAGCAGCATAGAAGTCAGCCGAGCGCCATGGCGGGAGGCAAAGGGGAGCGGGGTGGTGACGTTCACAGCCAGGGGGCAGGGCCTGGAGCCGCTGTCATGCCATACATCACCGCCCTGCCCCCTTCGCCTCCCGCCATGGCACTCGGCTGACTTCCGTGCCGCTCAGCCGAGCTGCCATGGGGAAGTAAGCGGCGCAAGCAGCCGTTTGGGCCCCATGCTCCCCATGCAGCATGGGCCGCCCAGAGGGAACAGCCAGCATTTCAGCGTTACAGTCACAGACATTGGACTACTATATATATATTATATTTGCACTGTGAAAAAGAAAAAAGGACTAGCATTTCAATTCATTTCAGACAAGCACTTTATGGCAGGTTCTTTATCATGAAAGTTGAATTTAACATTATTTACAAAAAAACTGCACCCAATGATAAAACAACGTAAAACTTTAGAGTCTGAAAGTGAGAACAGGCATTTGCAGAGTACTGCTGTAGCCGGTGTTGCAAAATTTTCACCAGCCAGAAACGCTAAAGGTTCATATGTCTCTTCATGCTTCAGCCACCATTCCAGGGGGCATGCGTCTATGCTTGATAATGATGCAAAGCAGTGCAGATGGACACATGTGCCTTTAGTCATCTGAGTCAGATGCAACAATCAAAGGTTGATTGATTGATTGGTGGCTCAGGTTCTGTATTTTCTGGACTACATGGTACTCTTTTAAGAGATCTCTGAATGTGTGCTCCACACCTCATCCCTTAGATTTTGGAAGGCATCTCAGATTCTTAAACCTTGAGTCAAGTGCTATAGCTGTCTTTAGAAATCTTACATTGGTACTTCCTTTTGTCAAATCTGCAGTGAAAGTGTTCTGGAATTGAAAAATATGCACTTAGTTATCATCCGAAAATACTGTGAAATGAATTATGTGGCACAATGTAGGTGACATACGATTCTCTCCCAAGGAGTTCAGTCAAAAATTAAATTAACTCATTATTTTCATAATGAGCATCATCAGCATGGAATCTTGTCCCTTGGAATGGTGGCAGAAACATGAAGGGACATACGAATGTTTGGTATATCTGGCAAGTAAATACCTTAAAATACTGGCTTTAAAGGTGCCATTCTCACATTCAAAGGACATTGTAAATAAGAGATGTTCAGCATCATTCCAATAAATATAAACAAACTTGTTAGTCTGAATAATTGGCTGAACAAGAAGAAGGACTGAGTGGACTTGTAGGTTCTAAAGTTTGTACATAGTTTTGGTTTTGAGTGCTGTTATGTAACAAAAGTCAGTATTTGTAAGCTATACTGTCATAGTAAAGAGATTGCACTACAGTACTTGTATGAAGTAAACTGAGAAGTACTATTTTTGTTTATAATTTTTACTCTGCAAATATTTATAAAAATAATATAAAGTGAGCACTGTATACTTTGTATGCTGCATTGCAAATGAAACCAATATATTTGAAAATGCAGTAAAACATCCAAAATACTTAATGAATTTCAATTGGTATTCTATTATTGTTTAACATCGTGATTAAACTTTAATTAATTGTAATTAATTTTTAAAATCACAATTAATTGTTTTGAGTTTGCTCATGTGAGTTTAACTGTGATGAATTTACTGATCTAGTTTTCACCCTTGTTCAGGAAAAATTCATTCAAACTAGAATAGGCACAGAGAAGGGCTACGAAGACGATGACAAAATTGAGAGTCTCTTTTGAAACAAAAAGAACATGGCTTGATTAGGTTCTTTTAGTCCTAAGATTGAGAAGGAGTATAGATGTTCTCAGGAAGGGAAAGGACTATTTAAGTGTGGGAGCAGAGCTATTTAAGATGGAGAGCAGTGTTGGCACAAAAACAAAAGGGGTAAGTTAGCCACAAATACAGGTAGGCTGGACATTGGGAAGAGGTTTCCGATCCTCAGAGGCATACAGTTCTGGAACAGAGTTCTGGTTAAGATCAGAGCAAGAGTCAAACAACCTAATTTTCAGATGGCACATGAGAGGTTTGTGAGCAGGATTCAGGGTCTGCTCTAGGTTTTTTACCGCCCCAAGCAAAAAAAAATGTGGCCATCCCCTCCCATCCCATCCCCCGCCCACTGCTGCAGGACAGGCACTGAGGAGGAAAGCGCCCCTTTCACCTTGCAGCTCTTTGACTCCCACCATGCCCTCCAGCCAAACCCAGCCTGTGTCTTGTCTCCCCTCCACACACATCCCGATCCCCCCCACCCACTCATCGAACCCAGTTTCCACCTCCTTTCCCATGCCAGGCAAACCCGACTCCTCAGTGACCGGACTCAGTCCCCTCCCTTCTTTCCCCCACCTGATCCACCCTGCGCCCTCTTCCCTCCCAGCCAAACCCGATCCCCCCCCTCCTGACCGGTCCCAGACCGTTCCCCTCTCCCACCTATCCCCACTGACCGAACTCCGTCTCCTTTCCCTCTCCCCACCAAACCCTTGTGTCCCCTCCCCCCCAGCATGCGTGGAAACGTCGGAGCGCCCTGGGGGGAAGATGAAAGTGGCATGGGTCCCCCTGGGGATGTGCGTGGACACAGCCGGGAAACATAAAGGGCAAGGCCAGCGACACCTCTCTCCCTGTCCCCCTCCCCCCAAATCTCTGAGCCGGGGCAGGCGAGGCCCCCTCCAGCGGCTCCTCACCACCAGACCAACCAGATTGGGCTGCAAAGTAGCTCTCCCCTCTCCCCTAGGCACCTCTGCTTGAATCATCCTGTCCCAAGCAGGGCCTTCCTTCTGCCTGGCCCCACCAATGCTGCAGCTCTCCCCTCCCTCCGCGCCCAGCACTGAGGCAGAGAAAAGGGGGAGAGTCGCCCCCCATTTGCCAATGTGCGCTACCCCACCCCTCCACTCCTGCAAACTCCTTGGCCAAGGGCGCCCGCTCCAGCCGGAGGGGTCACTAGTAAGCGCAAGGCAGGTGGAAAAATGACCAAAGGCCCCTGGCTCGCAGCGTGGTCCCTGGCTGCAGTGACCTGGGCTACCCCTTGCCCGGCCCCGGATTGCTCTGTGCAGCCTGGGGATAGCCGCTCGCCCACCAGGGCCGTAGTGCTCCGGTGCTGCTGCTGTTCTCAAAGTCCATGGTGTGCCCCCCTGCACCTTGGGCCACGCTGGCTGGTGCCAGTCAGAGGAGCATGAACGATCACCAGGCGCCAGAGCCTGCTTCATGGATGGGAGGCTTCCTCGGGCATTTCCGGCCCCGTGGCCACTGAGTGCTGGGCAGCAGCAGCTGCGCTGGGAAGGCAACTGGAGTGGCACGTGGCCAGTGCTCCTGTCAGGACCGCCCCACCCTGCCCTGCAATGATGCCCTCTTGTGCTAGCTAGAGAGCACACTTTTCTCCCCAATGCCGAGGGAAGGCAGCGAGGCAGCCCCAGAACTGTGATGTCATGGTGTGCGCCTCAGCCACTCACGGCAGGGCTGCGAGCGTGACTTGCCTCACGCACCCCGCCTCTGGAGGGTGGCTCGCTGCCCATCGCACACTCCGCTGCCCCACCCATTGCCTTGGGCAGCCACAGAGACGCCCGCGTCAGGCGGTAAGGGTTAGGAGTTCAGGAGTTCTCCGGCCAGTGTCTCTCAGGGGTGGGCAGAATGCCGCCCCTGGCAATGTGCCACCTCAAGCACGTACTCGGTTTGCTGGTGCCTAGAGCCGGCCCTGCCAGGATTACAGGATACAGCTGTCTGTGATAGCAGGGGACTGTGCTCAATGATCCAAGAGGACCTTTCCCATTCTCTGTTCCTGTGAGACAGGTATTAATGCTGAAGTATTTTCTTATTACTGATCATCAAAAAGGCTAGTGGCTCAATTTAGACAAATACCTGAAGTATGGATGTTTGTCTGAATTCTCCTGAAGTTTCCCTTTCTCTGCCTCTTGATCCCTGTCTCTTCAGTTTCCCCAGCAGACTGCAGCGCTACGCCCCTAATTACAGTGAGACCTGCCACACGTTCCCGTTTGTTCCTGTGAACTCCCCGGCCTTTCTGTGAAGCCAGGAAGCTTCCTCTGGCAAATAACGAGGCTCCCAAAGTTCCCCTTCTCCTTTACTCCCTCCTCCCTCACAGCCTGCTGCTGTCTCTCTTCCTCAGGAAATGCTCCCCATAGACCCAGGCCTTGATATCCAGGATGCATGTCTGTTCAGATGCACGAAGTGTGCTGTGGTGGGCCGCAAACCAGGTTTTAGGAAAGTTAAATAGGCATCAGGTCAGGGAACCCTCCTGTGGGTGTTTTGAATGACACTTAATGGTCTTAGTGTGTTGGAAACCAAAATATAGGCACCATGTAGATTGAAGCGGGAGGGTTTATTACGCACAGCGCTGGCAGAGTGCCACCTTGCCAGTTGGGCTCAGCAAACACTACCAAACAAATAATTACAATCAACTCTATAGGGAGCTGTTGGGTGGCGAGAAGTGATAGGGTAGGAGTTCCCAAGCCCCTGGATAGGTTCCAGCAGCAAAGCATAATAGGCACAATAAGCCAATAGCCTAGAAGATTACATAGTAGCTTTGCCCATGGCTCAGGTTAACACAATTGCTAAAAACAAGTATATGCCCCCTTACCCTCCTCCCAAGGATTGCCTTATGAGGCATAGCTATATTCCAATTGGGATTTACAAGAGCGATGACAGCTTCTTTCCAACAGGTGTGGTTCATAGGTGCTTTCCTGGGTATAAAACAAAAAAGAAACACTGTACGACACACAACAAAGCAATTGTTTATTCTGGTGTGCCTGTGAGCTTGAATTGTTAGGGAGAAGGGGTATCATTTCATAGTGATGTGTTAGGCCTTTTCCTGAATCTGTGGTTGGCCTTGGGAAGCAGCTGTCTGCCCTCTTCCCAGACAAACTGTGAGGCACCTTAGAGAGCCATAACCTTGGGGAGGGGGGTGAACCTCATGATAATGATAGCCAACTATTTCTCTCCATTTGGTGTTATACTGGTGGCTTATTTCATTTGTGATAAACAAGGTTGTTTGTTATGTTCATCCTGCTTTCCCAGAGCCATCTATTGTCTGTTATGGCTTCTGCTAGGCCTTGTGTCTCTGCTCTGACTGGACAGCAGTGCCTCTGGGGGAAAGCTTAACCAGAGACCATGATTTAGGGTCTTACCCATATATCAAAGGGCTATTGGCTGTCCCTACATAGTGCATCTTGTTTTACAAAGGTGCTATCTTTGGCTATGTCTGCACTACCAGGTTATTTCAAAATGACAACTCCCAAAATAACTATTTCGAAATAGCGTGTCCACACTAGAGGGAAACCTCAAAATTAGTCCCAGGCAGGCTCCCTTAATGTGGATGCGCTACCTCAATTTAGAGCCCCAGGAAGCCCTGGAGAGTAATTACTTTGAATGACTCTGGGGAGTCGTTATTTCAAAAGAGCAGCTGAGCATCCACCCTAACCCAATTTCAAAATAGGCGTTATTCCTTGTAAATGGAGGGGTTGTTATTTTGAAATAACAAGAGTGTTCTTCCTTCAACTTCCCTTACTCCTCATGAAATAAGGGTTACAGGCATCGGCCAGAGGACTCCTCTCACTTTGAACTAGTCGTCTTAACTCGACCACTAATTCAAACCCTGGAAGATTGACAGCAACAGCTTTGATCTTCATCTGACATACCCTTAAAGAGGCCCTTTGAAAGGGTGCAGGAAAAAAGGCAGTAGGCAGAGGATGCTGGCCCATGGACTAGCAGCTCTTCTCAGCCACCACAGAACAGAGGAACCAGCTACCACTATTCTGTGCTGAGCATTCTCGTGTGTGTGTGTGTGTGTGTGTGTGCAGTGCACCGGCCGCTAGATGTGAAGGAGTGTTTCCAGCGTCTGATGAATGGAATCACTGAGGCCAAAGGAGAGATTCGGCAGGTAACTCCTCTGTCTTCTCTGGAAATGTAAATGTGAGACTTTATTGTAGGGCAGGAGTTCTCAAACTTGTAATACCGCGACCCCCCTCTAAGTTGCTGCAACCCCCTTCTAAGTTGTCTGCGATACCACCCCCCCCCCACCACCACCAAAGTTGCTCGCAACCTCTCAAGGTGTCGGGACCCACAGTTTGTGAAACGCTGTTGTAGAGCATAAGAAAGCAAACATAATTTGTGTTAAGATGCCAACTCCCCAGGAGACTTCCTTGTGGGAACAGAGTTGCCAGTGTGGGGCAGGCTGGGAAATTCCTGTGCGCTTAGAATTGAGGTGGTCATTATTTTTAACAGATAGCCTGGCTCTACTTTCAAAAGCCAGTGTAAGACAGAAACCACTTTGATCGTGACTGGGAAGATTTTCTGGGAAGATGGAGATTGAAACACCACCACCACCTAGATCAAAGACATGTCTGAGTGTTACGTGTAGGGCCGAGTCTCTCTGGATGGACAGAAACACTTGTAACTAGTCATTTTTTCCCTAGCTGTACCAGGTAGAAAGGAGCTATCTCATCACTTGCCATAAATGCAGCTATAAGAAGATGCTGGAGGACACCACCACCCTGGGTATTTCTGCTCAACTTGAGAAACAAAATTCTAATTGCACCGTTATTTTTGTGGTAAGGAAAATATCGTGGTATTTGTTAGGAATTATAGATAAGCTATAAAGGCAAATCTTCTGGTTAAAGTTAAATATTAAGTTTGAAGTCTTCAAACTTCGTTCCATAGACATTAAGAGGTGTGGACTCAGACTAACTTTGCATTCCGGTCTGCATAGCCATCTTGGGCTTGCCCATTTCCAAGTGTCCCACCAAATTTGACCTGAGGAACTTCTGGGCATTTGTTAAGAGGTGGGTTTCTGTTGAGGCCCCAGTGTAAGCAGTGTCTTTATTGATGATCTAGAAGGCAAGATAAAATCATTGCTCCTTACATCTGCTGATGACATTAAAATTGGTAGCAACTGGATCTCTTGGTAAAGAGGTCTAATTTGAACAACGTGTCTTTTAATACAGTTAAATGTAAGGCCTTGTATTTAACGAGAAAGAACGCAGGTCCCACTTGCCAGATGGAGGAGCTTTATCCTGGAGAGATGTGACTGTGAAAGGGACTTGGGGGTGACGGTGACTAACCAGTTGAACACGAGCCCCCAGTGGAGTGTTGCTAAGGTGGCTAGTGTATGAGATGTGTAAGCAGGGAACTGTCACCCAGACGTAGGGAGGTCACGTTACGTCTCTATTAACTGCCCCAAACTCTGTTAAAGCAGGAGGGCTTCAACTGGGCCAAGCCAAAGAGCAGAGGTTGCTCCATTGTCCTTGTGCCCTTCCAGAACATCGAGTTCAGCTACACACAAACTTGTGAAGACCAGAAAATGGGGAGTTAAATCCCCTGCCACTCCCACAATGCACCTTAACTCTGTCTACTTGGGTGATGCCCAGACATGTCAGTGACACACAGACGAGCCCATTACCCTGGCAGATGGGACTGGAAGCTCACAGAACAGAACACACAGGCCCCGTAGGAAACAGCCCAACACCTTCTCTTTGCTAAGGGGTCGGCCAGGTGCAGTGAACAGGCACTGCCTGTGCTCGGACATTGCACTCCCTCCACACACTGCCTCAGGCCTGCTAAGCATTACTGCCCTTCCCATTTGGACCAAGTGTTCCTTCTGAGGGCCATCATCCCTTGCCAGCCCTTCCCACAGAGAGACGGGCATTGACAGGGACCCTGCAGGTTGAGGAGCTGGGCAGACAATGCAGGAACAGAGCAGAAATTGAGATGAAATCATGGGAGCACATTTGGAAGTGGGTGTGAGAGGGGTAGAAACAGGTTATGGTTTGGCGCAGTTGAAGTTCCCCTACTTCCTCCATTGCACACTTATGGCACCCTCATTCCAGTCCCAGCCACAAATGCTCTCACACGCTGCTCTGACCTCTTCTTCTCCTGTAGGAGCAACAGCTCTGAGAAGGGTGAGCCTGGGGCCTGAAGGTAGCCTAGGGAAGGAGGGGAAGTCTGGGTTTCATCCCTCAAACAGTGATCAATGCAGGGAAGGAGAGCTCCTCAGCCTCCTGCCTTGGCCTGCTGGAGTAGCGATAGGGTGAATTGTTGGGCTCTTGCCAGGGTATGGGGGGACTTCACTTCCCCTCCAAGTACAGCACTGCCAGGTGCCAAGTTTCCCAATTTCTCCCTCCCCCAAGACAATGTGGTTCTGCTCTTAGCAATCCTGAGCCCTCAGAGAGCAAACGTCTCTTTGAGGACAATCCCCTATTCAGCAAGGGATCATAGAAGAGCTGCACATTCAGAAACCCAGTTCTTCATCAATGGGGTAGATTCAGAAGCTAAATCATAGATTCATAGAACATTAGAACTGGAAGGGATCTTAAGAGGTCATTGAGTCTTATGGCAGGACCAAGCACCATCTACATTATCCCTGACAGGTGTCTGTCCAACCTCCTCTTCAGAGATGGAGATTCTACAACTTCTCTGGGTAATTTATTCCAGTATTTAACCTCCCTTGCTGCAGTTTAAGCCCAGTGCTTCTTGTCCTATAATCAGAGGCCAACGAGAATCATTTTTTCCCTCCTCTTTGTGACACTCTTTTAGGGTATGTCTACACTACCCCGCTAGTTCGAACTAGGAGGGTAATGTAGGCATATCGCACTTGCAAATGAAGCCCGGGATTTGAATTTCCCAGGCTTCATTTGCATAAGCGGGGAGCCGCCATTTTTAAAACCCCGCTGGTTCGAACCCCGTGCAGCGTGGCTACACGGGGCACGAACTAGGTAGTTCGAACTAGGCTTCCTAGTTCGAACTACCGTTGCTCCTCATGAGGCCTTGTATTTAACGAGAAGTAACTACCGTTACTCCTCATGAGGAGTAACGGTAGTTCAAACTAGGAAGCCTAGTTCGAACTACCTAGTTCGTGCCCCGTGTAGCCGCGCTGCACGGGGTTCGAATGAGCGGGGTTTTAAAAATGGCGGCTCCCCGCTTATGCAAATGAAGCCCGGGCTTCATTTGCAAGTGCAGTATGCCTACATTACCCTCCTAGTTCGAACTAGGAGGGTAGTGTAGACATACCCTTAGGTACTTGAAAGCTGCTATCATGTCCCCTCTGTCTTCTCTTTTCCAAATTAAACAAGGCCAATTGGAGATATTTAAGAGCAGGTTAGACACATCTATCAGGGATGATCCAGAAGGTGCTAGGTCCTGCCGTGAGGGCAGGGGACTAGACTCAATAACCTCTCAAAGTCCCTTCCATTTCTAGTGTCCTATGATTCTGTATAGTGCCCCCAAACATTAGGATTCAAGACCCGAAGAGTTCACGGTGGGTTACAGCCAACTGTGACCTTTGCTCCTAATGACTGTCCATAACATTTCTCTTTATAAGCCTCCGAAGGCAGGACCTTTTATTGCCTTGTCGAATAGGATTCACGCTGTTTGATTTCAGTCACAACAGTGCCATGTAACATCTCCATTTCCTTCTTTGCATAGGATCACACTTTGGCTGAGATGCAGAAAGAACAGTGCTATTGCCAGCACTGTGAAAACCAAATACCCACACTAGTAAGCAAGGAGTTTCTATTTAAAACTTTCTGCTGTGCTCATTCCTGGGCTGACTGCTCAAATGTTGGGAGTTTTAGCCTGTACAAAGTGATCAGTATCCTGCTCTGCTGTCTCTTTCAGCGCCACTGGTTTAAAACTCTACCCCAGATTCTGGTCATCCATGTGGAGAGGGATCAAGTTGGCATTAAGACTGGGGTGTCTGTGCCCCTCTCACTGACTCTAGGAACAGACGAACTTGTAAGTCCGTGGACTTTCCATTGAGCTTTCAAGGGATTATTATTTTGTATTTTACCTACACGCTCTAAACACAAAATGAATAGGACAGAAAACACCAACAGCTTCCTTAACTAAGCCTCACAGAGTTGAGCTCTGCTGCTGTGCAGGGCTATAGTAATGAATCTTGTGCCTGTTGGACTGAGCCTGGCCTGGAAGTTTTGTATTTTGTGAACCTGAAGGAAGTAAATTTGCCATGAAGGCAAATCCAGGAGCCCAGCTGGCTGCCGCTAGACTGATACCAGCCCCTTTCTGAGCCTCAGGGCCTCTATTTACCATTTCCATCTTCTAGTAGGGGCTTATACCCTGCTCATCCTGCTTTCTGTCCCCAGTGGCTTCCCCATCAGTGGTCTCTGGGGAACATCAGGCTCAGCACATGACTCCTTAGAGAGATGAATTAATAAACTCAACTAGCACTGCCCCTTCCTTAGATACAAAAGTGTAGTGCTCAGTTCATGAGTACTGTCATGATTCCAATGCTTCATTGTTTACATCATTAGAGCCCCCAACGGATACAAATACTGAATTTGTATCTGCAGGTGTACCTGCAGAAATGAGCGCAGATAGCCATATTGACATCCACAGATGCAGATACCCATGGATATAAAGTGGATAGCCACAAATTCACACAGTGCTAGATACAAAATATGTATATGTCTGAATCCATATCCACAAAAATGAGCTGAAGATATCCGCATCCACATCCATGGTTGTGGATATCCCGGATATAAAGCGGATATCTGTGAATTTGCAGTGCTAGAATCTCATTGGTTATGCAGGCTGGCAATCTGCTTGCTGTGAACATACAAACAAGATGGTTTATTACAGTTTTCTTGTATGAGAACCATGCGCAGCTGGAGAGGTTGATGCCGCACGCCAACCTCACTCCCCATGCTCCATGGTGCTGAGTGGGTGGACTGGGGCCACGTGCCACCTGTCCTCCCTGTGGTGCTGTGGGGGGAGGCTTGTCTACCTTGGGGCAGGGCCAGGATAGAAGGGGTGGGATTGGGGGCAGTGTTGGAGTCCTTGCCCCCTGCAGCCCTACCTTCACCCACCACCTGTGTCTATGGACAATCATCAACAATTACGACAATTATCTTGTAGGACAATGACTATGAGCTCTTTGGAACGTGTCATCATATTGGAAAAGTTCATGGTGACCATTTTGCATCTGAAGTGAAGCCATTGGATGAGAGTCACTGGTACCGCTTCAGTGACACAGAAGTGCCTGAGGTAAAATATGTTTAAGGGTTCCCTGACATCAGCTACTATCTTGGGCAGTGTGGGGAGGGAACCCTGATTTGGATAAAGGGTCATCTGTTTCTGCTACTACTAGACAATTATTATTTTCCATTTTTTTGTATTACGGAAACATCTCAGAGCCCTATGGATGGAGATTGACCCCCGTGTCGATGCCTGTCCCAAATTCTGCACCACTTTTTGAAACATTCCTTGTCTTTCTGCATGAAATGCTGCTGCATATTTCTCCGCTTCCCCATCCATCCCCGTGGGAGCTGTGGGCAGGGCTCACAAGCTACTCAACAGCAGCAAGGCAATTTTTATCCATTTTCCACTGCTCTATAGACTGTTGTATGTGTTGTTTGTTTGTGGGTGTTTTCATTGCAGATGTGGATTGGTAGGTTTAATGGATTTTTTTTCAAAATTGGAAACATTTTTATTTTGCAATTAAAACATTTCAGTTTAGAAAATTACTTCATTATTTAAAAGACATAATAAAACTCAAACTTCAAAACATTTCAGGGGAATTTTGTACTTTCTACCCAGCACTAACTGTATATTCTTAAACGTATTTGTGCTGCTATGGGAGGCTTGCTGTTACACAACTTTTCTGGAAATGCTGTGGCCCTACCCAAATAACTTGCCAATATACAAAATTATTGTCTGGGGTAGGGAGGGTTTCTGGAGCTCTCGCTGTATTTGAATAATTATGATTATGCCTCTGATACTTCTGCTGATAGTAAGGTCAAGGAACAGAACTTTGTTTCTCCCCTTGCAGCGTGTGTTCCCTGTGTCTGTGACATGAGAATCCAGATGCCACTTAGGAACTTAAGTCATCCCAGACTCATATAATGTCCCTCTTCGCTGTGCCCCCCCCTTTTATGCTATGGAAAAACAATCCCATTCCTGGGGCTTTTGGCTTTCATAGCACAATCAAACCCTGACCTGGCTTTAAGTTAGGAGAAGAGGAAACTGCATTCCAAATGTGGTGGTCCTAGCTCAGGGCTGGGCAAAATACGGCCCATGAGTTGGATGAAGGCCACATAGCCACCATATCCAGCCTGCTGGACCACCCTGTCAGGCAGGGGCGGATATAGGGCAGGGCGAGTGGGGCGGCCGCCCCGAGCCCCGCGCTTCAAGAAGCCCCGCGCATGCGCCATGGCATCACCACGCATGCACCGTGTAGGGGGGGGGGCACGAAATTGTGCAGCCCTGAGCCCCGCAAAATCGTCATCTGCCCCTGCTGGCAGGACCCTCAGGCACACAGCTGCCACGGTTTAAAGTGCAGCCCCTGTGTTTCTCTGCTCTGCAGTGCGGTAGGAATCTTCATGTGATCTCCCCACCCCCAGCACAATCCTCAGCTCTTATTGGTCAGAAACATCCGACCAATAAGAATTGAGCTCAACCAGTTTCTCAGCTACTATTGGCTGGAAACAGCCAGCCAGTCAGAGATGAGGCTTTGGTCTGGGAGACTGGGCCAGCACAAGCCTCTTTCCCCCACCCCAGTTGAGAGCCATGTTGAGGGAGCAGCCTGTATATTCAAGCAGGCTGGGGCTGCAGCAGACAGGGAGTCCAGCCTGCCTTGGGGTCCAGCCAGGAGACACTTAGGTAAACTCCTCCCAGCCGGAGCCTGCTTCTGGCACCCCAACTCCCTCCCCCAGGTCACCATCCAAACCCTCTGCACCCCTGCCCCAAGTCACAACTCCATCCCAGATTCTGTACCTCCTCCTACATCTCTCTCCTGGGCCAGAATCCTCTCCTGCACCCAAGCACCCTCCCTGACCCTACACCCCATTCCCCTGCCCCAAATCACAACCCCCTCCTTCATCCAAAGTCCTTCTCAGGCCTCACACCATCTCCTGCATTCCAGTCCTTACCCCGTGTGCCCTTTTGCACCCAAACTTCATCCTAGACCCTGTACCCCTCCACAGAAAAGTGTGGCCCTTGACCACTTTCCAAAATCTTGGAGTGGCCCCCTATCAAAAATTATTGCTATCTTTGTCCTAGCCCTTACCATTTAGGAGGAGTTCTTGAACAAATAAACTCACGGACAGACAGACTCAAACCTCTAAAATATGGATATAGATCCTGAATTTACTCCCCCCAGCTCTGTGGCAGTCCATTAAATCTTTGTCCTGTGGCAGAGGTAAGGAACTGTTTATTGTCCTCTGCTGGTGAGAATAATAGAGGTAGAGCATTGTCATTCCCCTTGTTGTGCTTAAAAGAAGAAACAAGCACAACATATTTTTTTCAGAGGGATAAGGTAACACACCACATTTATTGAACATACATAGACCAATCAACACTTTGTCATATGCATATGCATTAACAAGTATGTCATTCTTCCACTCTACTCTGCGCTGGTTAGGCCTCAGTTGGAGTATTGTGTCCAGTTCTGGGCACCGCATTTCAAGAAAGATGTGGAGAAATTGGAGAGGGTCCAGAGAAGGGCAACAAGAATTATTAAAGTTCTAGAGAACACGACCTATGAAGGAAGGCTGAAAGAACTGGGTTTGTTTAGTTTAGAAAAGAGAAGACTGAGGGGGGGACATAATAGCAGTTTTCAGGTATCTAAAAGGGTGTCATAAGGAGGAAGGAGAAAACTTGTTCATCTTGGCCTCTGAGGATAGGACAAGAAGCAATGGGCTTACACTGCAGCAAGGGAGGTTTAGGTTGGACATTAGGAAAAAGTTCCTAACTGTCAGGTTGGTCAAACACTGGAATAAATTGCCCAGAAAGGTTGTGGAATCTCCATCTCTGGAGATATTTAAGAGTAGGTTAGATAAATGTCTATCAGGGGTTGTCTAGACAGTACTTGGTCCTGCCATGAGGGCAGGGGACTGGACTCGATGACCTCTCGAGGTCCCTTCCAGTCCTAGTATTCTATGATTCATCCATCAGCTTCTACAGAGACCAGGACCAAATGCACAGAGAGAGAGCTGCTGCACCCCTGGTATCTGAGACTAGCCCAGGGGAAGGAGGACAAAGTCAAAGGAGATCTAAGTGGTGTAGGATCCTGTACAGGCAGTCCCCGGGTTACGTACAAGATAGGGACTGTAGGTTTGTTCTTAAGTTGAATCTGTATGTAAGTCGGAACTGGTGTCCAGATTCAGCCGCTGCTGAAACTGATCAGTTTCAACAGCGGCTGAATCTGGACGCCAGTTCTGACTTACATACAGATTCAACTTAAGAACCCCAGGCGTCCCCAAGTCAGCTGCTGCTGAAACTGATCAGCGGCTGATTCCAGGAAGCCCGGGGCAGGGGCTTCCTGTAGTCAGCCACTGGTCAGTTTCAGCAGCGGCTGACTTGGGGATGCCTGGGGCAGAGCAGCTGGGGTGCTGCTGGGTTGGTCCAGTAGCGCCGCCGCTCCTCGGCGCTACTGGACCAACCCAGCAGCACCCAAGCTGCTCTGCCCCAGGCGTTCTGATTCAGCCGCTGCTGAAACTGACCAGCAGTGGCTGAATCACGACGCCTGGGGCAGAGCAGCTGGGGTGCTACCAGGTTGGTCCAATAGCGCCCAGAGCGGCGCTACAGGACCAACCAGCAGCGCCCCAGCTGCTGTACCACAGGCGTCTGGAGCAAAGCCGCGGAGCATGGGGGCAGCAGGACAGCCCAGACGCGCCGTGGCTGTCCTGCTGCCCTCGGGCTCCGCGGCTTTGCTCCCCGTCCCCCTGGTCTGCAGACCAGGGGGACGGGGAGCAAAGCGGCGGAACACGCAGGCAGCAGACAGCCCAGACGCGTCTGGGCTGTCCGCTGCCCGCGTGCTCCGCCGCTTTGCTTCCTCTCCCTGGTCTGCTGGAGACCAGGGAGAGGGCCCCGTTCGTAACTGCGGATCCGACATAAGTCGGATCCGCGTAACTCGGGGACTGCCTGTACTACAACTGCAACTAGCTTGCCTCATAGCAGACTTTGTGATCCCACTGACACACAATATATGGAGATATATCTATCTCATAGAGCTGGAAGGGACCTTGAGAGGTCATCAAGTCCAGACCCCTGCCCTCATAGTAGGACCAAGCACCATCCCTGACAGATTTGCCCCAGATTCCTAAATGTTCCCCTCAAGAATTGCACTCACAATCCTGGATATAACAGGCCAATGCTCAAACCACTGTGACACCACCATCCTAAATATGTTGAAGCCCTGATGTGATGTAACTTCTAGACCTCCCAACTTAATAGCCAGAGAAGAATTCTGGAAGATGGTCTAGACAGTACTAGACTGGTCCTGCTGTGAGGGCAGGGAACTGGACTCAATGACCTGTAGCGGTCCCTTCCAGTCCTAATAGTCTATGATTCTATGATATGATACATTACACTCGCATTCATACACACACATACAAACACACTCCGTCTTGTTGTTGCTAATAGTTGTTCCTCCTAACTGCACTGGCCAGGTGAGTTAGATGGGGTGGAACTTGGCTTCTGCTGCTCTGGATCCATGCTCCCATGTTGACAAGATGAAAACCCGGGGTCCCTCTGCAAGATGCCTCCTATTTATCCCGCTCATGCAGCCCATTAGTCATCTCCTTGCCTTTTTTAATGCTGCTTCAGAGAGAGTTCTTCCAAGAAAAGGCACTTGCTGCTTAACTACCAAGGCCATCTGAAAATCCAGTCTTCTTTTCCATGACCTCACTTCACAGGTATTGTCTTGGATCTGGCTCCCAGCCCCTCTCCACCCTTGCAACTGCTACTGGAGGTGCTCACCTTTTATTCTGCATTCACACCTCAGTCATTTCAACGGGGCAATCAATGAAAGGGGAGAGATCTGTTCTACTCCTAGCAAAGGCATTTTTCTTTACCTTAACTGTTCCTAAGACCTATAACATAAAGAGCTTGATACAAAGTTTCTATGGAGAAGACTGGATACAAGGTTTCTCTTAATACAAGGGATTCTATAAGAAGGCTTAACATAAAGATATATCTAAAAGGACAAGATCTGTATCTATAAAAGGACTTACAAAGTTTCTCTTAATATAAAGTTATATGAGAATGATACATAGTTATATGGAAATGTTACAGAGATTTATCCACACACTCCCCTTCCCCCCCTCTTGTCAGTGGCAGAATGTTTCTCCCTCAGTTCTACCTCTGGCCCTCAGATTACATTTCCTGGCTGAGGGAAGCAGAGGGAGTCTGCTCAGAAGAAGCTCCCAGCTTCAGCAGAGTATCAGAGGGGTAGCCGTGTTAGTCTGAATCTGCAAAAGCAGCGAGGAGTCCTGTGGCACCTTATAGACTAACTGAAGTGTTGGAGCATAAGCTTTCATGGACAATTTGCACGCATCTGACGAAGTGGGTCTTTGCCCACAAAAGCTTATGCTCCTACACTTCAGTTAGTCTATAAGGGTATGTCTACACTACAAAGTTAATTCAAACTAACAGACATTAGTTCGAATTAACTTTGATAGGCGCTACACTAGCGCTCTGCTAGTTCGAACTTAATTCGAACTAGCGGAGCGCTTAGTTCGAACTAGGTAAACTTCATTCCACGAGGATTAAGCCTAGTTCGAACTAAGCAGTTCGAATTAAGGGCTGCGTAGCCCTTTAATTCGAACTAGTGGGAGGCTAGCCCTCCCCAGTTTTCCCTGATGGCCACTCTGGCCAACACCAGGGAAACTCGTCTGCCCCCCTCCCGGCCCCAGAGCCCTTAAAGGGGCACGGGCTGGCTACGGTGCCCATGCCAGGTGCAAGCCTGCCAGCACCCAGCCAGCAGACCCTGCACCTGGCACAGCTCGAGCCACTCACCCGATGTCCCCCAGCCCACCCCCTCTTCCCGGTACCAGGCTGGCGGCTCCCGGGAGCCTGCTTGGGACCGCAAGAGGCGGGCACCCGCCTGGTCTAGTGCAGACATCATGGACCTCGTCCACGACCTCCACACTAGGCACAGGAAAGTGGCCATCTAGGGCAGGAGAGCTGCCAGCCAGGCCACCCAGGAGCAGGTGTGCATGAAAATCAGGGTGGTCCACTGAGACCCCCCAACCCTGAGCCCTGAGCTTAGAATGGGAGGGATAAGTAGAAGGAGGTGAGGGAGGAATGGGGCACGAGCCCCCGATGGGGAGGACTGGGCTGGCTCTGCTGGCTCCTCGGGGTGGAAACTCTCCTGCAGCCCCCCGATTGACCCCTCTCCCCAGATGGCAGGCTGCGGCAAGTGCAGCCGGGCTGATGGCTGAGTGCTGTGATGTGCCGAGTGTGGGCACTCAGGGCACTCCAAGCCAGGACTGCTTTGCAAGCGGGGAACCCCTGAGAACTGTCTGTCTGGGGGTATGTCTACACTACCCTGCTAGTTCGAACTAGCGGGGTAATGTAGGCATACCGCACTTGCAAATGAAGCCCGGGATTTGAATTTCCCGGGCTTCATTTGCATAAGCGGGGCTCCGCCATTTTTATATCCCCGCTCGTTCGAACCCTGTGCCGCACGGCTACACGCGGCACGAACTAGGTAGTTCGAACTAGGCATCACCTCCATGGGTGCCCCAGGGCTGGAGCACACACAGGGAAAATTACTGGAGCTGAACACCTACTGGCAGCCCCCCTTCCTCTCTCATCACCTCCCACCCGCCAGCAGACCCTTGCAGCTCCCCCTCCCTCCCTGCTCCTCCAATCCACCATGATCAGCCGTTTCACTGCATTTGGGAGGCTCTGGGCAGAGGAGGGAGGAGCGAGGACACCGTGTGCTCAGGGGAGTTGGGCAGGAAGAGGCAGGGTGAGATGGGGCGCGGGGGGGGCATTGCAGGGAGTGGGGAAGTGGGCCCAGGGCAGAGCCAGCAGCCGGGCACCCTGGGCACTTTAGAAAGGCAGCACCTGTGGCCACAGGAGACTTCCGTTTTGCTTCCGCTCAGTGTCCATGTTCCAGACGTGAAATAACAAAGTGGGAAGTTGCCTGGGGAAATGACCCGACTATTCTTTTCCAGGTCCCGGAAAGCGAGATCTCCTGGCAAGCACAGAGCAGGTATTTTCCATCTCCATTCTTCTGGGTATCAGGGCTTCAGCCATCTCGGGCCCAGGGGACATTTTCAGAGCTCCCTGGCAGACTATTTCTGTTTGTCCTCACGCACTCCGATGGCGCGAGACCCTTGACTGAGACACGTGTTGCAAAGCACCCTGAGTTGTGGGGTGGGCTCAGGGATATGGGCAGCCACTTGGCTAGGCATTAACAAGCCCTTTGTGTCTGTCGCAGTGACACCGTCTCTCTGTTAATGTACCGCAAGGTGAAATCCACTGCTAAGCCAGGTACGTATCATCCACCTATAGTTGACTAGTTACTGCCAGAGCCCCCCTGCTCTTTGGGTGTCATGTACAATTGCACAATTTGATCTGTGCACATTGTGTAGCATGTTGGTGCCCACAAGAAGCACAGACTTTTTCTGGGGGTATGGGCTTTAAACTAGACCTGTAATGAAAGTCACAGGACTGAGTAGGATATCAGACACCCAGCTACAGACACCAGCTGACAGATCGTTTATATGTATGGTTTTGCCCGGAATGTGCCATTTTGTATTTGAGCTGGAGGTTTATAACTGTGTCAGTGAAGAAAGGGCCGTGATTTCCTCTGTTAGAATACCTAGGTACTATCACCATATACGTGTTAATCAACTTGTCATTGAGCCTGAGTGCAGGCCTTGTGAATTACTTCATTTATAAAAATACCGCAATAAGAAATGTTTGCAGAGCCCTTATGAAAGTAACTGAAACAAACTGAAACAGTTGATCTGGCTGGATATTCACAATCAAAATTGTATCTGATTTCATCTCATTTGAAGGGTTGGACAGAAGCAATAATACAATCTGCTCCTTCGAGAGTGCTACTGAATCCTGGAGAAACTTGGATGTAGCTCAACAAGATTCTCCTGGTGCAAATCAACAAGAATCTTCCATGTAAGTAATCCCTTCCACCAGGCAGGCTGGCAATAATAATAGCTGTACTACTAAAGAAGGGTATGTCTACACTACAAAGTTAGTTCGAACTTACGGACGTTAGTTCGAACTAACTTTCCTAGGCGCTACACTAGCGCTCCGTTAGTTCGAACTTAATTCGAACTAACGGAGCGCTTAGTTCGAACTAGGCAAACCTCATTTTACGAGGATTAAGCCTAGTTCGAACTAGCTAGTTCGAATTAAGGGCTGTCTAGACCCTTAATTCGAACTAGTGGGAGGCTAAGGCTTCCCAGGTTTCCCTGGTGGCCACTCTGGCCAACACCAGGGAAACTCTATTGCCCCCCTCCCGGCTCCGGAGCCCTTAAAGGGCCACGGGCTGGCTACACAGTTTGTGCCAGTTGCAAGGCTGCAAGCACCCGTGCCAGCAGACCTTGCACCTGCCACACCATGAGCCAGCCACCCGAGGACACCCAGCCCCCCACTGCTCCCCAGGACCAGGCTGGCGGCTCCCAGGAGCCTGCCCGGGGGTGCAAAAGGCGGGCGCCCGCCTGGTCAAGTGCGGAGATCGTGGACCTCATCGAGGTTTGGGGGGAAGCCTCCAATGTCCACGATCTCCGCACTAGCCACAGGAACGCGGCCGTCTACGGACGCATGGCTGCCAGCCTGGCCGCCAGGGGCCACCAGCGCAGCCGGGAGCAGGTCCGCTGCAAGGTCAAAGACCTGCGGCAGTCCTACTCCCGGGCCTGCCAGCCAGGGGCCGACCCGGAGGCCTGCCCCCACTTCCACGCCCTGGACCGCCTCCTGGGGGTTCATGCCATCCCTGCCCCCCGGGACGTGATTGACCCCGGGGCAGAGGGACCGCTCCTGGAGACGGAGGAGGAGGAAGAGGGCTCTGAGAGCCAGGAGCCTGCCGCCAGCCTGCCCGGGACCCGGGACCCCCGAGGCACGCCACAGAGCCGCTCGCCTGTGTCGTCTGAGGCCGGCGAGGCGTCCACCTGTGAGTACCCTCATGTTCCCCTTATGTGTACAGGGGGCTGGGGCGAGAGGGAGCCCCGGGACTGTGCGCCTGGGCCTTGCCCACCAAGGAGCAGCAGCTGGGGATCCTGCAGGGGCCCTGGCCTTGCAGAGGGGAGCTGGGTTTCACACACCTGGGCCCCTGGGGAAATTGACCGCTGGTCTTCTTGCACCACAGCCTCAGCACCTGGGACTGCAGGGCGCACCACACCGCCTGCAGCAGCCGCCCGCGCCCGGGCAAGCAGGACAGCCAGGAACCAGGAGGACTACCAGAGGCGGCACCTCCGGTTCCTGGATCAACAGCTCCGTCTCCAGGACCACTGGGTCCAGGAGGACCTGAGGCTGCGCCGGAGGAGTCTGAGGCCCTGGAGGAGCAGAGCCGTGCCCTGCAAGGCCACCTCCAGAGCCTGCTCGACTGCTTCCCATTTCCTCCTCCCGCTGCTCCCCCTGCTCCCCCTGCTCCTCATGCTCCCCCTGCTCCTCCTGCTCCTCCTGCTCCCCCTCCTGCTCCCGCTCCTGCTTCCACTCCTGCTTCCTCCACACCCCCTGTCCCTCCTGCCCTGCCCTCCACAACCATTTCCCACTGACGCCCCCGGATCTGCAGTGTGGCGAGACGGGAGAGGCAGCCGGACTCCCACCCCTGAGCTTTCCTTTCCCTTCCTCCCTTCCCTCCCCTTCCAGCTCCCTCGTCCCAGGTTTCCCCCTCCCCTCTCCAACCCTCATTCCTCCCTTCCCGCACCCAGTTATGTTAAATAAACAGACGTTTTTGTTTCAAAAACAGGTGTCTTTATTGTACAGTAGGTAGGGAGGGGAAAGAAGAAGGGGGGTAGGGTGGAAGAAGGCCCCAGTGGGGCATGCAGGGAGAGGTCAGTCCTCCTCCTCCTCCACCAGGAAGCTCTCCCGCAGGGCTTCACGGATCCAGATGGCCCCCCACTGGGCTTCCCGGATGGCGGCGGTGCGGGGCTGACCATAGTGTCCAGCCATGTGGTCAGCCTCAGCCATCCAGGCTGGCAGGAAAGCCTCCCCCTTCTGCTCACACAAATTGTGGAGCACACAACATGCCGCCACCACGGGAGGGATGTTGTGCTCGGCCAGGTCCAGACGGGTGAGGAGGCATTGAAAGCGGGCTTTCAGTCGCCCGAAGGCCCCCTCCACCACGATGTGGGCCCTGGTCAGCCTGTTATTGAAGGCCTGGCGGGAGGGATTGAGGTGCCCCGTGTAGGGCTTCATCAGCCACGGCTGCAGTGGGTAGGCGGCATCCCCCACCAGGCACACGGGCATGTCCACGTCCCCGACCCTGATGTGGCGGTCGGGGAAGAAGGTCCCGGCCTGCAGCCGCTGGCACATGGAGGAGTTCCGGTACACCCATGCGTCGTGTGCCTTGCCGGACCAGCCCACATTAATGTCCGTGAACTGTCCCCGGTGGTCACACACGGCCTGCAGGATGACGGAGAAGTACCCCTTGCGGTTCACGTACCGGGACGCCTGGTGTTCCGGGGCACGGATGGGGATGTGCATCCCGTCGATGGCCCCCCCGCAGTTGGGGAAGCCGAGGGCGCCGAATCCCCGGATGACGGCGTCCGGGTCGGCGAGGCGGACCACCCTGCGGAGCAGCACCCGGTTGATGGCCTTGACCACCTGCGAGAGAGACACAGCAAAGCGCCAATCAGTGGGGCGCCCGGGTGGCTGGGAGCATTCATGCCCTGGCAGTGCCCCGCGCCCCACTCCCGGAAGCAACCCCCCTGGCGGCATGTAGTACGGCCGGGACAGCCCGACCCCTCTGGTGCGGGGCGCTTTCGCCTCCTCCCGCCCCCCCTTTGTCCCTGGGGCGGCCCATCCCCTCCTCGCAGCCCCCCTCCTCCCTGGCTCGGTGGCCGATGAGTGCCATACCTGCATGAGCACTGCTCCGACAGTGGATCTCCCCACGCCAAACTGGTTCCCGACGGATCGGTAGCTGTCCGGCGTGGAGAGCTTCCAGAGGGCGATGGCCACCCGCTTCTGGAGGGGGATGGCGGGTCTCATGCGAGTGTCCCTTCTGCGCAGAGCAGGGGCGAGCCACTCGCAGAGCTCCAGGAAGGTGTCCCTCCTCATCCTGAAGTTCTGGGTCCACTGTCGGTCGTCCCAGCGCTCCAGGACGATGCGGTCCCACCAGTCGGTGCTGGTGTCCAGACGCCAGACGCGGCGGGGCACGCCGGTGCCGGGGCGCTGCCGCGGCTCCTCCACGGCCCCCAGGGCAGCCAGGCGGAGAGGCAGGGGGCTGACGTTCACCAGGTGTTGCCAGGCAGCCTCGAGCCATTGCTGGCAGGCTTGCAGCAGCAAGTCCAGAACGTGCACCAGAAGGTGCAGGGCGAGCCGTGGCTCCATGTTGCCACCTGTGGCGGCCCCCCCTGAAGGGAAGCACCGACCCAGACGGGCACAGAGACCAACGCTTTGCTGTCCCTCGGCGAGGTTGGCAAGCAAGCAGGAAAAGCTGAGAACTGGCTGTCCAGGGGGGTCCCTTTAAGCTCGAGCCTCAGAGAGCCTCAGACAGCAGCCACACAAAGCAACTGCTGACCTGATGCCCTGCCAGAACCGGTTTCAGCTGCCCTTAAATGCCCCCCTGCGTCCAATCAGTGTGGACGCGCTAGTTCGAATTAGCAAAACGCTAATTCAAACTAGTTTTTAGTTCTAGATGCGCTAGTTCGAATTAGCTTAGTTCAAATTAACTAATTCGAACTAAGTTCAAATTAGCGCTGTAGTGTAGACGTACCCGAAGTTACTTTAAACCCTGGTCTACACTAGGGCTTTATTTCAAAATAATCCCCCTTGGGTCAAATTTATAAGCTGAGTATCCAAACTACCAACCCTGTTATTTCAAAATCTGTGCTCATGCTTTCCTTGAGGAATAATGCTAATTCCAAAATAATTATTTCGAAATAGCACTAGTGTAGATGCTCCAGAACTACTATTTTGAAATAACTACCCCCCAAAGTCATTCGAAGTAATTACTCCCCAATGCTTCTTGGGGCTTTAAATTGAAGTAGTGCAACCACATTCAGGGAGCCTTCCTTGGACTAATTTTGAGGCTTCCCCGTAGTGGGGACACGCTATTTTAATTTTGTTATTTTAGATGCCCACAGAGCTGCCGCATGCTGTTTAACATTCTAGCCATGGGCACACAGACTGACTGACTCCCTGGTGCCTCCTCCAAACCTTTCCCTCCTACTGTCCCATGTTCCTTCTTCCAAGCTCAGTGCTTATGGCTGCATCTTTCTGTTCAATAATTTCTTGTTGCCTTTTGCACAAGCATCCGATTACTTGCTGGGATTGGAGTTTAGACATTGCCACCAAGCCACTGCAGCTGGGCTTCACACCAGACTCCCACTTGCTGTTTGTGCTGTTGGTAGTGCTCTTACACACTGTTACTGCCTTCGTTCTGTTGAATAGGGCCCCCTTGGGTTTTTGATGTGTGGGTTTGTAGATCCTTCGCTTCTGACACTCTTGCCTCAGGCAGCTCATGGCTTGGACTCATTGTAGCTCCTCCTGGTCCTGCCCTTGGCCCTTTGTGTGCAGTGTGCTGGCTGTCGGCCACTACATTGTAACAGTCCCCAGCTTTGTGTCCATCGCTGTCCGCAGTCTGCAGCTCTTTGGTATAACCTGTGTCCCGTGGTAGTTTGTTGCTTTTTGCCATTGTTTGGCCTGGCTTCTTTATTGCAGGGGTTGACTGCCTACCTTGTAAGGTTCTCAGTTTCTTTTGTCCCTTATCCCTCATTTTGCCCTAGGGCAGTAACAGAATTCCCCTCATGGGAAACAGCACCTCGATTCTCCAGCCCAACAGGCCAGTGCTGGTAACTGTCTAATTGAGGGGATGCCAGCCTGCACCTCTGGAGCCACATGCAGCTCTTCAGAAGTTAACATGTGGCTCCTTGCAGAGGTGCTGATTCTGGGCTGGTGCGATGGACATTAATTTTCCAGTGTGCCAGGATACTCACTGCCCATCCCCCAGCTCCGCCTCAGGTTGTGCCCCTACCCCGTGCCTTCCCCCATGGCTGTTGTGCCCTCGCTCCTCCCTTCAGCCCATGGGCAGCTTGTGAAGGGAGGGCTGGGAGAGGCAAGCTCCCAGCTCCACCCCTTCTGTTGAGGCCCTGCCTTCACCACAGGGAGGGAAGGAAGGTGGGTGGGTACATGCGCCCCAGCATCCCAAGCCCTGGAGCATGGGCAGTGCATTGCCTGAGCCTCCAGGCCTGGGGCACAGGGAGAGCAGGTGCTAGGAGCAGCAACCCCCCACCTAGATCAGGCGTTCTGAGAGCAGAGTGTGAACAGGGCCAGGCTGGTGGTTTGAGAAGGCAACGCTGTCCCCAGCCTATGATACTGGCCTCCCGTATCTCTCCCCCCCACAATCTCCTGCACGCTGTGAAACAGCTGATCAGAGTGGGTGGGAGGTGTGGGGAGAAGGGGAAGGCAGTGAGTGGTAGGGCTGCTGGCAGGTGAGAGGCATAGGGGTGGGAGGAGAGCTGAGGCGGGCCTATTTATTTTTACTGCTCTGCCTTCCCCTCGTGCTCAGATTCCCACTTGAATCCTTTGACCTTTGATGCAGCACACTGAGGCCCTTTGTCTGAGTACAGTTTCTCAGGAAGGCTGCACCTCCCTCAGTTCCCCCATTCCAGCTCTTGCAGTTTTTTATTCTAAGCATACGCCTGCAGTTTGACTGATTGGAGCCTCTTCTACACGCTTCACTCCTGTAACCCATGCGCCCCCCCCCCCCCCCATGCATCCATTTGGGCTGCCAGCCCTATCCGCATGCAGTGAGCTGCGTTCTGTTCACCTGCCGGACCAAGACACTAGAGCTTTCCCCCATTTCTCCCATTCTGACTGTGGTTTTAAAAGTCATGTCTCCAACAAAAATGGCTCCTCTTCTGTCTGCTTCTCAGGTGGCCTAGCAGCCCATGAGGGACAGCTCTAGGGGAAGGGGGTGACTTTGCGAGCATATTAGGAGAAGCAGCAGAGTGTGTCTGCATAGCAGTGCCCTTCCTGGTTTGCAACTGGGAGTTTGTGCTCTGGAGCTATACACAAAAGGCCTGGGCATCATATCAGGAGGGATTAATTCCTTCTTCCATAGCTGTACTATTTTGAGCCTGGCTAGCTCAGTTGCTTAGCTCATCAGGCTCTTAATCTGAAGATCTAGCATTCAAGTCCAAGGTAGGCACTAGAGCCTCCCCCTTCTCTTTGTTGTGGGTGCCCTGGGCCCTTCCCAAACACTCTCATTTAGGCTGCGTCTAGACTGGCATGATTTTCCGCCAATGCTTTTAACTGAAAAGTTTTCCATTAAAAGCATTTTCGGAACAGAGCATCTAGATTGGCACGGACGCTTTTCTGCAAAAGCAGTTTTTGCGGAAAAGCGTCCGTGCCAATCTAGACGTGCTTTTCCACAAAAAAGCCCCAATCGCCATTTTCACTATTGGGGCTTTTTTGCGGAAAACAAATCTGAGCTGTCTACACTGGCCCTTTTGCACAAACGCTTTGCACAAAAGGGACTTTTGCCCGAACGGGAGCAGAATAGTATTTCCGCAAGAAGCACTGATTTCTTACAGTAGGAAGTCAGTGCTTTTGCGGAAATTCAAGAGGCCAGTGTAGACAGCTGGCAAGTTTTTCCGGAAAAGAGGCTGATTTTCCGGAAAAACTGGTCAGTCTAGACACAGCCAATAATGTTTAAGTCAAGAAGCAATGGGCTTAAACTACAGCAAGGGAGGTTTAGGTTGGACATTAGGAAAAACTTCCTACCTGTCAGGGTGGTTAAACACTGGAATAAATTGCCCAGGGGGGTTGTGGAATCTCCATCATGGGAGACATTTAAGAGCAGTTTAGACAGACAACTGTCAGGGAAGATCTAGGTCAGGGGTGGGCAATAATTTTTGTCTGGGGGCCATTTCAAAAATGTTTGAAGTGGCCCTAAGCTGGCCCAGAAGGGGGGGGAACCTAAACTGGAAGGGGTGGGGCCAGAATGCTTCTGGGCATCCTCACCCCCAGCCCATAATTGGCCTGGGGGTGGGGAAGCCTCCTTGCCCCCCTTCCCACTAGGCACCCATGTCCCTGACGCACTCCCCCGAACCCAGGCCCTGATTGGCCTGGGGGCAGGGGAAGCACGGGAAGCCTCCTCTCACCCTGTGAGGAGCGTGTGGCACTTTGAAGTGCTGTGCACTCCTAGCAGGGCCAGGACAGGGTGGGAAGAAGCTTCATTCTTCTCCACCCGCAAACCCTAATTGGCCTGGGGGCAGGGGATCAGCAGGGCCTCCATAGGCCAGATCAACCCACTTGGTGGGCCAGATCCAGCCCTCAGAGGGCCTTTTGTCCACCCCTGATCTAGACAGTGCTTGGTCCTGCCATGAGGGCAGAGGACTGGACTCGATGACCTCTCAAGGTCCCTTCCAGTTCTAGTGTTCAGTGAGCCTGTTGTCCTCTGGGCACACCAGCCACTTCACGAGAAGAGAGCAAGTGTTACACACTTACCCTGCTCATCTCAAGCATCTGAGGCTCACGAGAGTTCAAGCTGTACTTTGGGGCACCACCATAATAATCATCAGTATGGATCAGTATGGATTTGAACACCACGAGCATTAGCCAGAAAAGCCTAGCTATCTATCACTTAAACTTAAGCACTTTAGCTGGTAATAGCAGTGGGACTAACCACTGGAGAGAAACACCATGGATGTAAGTAATGTCTTAGGTGAGGGGGAGAGAAGGGGGAGATGAGACAAATGAGGGAGTGAGCCAAGAGGAGGGAAGAGGAGCCAGTACTGAAATGTGAGGGACAGAATGGGATCGGTTGGAAAGAAGCACAGCCCACAGTGAGTTAAAGTGAGAGAGAAGCAAAGAAAAATTAGGAGATTCCTAACTGAAGGAACAGAGTAGATGACTGACCACGTTATCATGGAGGCTACTAAGATGTGGAGCCCTATACAGTCAGTTGTAGGTGTAAGACCATGAAGATGAGACAAGTTACCAGGTGCGCATCAGGTGTCAGGTTGTGAGGAGGGGATGGCGTCATAGCAGCAGCACCGGCTGGACAGAGCCCCTCTTACTCCTTGGCTGCTCTGTCTTCCTTCCCTCGAACTTACAACACAGAGATGTAAAAGGCTCTGGGGAAACAGATTCTTCCTTATCTCTCTCACGTCATAGGTAGGTACCCCAATACATGGGGTGGAAAATAGGCACCAAGAAGGCACTGGAGGGGAAGTCCAAAGTCTAAGGGGTGGGGGATGCCATGCCTAGTGATCACAGATGCAAAGCCACTGTTGTTTTTCCTAATGTTGCTTCATTATTCTCTTTCAGGAGTCTGGCATCTGATAACACAGCGTGCTGCACTGATGACACTGAGGAGTAAGTACAATACACGTCCTATTTCCATGTTGATTTTTGTTTTTTGACTACATAACAATTACTTTAAAATAATATTTTTAAACTTGTCACTTTTTTACTCCTAGGGCAGCTGCTCATCAGAAGAAACAAGACCGAAAAAAGCGGGGGAAAAGGCCAAACCAATGTACTAGGGTTTAGTCACCTCTTCCATTTGTGCCCAGTCAACAGCTGTGTTTCCATATGTTGTCTGTAGAGGTGAAAGTTGTGGGAAGCTTTTAATAGATTTCAAGGCCAAGAGGCATCATTATGGTCATCTCTTCTGACCATACAGCACAACCCAGAGGACTTTCCCAACAATTCCTAGAGCAGATCTGTTAGAAAAACGTTTAATCTTGATTTTAAAATGGTCAGTGATAGAGAATCCAGCACAGCTCTTAGTGAGTTGTCCCAAAGCTTAGTTGCCCACTTGTTAAAAATGGACATTGTTTATTTCTGGTCTGGGTTTGTCTCGCTTCAGTTTCCAGCCATTGGGCCATGTTAGATCTTTCCTTGCTTGACTGAGGAGCTTGCTGTCAAACATGCATTCCCCCATGTCAGTGTTTGTAGACTGTGATCAAGTCACGTTTTAACCTGCTCTTTGTTGAGCTAAATAAAATGAGCTAATTGAATTTCTCATTTCAAAGCCTGTTTCCTAATTCTTCAATCATTCTCCTGGCTTTTCCCTGAACCCCCTTTAATGGATCAACATCCTTCTTGAACTGTGGACACCAAAACTGGACACAGTATTCCACCAGTGCCAGATATTGAAGTAAAACAACCCCTCTACTCCAACTCAAGTTATTTTGTTGGTACTGAAGACCAGTTACTGCTCCAAGGCTCCAGAAAAGCCACAATATTAAATACACTTTTTAAAAGCAGGGTCACTACTTATGTGGTATATTCTCTGAAAAACAGGGTTTGATAATGGAGTATGTGGAAAGCACAAACATCTTGGCCAAACAAGATTCTAGAGAAGATATTTCACTCCAGATTTCTGTGGCCTTTCTGCCAGAGGTTGTTGGGGAGAAAAATGAGGGAGGGAAGCTGGGTCCAAATAGCTGGGGTTTCTTCTTAACATTAACAAATACCAGTGGCTTGTGCCCCCATCCACAAGCCTGAAAAAAATGAACTACCTTAACAGCTCATATTTTTCCCCCCTCTCAAGCACTATTGCTGTGTATGACAAAAGAAAATTTTATTAAAGGAAAAGAGCGGAGCAACAGTAAACCAACAATATATTCATACAAGCAATGAGTAGATTACCCACTCTTGTGTTCTGGGCTTCCAGAACACTTCCCCTGCTGACCTCTTGAATGTCTGATGAACAAAGACCCCCTTAAAGACATCACTTTCCCTTTTGTTCTCCTATTACAGTCCCCTCAAAGTGTGTTGTCAGTGGTTGTGACACTCAGCCAGAAAGGGTTAAGTAACTAGCAGGCTGAATGATCCAAATTCAACTTTTAAAGACATCTCAGAAAACTATATAAAATGTTAATTATGGCCATGCCTTACAAATAGCTAACAAAGCTATGTCAGATGGATTAGAACTTTCATACGTAGATTTGCACTGCTAGGCTATGTCTATACTACAAGATTATTTATTTCAAAATAATCTCTCTCTCTCTCTCTCTCTATTTTTTTCCTGCAGGATGACAGAGTGATGTCATCATGGCACTCTGCACTGCCCAGCCCCCAACTTCAGGCAGCTCATCTGGCCTTATATCGCTCCCTCCCAGCCTACAGACCTGCCTCTCACCACGCTATTATGGCCACCGGCAGCCCAAGCCTGCCCCCTGGCCCTGGCCTCGCTTCCCACTGGCCAGTCTCCTTCCCCACTCCCCTACTGGCTGCAAGCCCTCCACATCCCACTCCCAACCCCCTCACTTACTGCCCCAACCAAGATACCACACCCCTAGCTACCTCACAGAACATACTTCTACCACCTTGCCCCAATAAGAACTAGTCCCAGAAGCCATTTTCTTTGTTTCAAGCTGAGCAGCCAGCTCGGTCTAGGGCAGAGTATCCCAAGTCTGAGTGATGGACAGCTAATTTGGTTAAATACAGGGAGCTAGTGGTTATCTTGACTTAGACCTGAAACCAGGCAGGAAACCAGTAGCTAAGGGCTGAAGCAAGGCAGCCATCTTTGCTGTGGGCACACCACAAAGCTCAGGCATTTATGACTTCCTTTGGACAGGGCAATATATGGTCTGCTGCTGGGGAGGCCAGAATTGCTGGCATGAAGGCAGGTAGGCCACCTGGAGGAGCTGGTTGGGGTGGCCTGGTGGGGGGGGGGCAGAGTTGGCAGGGGGCAGCCTGCCGGGGAGTGCTGAGAATCGGAGCTGGCGTGGGTGGCCTGCTGTGTCAGCCACAACAGGAGCCAGGCGGCAGAGCATGCCTGCAGGAACTGGCAGGGGCAGCTGGCACATGTGCAGCAGGGGCAAGTTAAAACTCCAGTGACAGACAAAAATGGTGATGGCTTAATAAAAAGATTGTGTAATAAAAGCTTTCTCTATATAAAAACAATTTTCCTGCAGGATGACATAGTTATATCATCAAGTCACTCTGCGTCCACAGATCCAAGCCCCACCCACTCGCAGCCTCCCCCTCCTCAGGGCCCACATGGAGAGTTGGGTCTGCCATGCTGTGGCCCCGGCTCATCCCTTCTCTTTCCAGAAGCTGGGAGAGATCCAAAAGACGGGGACTGGTGTGGCCTCGGCCCCAGCTCTCACCCGAGGTGTGTGCGGAGAGAGACTAGAGCTGGCACGCCAAAGTCTCAGCTCCAGGCCTCCCACAAGACTGGGGATAGCATGCCTCTGCCTCAGCCGTAGTCCATGCCAGAGGCTGAGAAGGACGTGGCCCCAGCTTCAGCCCTTCCTGGCAGCCACGGGGAAAGCCAGGGCTGCCTACCCCCAAAGATAGAGGGGTTGGGGAGCATAGCAATTAGGGGGTGCCGCAACCTAGTAACTCCCAAAATAGCTATAGCGAAATACAGGCAGTCCCCGGGTTACATGGATCCGACTTACATCGGATCCCTACTTACAAACTGGGTGAGGCAACCCCGCGCTAGCTGCTTCCCCCCAGCAGACCAGGGAGACGTGAAGCTAGCACACCCCCCAGCAGACCAGGGAGACGTGGAGCGGCTTTTCTCAGCAGACACCTCAGCTTGAGAATAAAGGACTGAGGGAAGTGAGGTGTGGGAGAATAAAACTGAGCTCTGGAGAAATGTTTGGCTAGAGTTTCCCCTACAATATGTACCAGTTCCGACTTACATACAAATTCAACTTAAGAACAAACCTACAGTCCCTATCTTGTACGTAACCCGGGGACTGCCTGTAAGTGTTAATCCTCTCTCTCTCAAATTAGAATTTTATTATTTCAAAATAACCAGCCCATAATTTCAAGGTAATTTCAACATAACAGACTTGCTGTGTGGATGCTCACTTTGTTATCTCAAAATAAGGGGAGTTATTTTAAAATAATCTTGTAGTGTGGACATGCCCTTTGAGAACTAGAAGAAAAGAAGGATTTCATTTTCTGTGTTTACCTGTGTCTTATTAGCGGTTCCTGTCTCTTACTATTATCTATTGTTTCAGAGATCAAGGGGAATATTAACTATAGGCTCCCTTTACTACAGGAGCCTCTGACTTTTACTAGGAGGATCCTTGGTGCTGCAAGCTAGCCCTAGAAACTGCAACTTCCATGAGTCCTTGGGAAAAAGGAGGGAAACTGTTGCTGACTTCCAGGCAGTGCAGGGAGAGAGTTTGGGGGGGGCGGGCTCCAGTTTGGAGAGAGGAGCCAGATTGCTGGTGTGGAGCCTTTTTCAGTCCAGGAGCTGCTGCTGGAAGCTAGAGCCTGCTGCTGAGAGCCTGCTGGGGCTTGGATCTAGCCAGCTGCTTCAGATTCTGTTGGGGATTGTTCCTGGAAGAGAGAAACCCTGGCTGTGAAGAGCCTGCACAGAAGTAACTGAGAGTAACTGGGGCTGTTTGGGAAAGTGCTGCCTGGGACAGAGCACAGAAGACAGATTGACTCTGGGTCTGAAGAGAGGCAGAGTGGCCAGCCCAGTGAACTAGCAGGGCTGCCAGACGGTTTCAGAAAAAATACCAAACAAAAATAATAATAAAAAAAACATGCCAGGAAAAAGTTTGTTGAGCAAAAAAAAAAAGGGGGGTGCCATGGCCCCTTAAAAACTGCGTGCTGAGGCTTTTTGGCAGCCGGCTGCCATCTTGCCTCCCTGTACTGGGCCGGACAGCTCCCCAGTGAGCACTAGGGTTGCCAGGCTGCCCCTATATTGAGCCAAACAGCCCGGGATTTTTGCCTCCTGGCCCATAAAAAAATCAGGAAATACCTGACATTTTAAGTGTCCAGTATTTTCTGAATTTTTTTACCGGACAGGAGGCGAAAATACCAGACTCTCCAGTTCAATACCGGACACCTGGCAACCTTATGAACTAGAGCTGCTGTCATTTGGTGGGGTCAGATCCAGGAATAGAGAGATTTTGCTGCTGGTTGCCTGCATGGACTTTACATGCACACAACGTGCCCAGTGTTGTCTCCACACCTGCTGCAATGCTTCAAGCATGCCCACACAGGCAAGTGTCTGGGACTCTGAGATCCACAGGAGGGCACCCTTTGGGGTGGGAAAAATGGTGGAAGTAATTTTATTCAATTTTAGTCTGTTACCCACTTGAAGAAACAGGTTTTAATTAAAGGTGTGTTAAATCTAATTTAATTAATTAGTTTTATATTATTTCTAATTGTTGTTTTGGGGTTAGATCCAAATTATTACTGGAATAATTTTATTCCTGGAGATTCCCAGTGCACACCAGTAAGTGTGTACAGAGCACTGCCACGGTATATTCCTTTAGCAGCACAGGGCGGATGGGGATCCCCAACTATCTAACATCATCACTGGGGTACTCAGGGTCTCCTAGAATATTAAAAGCATCAGGCCCACAGGTGGACGTGGCCTGCTTCCAAGTAATGCAGGGAGGAAAGAGGGTCATGCACAGGGCAGAGGTGAGCAGTGTGCTCCTAGAGGTGTATAGGACGAAGCTGCCGCTGGACAGTTCTTACTGGCATGGGCCCTGCTCTTAAAGACACAACATGCACTTCCAACAGCAGTGGCCAGGGAACTGGGAGGTGGCTGATGAGAACAGGGAAGACACCTGTGGTAGGGTGTGGGGTGACCATCTTTCATAAGGCAAAAGGGGATGACGTGCTGGAGCCCCTCAGTGGCCCTGCCCCCTGCTCTTCATCTTCCCTCCAAGGTCACACCCCTTGCTCTTTTGAGAGCAGCCTGTTGGGTGTAATGAGTTTGTCAGGCCTCACAGGCATTGCTGTGACAGAGCAGTCAGCCCTTGCTCTGCTCCCTCTATTCCCTTGAAGCCCTGCACCCTGGCTGGGTCAGAAACCAGTCAGGCCATGGTAAGCACTCCCGAGGGAACTGAGGTCTCTGTGGGCAGCCCTAGACCCTCCACCTGCCAAAGCCAAGGGCCGGTAGACGGTCTGAGGCTCCCCGAACACCCTGGGCGGCTCTTACAACTCTGAATTCCAGTCTGTGGGGGTGGGGCCTCAGTGGAGAGAGGAGACATAGGGAGTTGATTGAGGGGGCTAAGAAAGATCCACCTCAGCCTCTCCCATCAGGAAGATGCTGGGGCCACCCATGAGCTTCAGCTCAGGAAACCTGTAACAAATGTTCTGGAGTCAGTCAGCCCGGGACTGCGATGGGAACTCTGAATTTCAGGACAGCCCCAGCCTTGGGCAGGATCAGCCCCTTTGTGAGCGTTTGCCTGGGAGGGGAATTCCAGATGCCATCCTGTCTGCCTGTTTACAAATGGGCTCAACGTATCACTTTCTGATAAACGGCTCTGTTCCTGGAAATGATGCCTCAGCCAGCAAGGAACAGAAAACTTAAAACTGACTTTCAATTTCTTTTTTACCCTCAGCTTAGCTGTCCCTTCCCACACATTTCACCAGCAGGTGTTGTAATCAAGCAGTTTGTCAATATCTTGCATGCAGTTTGAAATGGCCTTTTATTCTCAGCTCACTTCAGCAAAACCAGGCAGCCCTTAGCCAAAGCTCCTGGAAAGCCAAGAGGGATTTGGTCTGAACCCAGACTGTAGGATTTGTCCAGAAATGAATAAGCTTTGGCACTGGTGCTGGGATACCAGTTTTACCAGGTAATTTTCCATGGAAGGGGAGGAGGGAATTAGAACCAAAGATTCCAGTCTGAGAAAAGTCTATTTAAGGAATACAAATTGATCAGACTCTTCATCTTTGTCTGGCATGACACACCCAAAAAGATGGCTCAGGACCCAAGTTAGAGTAAAAGATCTTCTCTGACTTGCCTGTAATAATAGTTTTCAGGGTAACTGCAAGAAGTTTTAGTGTATTAGAACAAACTGCATTTTCTATTCATTTTAATTCTGTAACTTTGATCTGTCTGTTTTCACTTGCAGCCACTTAAATCCCACTGTTTGTACTTAATAAAAACACTTTTGGTTATTTTCAAGCCAAGTGTAAGTAACTGTTAACTGGGAGGAGTGCCCAGTGTGCATGTCTCTCTTACGTTGATAAAGGGGGCTTGTTGGCATGAGCTTTCATCATGTACAACTTTTACACCGAGAAAGACACATTTATTTGGGGTTTTGATCCCTTTGGGTTTCCTGGGTGTTGTGCCCTAGAAGGCATCCTGACAAAGATGAAGTGGTTCAGTGTCTGCATTGCTCTTTGGGGAAGAGAGGGGGTTACCCCATCTCTGTGCCTCTTGGGGACACCAGAGGATCTGGCCCAATGGGACAGGGTAGTGGGGAGCCCCAGAGAGCAAGAAGGCAGGTGTCAGTGCCATAAGCAGAATACTGGGGAACAGTCCTAAGAGCTCTTCTGTGACTGCACACCATTATAGACATGTTCAGAATTCTTTACTTCTCTTTGCTCATGCACTTCTGCTGTTATTTACACTAAAGATGAACAGTAAAAGTCTTTTGAGATGCCAGACATTGTCGATGACACTGTCGATGACAAAGTAACATTTCTGTCATTTGGACCCCTTTTATCTGGGCTTTCAAGTAACAATTGTGTCAACACTGTTGCCCCCTCTGCATGTAGATTGCAAGTTTTGGAACTGACACTCTCTGTGCCCAGAGAGGAGGCAAACAAGAAAAGGAGAGGAGAAGCTCATTCTTTCCCTCACAAGCTGCAGGGCCGTAGGAGTGTCCAATGTCACAGCTCAAGAAGCAGGGGGAGGAGACATTAAGCTGGTGAAAGTGAAACCACTTGTAGCTGGCTCTTTCATCATATGTCAGTGCAAATTGTGCCACAGTCCGGGACAGATAGACTTGCTCTCTGAGGGATAATTTTGGGGGTCACTTCTGCCCCCTTTGTGCCTGCAGCTAAGACTATGGAATTTTTTAGGAAAGAAAACGAAGAGCCTTCACCAGAGTTTGTTCTTAGCAAGGACGATATCACAGGTAATTCTGGGCAGCATTTTCATCTGTTCTCGTTCCGGTAACTTAGGTCCTTCCTTGTTTGTAGAAAACATGCTGGGAGAGGGGTGGGGGGCAATGTCTCCCCATTCTGAAATGGAACTGAGAGCATCTGGAGCCAACTGCTCCAGCCATTGGGAGGCACCAAAGCAAAGCAGAAATTTCACGTCCTTAAGGTACTTTACAGAATTTGAAACCTACTATTTGGTGATGTGGCTCCATGGAGGTTCCTGTTCAGTGCACGTAGCCACCAAGTGAGCAGCAGCGGGGAGCAAGCAGCCTGCCTGGACACAGCTCCCGCTTCTCTGGGGTCTGGAGACAGGACTGGTGGGGGAGGGGTGGCATTAAGGAAGTAGATGGAAGCCTTTAGAGGCCACATAAGTGCCATAGATCGGGGGGGGGGGTGTTCCCCCTTTACACTGGCTGGGACTAGTGGCCAGCATCACCATCAGCACCTGGGACTCTGTCTGTTAGTGGCCAGAGTGCTAACCCCTGTATTAGCCAATCAGAACATAGATTTGAACCTGGGACCTCTGAAGCTTAGCATAAGAGCCTCTACCCTCTGAGCTAAAAGCCAGCTGGCGCTCAGCCCATGCTGTAGTGGTCTCTTGATCTTAGCTGTTGCTGTGGTTAGATGCCACTGCATTGGTCAGTGAACCACACTAGGGGTATGTCTACACTACAGTACTATTTCAAATTAACTTAATTCGAAATAACATATCTATACACAAAAACTATTTTGAAATAGCGTTTTGCTATTTTGAACTAGCATGTCCACACTGAGTGGACCCTGAAATGAAGTTAAGGCTGGCCGGAACCAGTGCATCAGGTTAGGACTTAGTGTGTGGAGCTGCTGCCTGAGACTAACTGAGCTCCGTGCTTAAAGGGACCCGACCCCCACCCTGGACAGACAGTTCTCAGGGTTCCCCGCTTGTTTGTCTACCTCGATGAGGGACAGCAAAGCAGTCCTGTCTTGGAGTGCCCTGAGTGCCCACACTCGGCACATCACAGCGCTCGGCCACATGGAGCCAGAGCTGCCCATGTGCACACCGGTGCATCTCGTGGGGTCGTTGCCATCAGCCCAGCTGCACGTGCTTGCAGGCTGCCATCCGGGGGGGTCCATCGGGGGGCTGTCAGGATCCAGGAGGCCCTGAGGGAGAGCATCCACCCCGAGGAGCCCTTGGAGCCTCCCCGGTCCTCCCCACCGGGGGCTCATGCCCCATTCCTCCCTCACGTCCTTCCACTTACCCCTCCCTAGTCCCCCCATTCCTGATGTTAAATAAAAGACACGTATGTTCAAAAATAGAAACTGGGTTTATTGAACAAAACTAGGGGGGATGAACCTCTGGGGAGACTGGGAAAAGGAGGTGGGAGAGGGGAAGAGAGCGGGTGGGAGAGGGGTGGAGGAAACCTGGGAGGAGGAAGCTGGAAGGAGGAAGCAAGGGGAAGAAGGGGGCGGAGAAGCTCAGGGCTCAGAGTTTGGGGGGGTCTCACCGGACCAACCTGACTTTCATGCAAACCTGCCCCTGGGTTCGCATGTGGCCTTTGGTGGCCAGGCTGGCAGCTATCCTGCCATAGACGATCGCATTCCTCCATCTAGTGCAGAGATCATGGACGTTGGGGGCATCCCCCCCAAACCTGAATAAGGTCCATGATCTCTGCTCTGGACCAGGAAGGCGCCCGCCTTTTCCAGCCCCTGTCAGGCTCCTGGGTGCTGGCAGACTGCTCCTGGGGAGCGGTGGAGGGCTGGCTGCCAGTGGCTTGCTGGCTCATGTTTTGGGGCCACTGGGTCAGGGGCCTCGGTGGCCACTGCTGGCTCTGGGCTGGCAGGCTTGGAGCTGGCACAGGCACTGTGGCCAGGGTCTACCCCTTTAATTGCTCCAAGGCTGGAAGAGAAGAGAGTAAGTTTTCCTGGTTGTGCCCGAGTGGCCACCAGGGCTCCCTGGGAAGGGCTGAGGCCCCCTATTTCGAATTAAGTGTCTACACAGCACTTAATTCGAAATAGCTATTTAGAATTTGGTGTTACTCCTCATAGAATGAGGTTTACCAAATTCGAAATAAGGGCTCCACTATTTTGAAATTAGTTCGAAATAGCAGTTTGCCTGTGTAGACGCTATTAAAGTTAATTCGAAATAACTGCTGTTATTTCAAATTAACTTTGTCGTGTAGACATACCCTAGGTGTGTAGGTTACACCTGCTCCAGCTAAGAAGATGAAAGGGGGGTTGAAAATGAACATTGCTTTAAAGTGAGCAAAGGCAAAAGTATTTGTGTCAAAAAGATGTGACGAGCTCTTTGTGGATTTCATGAAAACAGAGGCCAGTAGGGGGAGGGATGTGTGCAGGCCTGCCAATTGAGGGGGGCACTCTAAGGTGGGGGGGCACTTAAAGAATTTTGGTAGGTGGTCACAGGCTGGTTCCATCCCTGAAAGCGGCAGAGCCTGGCGTGGAAGGGGCGGGGCTGGAGACTCACCTCCCCCCAGAGTTGTCTGGGGCTGGAGGTTTTGAATTAAAAACACAGCAAAGGGTTTGTGGTTTCTGGCCCCACCACTACCCCATTGCCAGGGAGCCCCCCGGGATTGCTGGGGCTATTCAAAAGGCTTGCAGCTCAGGCCACTGTTGGGATAACTCTGCAAACGGGAGTCATTTCAATAAGATCTTGCTGCCTTAGCCACAGCCTGAATATTCAGCGGCACAGGCAGACAGCAGGTTGTAAATAGAAAGTGGACAGATACAGTTCACAGGCCGGATCAAAGTGTTTTCTTGCCCAGGCCTGCTCTAAGGGCTGGAAGTGGGGAGATCTGGCACCGCCGTTTGGGCTGTGCTGAGGACTAGCTGCCTCCAACCCTGTCCTTTCCACCTGAGGCACTACCCCTGCCAGAGGCCTGGAGCTGGCTCCTCCTACACCTTGCCCCAGAGCTCATACTGGCAGTGCATTGACTTGTACTGAGCATTTAGTACAATAGTTTGGCGTATCGCTGGGGACCTCTCAAAGGACCTCTGTTCAACAGGTAGCAGCAGGCAAACATCAGGACAGCTAAGGAATGAGATGAAGCCATCAAATAGCACAAGCACAAGAAAGAGAGGCTGAGAAAACACTGTTACTGCTGCTACTTTTGTGAGACAATCTCATTTTGGAGGAGGTGTTGCAAGTAACAGGAGAGTCTACTCATCCTGAATCTGATGATATTCTGTAAGGGGATCCTGTATATTCTGTATACATTTTTTATGGCAGCCTCGTTAGTATGAAGGAACCAAAGGACAATGAGGAATACGGCTCAGGAACTCTGTGGTAGTGGAACTAGAACTCAGATCTCCTACCAACAAATCTTTTGCTTTCACAACATACTTTATAAGGGTATGTCTACACTACAGAGTTTTGTCAGAAAAACAGCTGCTTTTCCAACAAAACCTGAGTTATGTCCACATTGAAATCGCGTTCTTCTGAAAGTAAATCAAAAGAACAGAGGGGGTTTTCCAACATTGGTAAACCTCTTTTTTACAAAGAAGAAGCCTTTTTCCGAAAGAGTGTTCATAGAATCATAGAACATTAGAACTGGAAGGGACCTCGAGAGGTCATCGAGTCCAGTCCCCTGCCCTCATGGCAGGACTAAGCACTGTCTAGATCATCCCTGATGTTAGACACCAGTTTTTCAAAAGCACCTCAGTGTTTTAAAAATTCAAAGTCCCACATGACTCACTGAAAGTCAATGAGACTTGAGTCCCTAAATCCCTGAGGAGCTTTTCTACATATGTGCACTTAGACACACCCTCTGGAAGGAGCGTAGGGAAAACCTCACAGATCAAAGATACAGATTTGATAAATGCACTCCGTTTTGAGAGGATGTTTATGTTCATTCTGCCAATGTTTCCTCACTTGTCAGGTGATGATGATGGTCTCATGAAGGTGAAAATGTCTTGTGGACATGCGACAGATCCTGGGGTCTTATCAGGCTGGTGCCGAAGTCTATTAGACCAGGTAACAGAACACAGATGGCAGTCAGAAAAGCCATACAACGTGGTTTTAATAGATTTGATTTCTTCCTGGAGATATATCCCTTGATCTATTGAAATTATTAATTCTTCTGCGAATGTGAATTCTCAAGGGACAGAATGAAGTTTTCAGACCAAATTATTGATGAGATAGGGACCAGAAAGGGGAACCAGAAACTGTAAAGAATAATGCAGAGTGAGCATAGGAATATTAGAAACATATCCAGAATTTATGGATATGAATGCCCTGGGCAGGGAAGTACACTGCCTACCACAGAAGACAAAAATTCTTGACTCAAATCTCTTTAGCAACAAATAAATCCTGGTACTGAAGACCTATTCAGAGATAAAATATAGTGTGGGCACCTTGCCACATTTAGTTTTCTATTGCCCAGATAACCAACCCAGATTCAGCCAACGCATAATCCTTCAGACTTGATGTCGTCCTTCTTCAAAGTCTTTTATAAATGTGGCACCCGGAGGAAAAGCCTCACAGGTACTCCCCAACACAGAATACCTCTATGTGAAAATAAAAGTGGAGGTGTCAGGCAGTACAGAAGTATGTGAATACTTCAGAAATTTCCTTTTAAGTATAACCCATGCCTGTGATGTGACTCTCCTTTCTACTAATGGCTTCACCACACAGTGGTTTAACAAGTCGGCTACATACTGCCTCTGAGCTAACAGTCTCTTATTTCAGGCAGCAGAGGCTTTTGCTTCTAGATGCAGGAATTGCTAGATTCTGTTCCCCCCTACCAACAATCCAGCCAGGAGGACTGAACTGCAGGAGGAGCCTGCAGTTGGATTTGAGTTACATGGCCCCCGAAGCTCAGGGTGGGTTCCCCAGCCAAGAAAATGTGTAACAAGAAGTGGATGAATAACCCCCAAAAGTCATGATCCATTGCAAAAGGGGGAGGGGAAAATAATGAAATTCAGATGCTGTCAAACCTGTGGTGAGCACGTTCAGATGATCCTAAGATAAATCAGTGTGTTGTTGAAGAGATCCAGAGCAGTTATCCCAAAAACAACATAGAAGCATGTTCTCAAAACTGCTTGAGGAGAGCTACCAAATTCTTCATGAGTCCTGCTTCCTAAATTTCAGCCTTGTGCTGATTGCTTCCCTTACACCATTTGGAAATTTCTGATTTGATCAACATCCATTTAGCCTATTATCTGCCTTGGAACATTGAGGTAGCCTGGGCAGTGGACATGATTGCTCCTAAGTGCACTTTTTGGGCTAGTTGAACCAAGTTTTCCCCGTGGTCTAGCTATGCAATGGCTAGAGCACCGCTGGAGGAGAACTTAAGCAGAGTCTGATTGTGCGTTAGAACTGAATTGCGAGCCTATTCTGTGGTAGCACTGATAGCGAAGAAGAGCTAGTTCTCTGCCTGCATCATGTCTGCACAGTGCTGTCCGAGGGAATTGTTTCAAGTGATGCAGGGCCTCTTACAGCCTGGTCCTCATGATGAGATGGTGGAGTCCTCAGCAATCCACTGTGATTTGTTTGAAAAGCACTTTGCAAATAAGATTACTCGCATCCGGTCTGATTTGGACTCTGGCTGTCATGTAACTAGGATACGGAATGTGTTGAGTGCACTACCCAGTCATTTTTCTTTGGATCAGTTTCAGCTGTTGCAGACTAAGGATGTGGACAAGGTGCTTGGAGGAGTGTGACTGACCATGTCCTCGCTCAACCCCTGCCCTTCGTGGATTATTAAATCAAGCCAAAATGGGTTGACTGGTTGGATCTTAGGGTATGTCTACACTACCCCGCTAGTTCGAACTAGGAGGGTAATGTAGGCATACCGCACTTGCAAATGAAGCCCGGGATTTGAATATCCCGGGTTTCATTTGCATAAGCGGGGAGCCGCCATTTTTAAAACCCCGCTTATGCAAATGAAACCTCATTTCACGAGGAGTAACGGTAGTTCGAACTAGGAAGCCTAGTTCGAACTACCTAGTTCGTGCCCCGTGTAGCCGCGCGGCACGGGGTTCGAACCAGCGGGGTTTTAAAAATGGCGGCTCCCCGCTTATGCAAATGAAGCCCGGGAAATTCAAATCCCGGGCTTCATTTGCAAGTGCGGTATGCCTACATTACCCTGCTAGTTCGAACTAGGAGGGTAGTGTAGACATACCCTCAGGGATTATTAATGCGTCTTTTAGATCTTGGGACAGTTCTCACCACCTTAAAAGAGGCAGTGATAAAGCTGTTCCTCAAGAAGCCTTCCCTGGATGCGACGTGAATAACTATCGCCCAGTCACTAATATTCCTATCTTCGGCAAGGTACTCAAGTGGATGGTGGCATTGCAACTCCAAGTTTTCTTGGAAAAAATGGATTATCTAAATCCATGTCAGCCTGGCTTCAGGCCTGGTTTTGGAACAGAAACCACTTTGATTGCCCTGGTAGATGACCTGTGCCGGGAGATAGACAGGGGGAGTGCATCCTTGTTGATTAAATAGTTGATTCCTTGTTGATTCTCTTGGACCTCTCAGCAGCTTTCAGTACCATCAATCATGATATCCTTCTGGAGCACCTGGTGGAGTTGGGTATTGGAGGCACTGTTCTGCAGCATTTCTGGTCTTACCTGTCAGGACAATTTCAGGAGGCGGAGCGCTTGGGGGCTGCTGCTCGACCCCATGGCGATTGTGCTACATGGTCCCACAAAGTTCCATCTTGTCCCATATATATATATATATATATATATATATATATATATATATATATATATATATATATATATATATATATATATATACACACGAAACCTCTGAAAAAGATCATAAGGAGATTTAGAGGATGGTGCCATCAATATGCAGATGACACCAACTCTATTTCTCTGTGACATCAGATCCAGGTATGGCAGTGATCAATCTAAACCCATGTCTGGCGATAGTGATGGACTGGATGAGGTTGAATAGGCTGAAGCTGGACCAGATAAGACGGAGGTCCTGTGGATCAAGAAACCATCTGTCTGGAAATGTGCTGTATTACCTGTTCTGGATGGGGTCAAACTCCCCCTGAAAGAACAGGTATGCAACTTGGGAGTCCTCCTGGACTCTTTTTTTAACATTTGAAAATCAGATTTCCTTGGTGACCAGGAGTGCTGTAGGGTAGCTTCAGCTGATCCACCAGCTGTAATCCTTCCTGAATAAGAATGACTTGGCTACAGTGATTCTTGCTCTTATCACATTCCAATTGGATTATTCTAATGCGCACTACATGGGGCTGCCTTTGAAGAGTCTTCAGAAGCTTCAACTGGTCCAGAATGCGGCTGCTCGAGTTTTAACTAATACTTGTTATACAGAGCACATTATCCTGGTGCTCCGGCAGCTCACTGGCTTCCGATATGTTTCTGGGCACAATTCAAGGTCTTGGTTATGACCTATAAAGCCCTAAATGGGTTGGGGCCGGGGTATTTGAAGGACCATCTCCTATAGAAACCTGCCTGGGATTGAGGCTGGCTGGGGAGGCTCTGCTCCGTTTTCCACCACTTATGGAAATAAGGTTGACATCTACGTGGAGCAGGGCCTTCTCAGCTTCTGCCCCTAGGCCATGGAATTCTCTCCCCCAGGATATTCACATGGCACCAACATTGGCACTGTTTCAGCACCAGGCGAAAGCCACCCTTTCTACCCATGATTTTATTGGTGTGTGTGTGTCCCTTCTCTTTAGATGTTATAGCAGGTTTTATGTTCCCTCCACTTTGGGGTCTTGTATTTTACACATATATATATATATATATATATATATATATATATATATATATATATATATATATATATATATATACTTATTTATTGTGTGTTTTTTAAAACTGTAAGTCACCTTGAATATTTTTAATAGAGGTAAAATATGTTAATTAAATAAATAAATAAACAAACAAATACATACTTTCCAAAGAAGATGAACCTTTCCAGGAATGACGACCTCTGCCAAATGGATACATATGGGCTAGTCTTAAAAGAAGGCAGGTTGGGTGGATGAGAACCTGAAATTCCTCAACCCCAAAGAGAACATAATGAATCAAACAGCCAACTGTGGCTGAAATTGCTCTTCGCAGTTGTGCACATACAGAACAGATTGGAACATAAACAAAAGAGAGACCAAATAGGGAGAGAAAATTTAAATATTAAAAGAAAGAAGAGTTGTTTTATAGGAAACCCAAGAAAACAGCATACTTTGTGAGAAAGGAGACCACAATCAGAGTCATCGATTTTTTTTCAAACCACTGATTTCTCCCCATCCCCCCATCTGAGACTGCACTAGCCCTGAGCCTCCCACCATACAAGTACCTTTTAAGGAGGCTAGGGAATTGCAGCTTCTCCCACATTCGTGCAGAAACATTGCTGTCTGTTTCTCTTTCCTCAGGGAGTGAGGCTATAGTACATAGTTTGCTCCATCTCTCACTCTGGCTGGGGAGAGCAGACAGCAGACAAACCTGGACCTGGGACATGCACCCCTTCCCTGGCTGTGTCTGGTGGAGCTGCAATGGCCATGGAGAGGGGTGTCTCACCTGTCCCCAAGCTACTGTGGTGAGAGAGGGCTGGGGTTGTCCTCTCTCCCTGGGGCAACCTGCAAATTGAAACCCTCATCCCCAGCCCAACCACAGACAAATGATTCAAATGAAGAAAAACAAAAATGAATTGAGTAAAGGACCCAAGCAATACTAGGTAAATCTTCGAGTAAAAGTACAAATATTTCCCTTGCTGATGACTCAGTGTCATGTTCATAAGCCTCAGATTAGTGAGTTACTTTAAAAAACATAATGGGAAAGGAAGATTGGTTATGACTACATAGGCACAATGCTTCAACTGAGAGAAACGAAGACTTACTCTGCTTCAGAAATCAGACAATGTGCTTTTTTTTTTACTGACCATATTTAACACATCCATCTGCCTCCATCACAGGAATCACCTCCTTCAGTAAAGCTCTAGACCTTGGTTCCAAACAGGCAAGCAAACAATGCTATCAGGATGGCGTTAACACTGGTACTAGGCAGTTTGTATTGTGATTCAGACTTCCAATTTCACAGCTTTGCCTCTTTCACTTCTCTGCTTTCCTGCCCTACAGGGTCACTTGAAGTTTCATTGCCCTGCTAATGTTGATGGGAACAAATGTGGAGAGGAATGGTCCTACCAGGAAGTCCGTCGGAACGCGTCACTCAGTGAAACAGAGCAACGGAATTTTGAAGAGAAGCTTGCGATGTTTGCAGCTAAATTTTACCACAACTTCAAAGAGGTGAGTACGGCTCCCGACTGCTTCTCTCCTCTGCCTCTGCTCTGCCCTTATGTTATTCACTAGGGCACCCTGTATATCAGGGATGGGCAATAAGATGGCAGCGGTTTGCCAGAGTTAGCCCCGGGCAGGCCGGCAGCCACTATATTTATCTGCATCTCCGTAAGTGTGGGTGCTTGCAGCTCCTGTTGGTTGTGGATCACTGTTCCTGGTCAATGACAGCTGTGGAAAGGGATGTGGAATGGGACACTGCTTCCCACACCTCCCATTGGCTGGGAACAGCAATCCTTGGCCAATGGGAGCTGCAATCACTAGTACCAACAGAGGTGCAGGTAAATATAGTAGCAGCGGGGGCCTGCCAGGGGCTAACCCTGGGGAAGTGGATATGGCCCACAGGCCGGAATTTGTTCATCCCTGCATTAGGTAATGGTGAGGCTGTGTTGCTCCTGCTGGTGCTGTTGCAGCAGCTTCCATGTTGCACCATGACAGTAAAACTGCTGGGTATGGCCCAGGGAAGCCCAAGGAGCAGACTGGGACATCCTGGATCCAGCTGTTCTTCTGCCCACTGTCACATGGCCACACCCCTAACAGGACAGGAGAACATTTCGCTTCTTGATGCAGCTGGACATGGGCAAGAAAGAGGGTTTTAAAAACATATGTTTGGGGATGTGATCTGCATACCCAGCAGACCGCGCACGGCGTAGCTGCTGAGAGGTGAGCGGCAAAGGGAAACTCTCCTTCAAGGGCCTCTGCATTCCCACCCATGACATGGTGCTCCTGACACCTCGAGTTTCCAGAACCTTCTGGCAAGCTGTGTCCATTGGGCCTGAACAAATGTCACCCCTCCCCCAAGCGGGCATGAACACTTGGTACACAAAGTTACAAGGAGTCCACCCCTCAATCATGCTACTTCCTCCTCCACCACTACAGAGAGACCTTCAGAGCTCTCCTTAGCACTCTTTTATCCCTTCCTGAGTTCCTTGTTTACTTTTAGATTAGGTGTGAAAATAGCCTTAGGTAGGTTGATAGATTTGCTTCATACTTCGGCGTAGGCCTTGTGCATGCAAAGTTCTCAGGGGTTTGATTTGGTGCCAAAGCCACTTCTAAAGTTAAGCCTATAAAAATGCCAGTGTTTATTCCCTTTCCATTTTCTTCGTGTTGGGCTCATCTTTTCTGTATTGGCTACCATTGCTGCATACATGCAAGCCTTAGCCTTATAAGGGCCAGAACAGAAGCCACAGTACGGATCAATCACAGATACCTACTGCATCACAGCCATTGATCTTCTGTGCATGGCAACAAATATTACTGACTTTCAGCATCAAATTGCTGCCTCAAGGCAGCTCTGATTCTTATGGCCCCATGGGGTGCCCCTTTAATAGCCCTGGACTTAGGCTGTTCAAAATCAGCCTCCAAGCACAGGGCCTCAGCAGATCCAGCCCTGAGTGAACTTTCAGCCTTCCCTTCCATAAATATTATGGAGGGTACAGCACCCGGTGATAACCATAAGGTTATTGCCAGATCCAGGCCCTTTACAAATGTCACCAGCAGGTTTTAAAACAACAAAAGCACACTCCACTCTCATTCTGTACCAAGTCAGCCTGTTATTGAACGCCTCCTTGCTGCTGTCAAGGCTCCCCATGAATGGCTTCATGAGCCACAGCATTAAGGGGAAAGTCAGGGTCTCCAAAGATCACAGTGGGCATTTCTACTTCCCCCCACATTGATCTTCTGGTCCAGGAAGAAAGTCCCCTCTTGCAACTTATTGAACAGGTGAGCATTCTGAAAGGTGTGTGTGTCATGCATCTTTCCAGTCCAGCTTCCATTAATGGCCAGGAAAATGCCCACGGAGATTCACAAGCAGCTGGAGAACCATTGAGAAATGACTCTTTTGATTAATGTACTCAGAAGCTGCCACAATTGCAATATGGCATAATTCAAAATGACCTTAGCAAGTTAGAGAAATGGTCAGAGGTAAACAGGATGAGGTTTAATAAAGAGAAATGCAAAGTGCTCCACTTAGGAAGGAACAATCAGTTCCATACATACAAGATGGGAAGCGACTGTCTAGGAAGGAGCATGGCGGAAAGGGATCTAGGGGTCATAGTGGACCACAAGTTGAATATGAGTCAACAGTGTGATGCTGTTGCAAAAAAAGCAAATATGATTCTAGGTTGTATCAACAGGTGTGTTGTAAGCAAAACTCGTGAAGTCATTCTGCCGCTCTATTCTGCACTAGTTAGGCCTCAGCTGGAGTACTGTGTCCAGTTCTGGGCGCCACATTTCAAGAAAGATGTGGAGAAATTGGAAAGGGTACAGAGAAGAGCGACAAGAATGATTAAAGGTCTAGAGAACATGACCTATGAAGCCAGGTTTCATGAACTGGGCTTGTTTAGTTTGGAAAAAAGAAGATTAAGGGGGGACATGATAGCGGTTTTCAAATATCTAAAAGGGTGTCACAAGGAGGAAGGCGAAAATTTGTTCCTCTTGGTTTCTGAGGACAGGACAAGGAGTAATGGGCTTAAAGTGCAGCAGGGGAGGTTTAGATTGGACATTAGGAAAAAATTCCTAACTGTCAGGGTGGTCAAATATTGGAATAAATTGCCAAGGGAGGTGGTGGAATCTCCCTCTCTGGAGATATTTAAGAACAGGTTAGATAGACATCTGTCAGGGATGGTGTAGACGGAGCTTGATCCTGCCTTGAGGGCGGGGGGCTGGACTCGATGACCTCTCGAGGTCCCTTCCAGTCCTATGATTCTATGATTCTATGATTCTATGTTTGCCATCTACCATCACTCCACAGCTAGGGAAGCCCGTTTGTGCAAAGCCATCCACAATTTCACACGTTGCCCAGAGTCATGGTCTTTCCAGAGCAGGATACAATTGATGGCCCTGAAGGAAGAGTATTTCAGTGTGTACACCTCTGTTGTTTTGTTGACAAAACTGTGTAATGTAGGTAAGGCTTAAGACTTGATCTTCCTGATATTTCTATGGCAAATAATAATAATAAAAATGCTTTTGGAGAGGAAAATAACCTTTTAGGCCTTCATTCTAAATCATAAATACAGGCAGTCCCTGGGTTACGTACAAGATAGGGACTGTAGGTTTGTTCTTAAGTTGAATCTGTATGTAAGTCGGAACTGGCGTCCAGATTCAGCCGCTGCTGAAACTGATCAGTTTCAACAGCGGCTGAATCTGGATGCCAGTTCTGACTTACATACAGATTCAGCTTAAGAACCCCAGGTGTCCCCAAGTCAGCTGCTGCTGAAACTGATCAGTGGTTGATTCCAGGAAGCCGGGGGCAGAGCAACTCTGTCTCAGGCTTCCTGTAGTCAGCGCTGGTCAGTTTCAGCAGCGGCTGACTTGGGGACGCCTGGGGCAGAGCAGCTGGGGTGCTGTTGGGTTGCTCCAGTAGCGCCAAGGAGCGGTGCTACTGGAGCAACCCAGCAGCACCCCAGCTGCTCTGCCCCAGGCGTCCTGATTCAGCCGCTGCTGAAACTGACCAGCAGCAGCTGAATCAGGATGCCTGCGGCAGAGCAGCTGGGGTGCTGCCGGGTTGGTCCAGTAGCGCCAAGGAGTAGCGCTGCGGGACCAACCCAGCAGCGCCCCAGCTGCTCTACCCCAGGCGTTGTGGGCAGAAAAGCCTGGTCTGCTGGGGGGGGGGGGCACTAGCTGAGCCCCCCCTCCCCAACAGACAAGGGAGACAAGGAGCAAAGCCGCGGAGGACGTCCGCAGTGGGACAGCCCAGTCACGCATCGGCTGTGCCGCTGCGGGCGTCCTCCGAGGCTTTGCTCCCCGTCTCCCTGGTCTGACCAGCAGACCAGGGAGACGGGGAGCAGCTTTTCTCGCCCCGGAGGACGCGGGCGGCGGGACCGCAGCTCATCTGGGCGTCCCGCCGCTCCCGTCCTCCGGGGCGAGAAAAGCCCCGTTCGTAACTGCGGATCCGACATAAGTCGGATCTGCGTAACTCGGGGACTGCCTGTAAGTCAAAAGGGAGCACACTCATTTTTATAGGTAGCCTACAAAATAAGAAGGGACTCCAGAAGCTATTCAAAAGCAATTTGGTATCACTTTCTTTTGAAAAAGACTGTGAAACATACTCAGGTCTGAAATTTCTCTCTCTCTCAGTGTCCCAACTGCAAAAGCTTTGTGGAACGCCGAGATTTGAAAAACCTGAGAGTGGTTTGTATCCTCTGCCATTCGCTGAAGGGGGAAACCTTTGAGTTCTGCTGGCAGTGCCTGAAGCCCTGGAAAGGCACAGGGGCCCCCTCCGAGAGGTGTGACAATGAAGGCTGCAAGAACCAGTCGCTGGAAGTCTTAGCAAACTGCAAACTGAAGGATCTTCCCGGAAGTGAAATAAAAAGCTGCCCCTCCATCCGGGCGTGTCCCACCTGTGGGCGACTCATTGAGCACATGGAAAAGTGCAAATATGTTAACTGTCCACAGTGTCATGTCGAATTTTGTTTTGCTTGCCTGGAAACTGCTCGCAACTGCCAAGCCAGCAAAAGTGGGGCCTGGTTTAAATTCTGTGCAAAATCACTAGCTCCCAGACAAGCAGAAATTCCAGTTTGGTCTCAGAAATGACCAAAAGTATTTCAGCCACACAGGCAGGGGAGACCATGAATTGACTTATAATCAGTAAATTTACCATCCATTAGAATACTCTCCAACACAATGAATTTAGAGCTTCTAGGGGCCTATGGATCATTTTGTTTATAGCCATTATTAGGTTGTGTCTAACTCTCACAGTGTAATGATCTGTACTATCCATCCAGTTTGCTTAGCTTGTGGTTCAGCAAAGGATTTAAACGCATGCTTAACTTCAGAAATGTATTTAGGTCTCATTGACTTCATAGACAGGGTTGCCAGATGGTTTCAAGAAAAATACTGGCCACACTTGACATTGTATCACAATCTACATTACATCTGATTGAGAAAATACTGAACAGTTCTATTTACTCAATTATAGTGTCTCAATTTTTTTCCCCGAACAGAAAGCTCAAATACTGGACTATTTGGTTAAAAACTGGACACTTGGCAACCCTATCATAGAAAAGGACTGAAGCACATGCTTATATATTTCGCTGAATCGGGGCCTTAATTTTTAAAATTGTACAGGCAGTCCCCGAGTTACGCGGATCCGACTTACGTCGGATCTGCACTTACGAACGGGGCTTTTCTCGCCCCAGAACTCATGGGCGGTGGGACCACCCAGACGCGCAGTGGTCCCGCCACCGCGTCCTCCGGGGTGAGAAAAGCTGCTCCGGGTGTCCCTGGTCTGCTGGGGGAGGTCCCCAGCAGACCAGGGAGACCCGGAGCAAAGCCTTGGAGGCAGCGGGGTCCCGCGCCTCTGCGGCTTTGCTCCGGGTGTCCCTGGTCTGCTGGGGAGGGGGGGCGCAGCTAGTGCACCCCCCCCCCCAGCAGACCAGGCTTTTGTTGTGGACGCCTGGGGTAGAGCAGCTGGGGTGCTGCCGGGTTGGTCCTGGGGAGACCTACCCAGCAGCACCCCAGCTATTCTGTCCCAGGCTCCAGATTCAGCCACTGTTGAAACTGATCAGTGGCTGATTCCAGGAAGCTGGGGGCAGAACAACTCTGCCTCAGGCTTCCTGTAGTCAGCCCCTGGTCAGTTTCAGCAGCAGCGGCTGAATCTGGAGCCAGTTCCGAGTTACGTACAAATTCAACTTAAGAACAAACCTATAGTCCCTATCTTGTACGTAACCCGGGGACTGCCTGTATCTTCCTCTTTCTTACAATTATGTTAATTCTTTGTTTGTTTGCTCTTAAGACATCATATATCTTAATGCTGCTCAAATATAGATCACAGTATGTAGTAAGATGAAGTCATGAGACATAAACCCATATTCCACAGGCCTGATATGAGGTCTGAGGCCTAGCTAACAATGGATATGGCTAAAGAAAGGTTGAGATAAGCAGGAAACAGATATGTTTGTTTAACCAGGCATAAACAAGCTGAGAGAGCACAAACCCAGGTGGAGAGCAGTAACTCGGGGAATACCATGAGCTATAAACACACAGCTCATTGAAAAAGGCCATGATACCCACTCCCCACAGATACAAGCTCAGGGTCAGAAAAGGACTGAGGTTGATACATGATGGATGTAGATGGTCTAATCAGATCATGAGGCACAAGGTGATTGGTGGTAGCCTGGCAACATCTGCAGTGATGTGTTTGTACCTGTATATAAGGTGGTGTCTTGGGGGGACAGTCTTTAAAAGGCCGGGGGGGGGGGGGGGGAGGCAATGGAAGTGTCTCATTGTGTTGTCATTCCATTGTTATGGGGTACAAATGCGTAGTGGTTCCGTACAGTCTATTGGCAACTAGGACTATTCTTTGCTTAACAATAAACCTAGCCTGGCACTTTTGATCCTTATCTGGTTTGTGGTCTTTGGGGGCTCTCTTGGAGTCTGCTGAGAAGACTAAGTGCACAAGTCCACACTGCACACATCACTGAGCACACACTCAAGCAGTCTTCTGATTATCATCATTGACATCATTAATGTCATGAGGACATCGCAACAGTCAATCCTGGCCCCTCCTAACTAACAGCATTGCTGAACAGCTACCTGAATAACTACGCAGTTTAATAAATGCCTGTTTCTGCACAGCATTGCTTTTTGTCAGTTTTGGTTTTTTGCAAGAGTCACATTTTCATCTCTCTTTTTCAGTCTACAAATGATGCCATTTTACACACACGCAAAAATACACTTGATGCAAAGTGGTTATATAATTTCCCTGTGTACTTAACAGGTTTTTAGAGAAATGTGTGAATCTCAGAAGGTTTAGAAGTTTGATTTTATTCAAATAAACATAAACATTTCAGATGAGACTCCAAAGGCCCTTTGAACTAGTTAAACATTTTGAGTCTGCAAAACTGGACTGGAAACATTACAGTTCTAGAATTTCCTAACTTTGACTTTGCAACCTTATTCACTTTTTAAAACAACAATAAATGTGTGCAATTTTCTAGTTTTTTAAAAGAGAAAAGAATTCTATCAGGTGGAATGATCATCACAAATGAGATTCCAACCTTGGGAAATAGGCTATGCCAGCTGGTGGAATTTTTAGGACCATGGGCACTCACCATAATGAAGGGTCCTGAGGATGAATGTGTGCAATATGGGAAAGGGCAGGAGTGTGGTGAGGGTGGGCGTGCAGGGTCTGCGAAACCCTCCAGGCCAGCACTTTGCTGTGCTGCCATTGTTCCAGCTGGTGGGGAAGCAGCAACGCACGGAGGTGCTTCCTCCTTCACTGACATGTCCAAATCATGGGGTAGAAAGCTGAGGTTGAAAATGAAGAGTTCTTAACCCTTAGTTCAGGGGTGGGAAACCATTTTTGGGCCGGGGGCCACTGACCCACAGTTGCACACAAGTGAGAAGTAAAAATACCCCAAACAACCGCTCACTGAAGTGGCCCCTGACTGAGAAGGAGAAAGACCCTCTCCACATTCTCTTTGCACACCAGAGCCTGGGGGGACCCAGCCTAGCACATTTTGGCTATGTCTACACTCAGGGCTTCTTGCACGAGAAATATGAAAATTAGGCTAAGCATGGAATATTGCCTGTTCATACTAGAATGGCTCCCCCAGAGCAGAGATGCAGCTGCCGCTGGGGTGGGGCCAGGGGGCTGTTTGAAGGGGCAGGGAAGCTCTCTGGCTGTGCCCTTACCCAGGTAAGCATAATCCATGTCACTGGAGGTTCTGGACACATACATGAAGCTCGGCTCCCCGCTGGTCCCATATAAATATATCCCACACTGTCATGTGCGAGATGTGCTTTTGCTCAAGAGCATCCATGGCAGTGTGGATGCTCTCTTGTGCAAGGACGCTCTGATGGCCATTTTAGCCACAGGGCTTTCTTGCATAAGAAACCCCTGCTGTGCGTCCACACTGCCCTTTTGCGCAAGAGCTCTTCCGCAAGAAGGCTTACAGTTGTAAAAAAAAGAGTGTAGCTCTTGTGCAAGAAGCCCTCTCTTACCACACTGTACTGGAAATCTTCTTGCACCTTTCCCCCTCCCAGAACTGGGGACAGAACCCAGGGGTCCTGCCTCCTAGATCCAACTGGCATCCTGAATCAAACCAATAGGACCATCTAGGCTGCTGTCCAACCCTCCCCCCTACATCCCATGGACCCATCTAGACCTTTCTGCCCCCCCACCTGCCAGGGTGTCCGGGATGCGCCGGAGCTGCGGGAGGCTCTGGTCCAGGAGGAAGCAGTAGCCGTTGAGGTGCATGTTCTCCCCGCAGGCCCGGTGCACCGTGGGGCCGCAGGCCTGGGGCATGAGAGAGGGACGAGGTCAGTAGGTGATGAGAACTGAGTGTGAAGCAGAAAGACCGTGGCTATGTGGGAAAAGGCCCTGCCAGGGCAGGGGACCCCCTGGGGGCAGACAGGACCCCAGAACCCGCCACCTGTCTCCGAGAGAGGGGACAGGGAGTGACACAGGGACATCACTCGGTTACCATGCTCCCCGCTATGGCAGTAGCGTCCAGTGACTGTTGCCATGGCTACATCACCCAGTGGGTTGCCATGCTTCTTGTCATGCTTCCTCCCTGTGATGTCATTCTGCAGGCACTGTCGCCATGGTGATGTCACCTGTCTACCACCCTCCCTGCTCTATGTGGGCTCCCCCATTCCCCAAAGCACCCTCACAGTCGTCATAGTGATGTCACTTGCTTACCCCCCTGCTACCCCTCTCACATAACCATCGCAAGTCATTCTAGTGGCACCTGGCTACCACACGCCTCACAGCGTCTTAGGCCATTCACCCCTCACCATGGCAATAACAACCCTTCATCTCCACTCAGAGTGCTCCTGTCCCCCCTTGTTTGTAGCCCTCTGGCTGCCTCTTCGCTCTCCCCTCAAACCCAAGCTGCTGCTCTTCCCTTTCCAGGCCCTTCTCCGCCTGTCCCCACCCAGCCTACTATCTCTCAGTCTCATGCCCGGCCTCCACAGCCCAGTTGTTCCTTTTTCCAGCCAACCCCTCTGCACGTCTCCCACACGGCCCCTCACACGGGAGATGAGCTCCCCGAAAATGGCCACCTTGTCTCCTGGCCAAGCCTCCTGAAAGCTCCACTTTGCCTGCTACAAAACTGAGCAGCAATTAGGCCAGTGGTGCACCGAGACCACTGCCGGTCGGGCCGACCAATAGTGTCTCGTTGTCTCCCTGTTCTCCCCCATCTGTGTGCCCGTTTCTAGCTGTTGTCGCTTGTCTCACACTCGGATTGTAAGCCCCGTGGGACCTTGTTGTGTTGTGTTTTTCCAGTGCCTAGCACAATGGGGTCCAGTCACCATAAAACACCCAGTCGGGTTACAAATTAAAATTAAAATTAAAATTTAATTTAAAATTTCCCATCCCTCCCGAGAGATGCGGTTGGGAGCCAGCAACGCAGAGCCATGTTGCTACGCTTCCCTCTGCTACTGCTGGTGAGCGGGGGGGTGAGGGAGGCAGGAGTGAGCCCTGCCGTGGGTGCCAGGCCCCCTTGGCTAGTCCCCCAGGCCACCCAAAGGCTCTGACCCCTTGCCCCTCCTGCTTATGCATTTGGGGGGACATGTGCCCCCCGCACACATCACCCCTGCACCCAATAAGTAACATTTGGAAAATACACTCTCACAGTGACACCTTCTCCCCCCCCACTTACCACCCCCACCATGACAGTTGCTCTGGCGCTGGCGACATGACCCCTTCCTGCTGTATCATTCTATCGCCCCTCCAGACGTCACCCAGTTATCCGCCTCCCTGGGACAGTGCACAGGGGTTCCCGTCCCACGGTCCCATCTCCCCTGGTGACGGTGGCTCCCCAGGGGTTCAAACCTCTATGATGTCACCCGCTCTATGACATCACCGTGCTGCTGCTCAATCTCACAAACATTGTTGGTGGGGGGGAGGAAGAGTTTGTGGAATTCTGGGTAAAGTGACTGACCCAAATCCTGGGTGAGGCCCTGGTATAAACAAGCCGCTCCAGTGCCCCCCAATTCCCCCGGGTGTGGTACCCACCAGGAGCTGGGAGCCCCGGGCAGCCAGAGACAATCCGAGGGACATGTTCACTGCATCCAGGGGCCCTGCGGGAGAAACACACCCACACCCGGCTGAGAAAACCTGTGGTGAGACAGGGTCAGTCCAACTTCGCTGAGTCATTCCCCCTCCCCACCGCTGCCCCACCTTGTGACTCAATCTCCTTTCCACATCTGTGGGGGAGGACGGGAAGTCATTGCACATCCCCCTGCAACTGAATGGAAAGAGAACCCAGGCCTCCTGATCTCCCAGCCCCCATTGCTCTGACCCACCCACTAGACCGTGCTGCCTACCCAGAGCAAGTGCTGGTTCTGAGTCTTCCCCAGTGACACTTTGCTAACCACGAGGCCCCACACCACTCCCAGGGGCAGGCCTGGAACCCGACTCCTGGCTCCCAGCCCCTCACCCACAGTCTGCCCCCATGCACCCCACAGCACAGGGGGGCCCCTACTCTGGATGGGGATCTCCTGGCAGCGTCTGGAGCCTGCGTCACACGTGTAGACTTTGCCGGTTTCACTCACGTTCCCTGTCTGCAGCGGGGCCCTGTGGGAGAAAAATCAAATAACTCCAATTGTGTCTAAGGGGAGACTGTGCAGAAATCATAACTTTCTAAAAGAAAACTGCTGTAAGGGTTAAAAAGTTTTCCAGGCCTCTCTCCCTGTAACAGAGAGAATCAAATTAACTCTAATCAAAGACCCTTACAAATGACTATCTCAAATTCATGGATACTCCTAGTCTGTCACAAATTATCATGTAAACTCTTATCTTTGTCACAGTTTGCCTTGTAGACTCCTCCACTCAAGTTCTCATGTGGCTTTGTGTACTGTAAAAACTTACTTCTAGCACTCCTGGGGTGAACAGAAGTCTCAGAGTACTTCTGCTGAGACTTTGATATGTTAAAGAAGAACAATCCACAACTGAACTGTCTAAGCATACTGTATAAAGATTCCCTGAATCTGTGTGTCAGGGCTGCTTCACTCTTGGAAGTGACAGCCTGCATGCATGCATCATAAAGTTTTCTCTTCTAGGTTTCTTTCTTGCCTCATTGATTTGATTTGACCTCCAGCCTCGGACCCTTCTGGGGGCTCTGTACCCCAGGGGAGCGAGATTTCCCCTTCAATTTGGTGTCAGAAGTGGGATGGCTTGGAACTCCAGTTGGAAAGGCTGATGACGGGGAATGGGAACGGACTACAGCGCGCATCTGGAGGGTAAGGGATCCATTTAAAATCCCCCAGTCCGCCTCCCTGTTCTCGTCACCAGCTGGACCGGCTGGCGGTAAGAGTCATCTTTTACTTAAAATTTTTTTGTTAAGAGGCTTGAGGGAAACTTAAAACGAAAACACTGGGTATAGCCAAATAGGGGTTGGATTTTGTTGTTGTTGTTGTTGTTGTTGCTGACTGATTGGTGGCGAGTCCAAGCGCATGGTTTTGAGTGAGTGAAGTCCGGAGGGGGACTGCAGCCGCACCAGTGCTGTCAGTGTCACTGCACAGCTGCTGAAAGCAAGGGCGGTTTCCCCCGGCACATAAGGAGTATGAGTGAAGCTGACAGTTTGTGTGGACTCCCACACTATCCTTGGAGAGGGTAGTGCTGCTGGACGCCTGTACTATCCTTGGAGAGGGTAGTACTGTTGGGCTCCTGCGCTGTCCTTGGACAAGACAGTGCTAACATGGATAAGATTGCTCCCTCAAGTCTGTCTCCTACTGAGAGAAAAGGTTTCTCACAGCCTGGGACTCCCTTGTCTCAGATGATCAGTCAGCTAGGAATTGCCTGCAGGTTTGAAACTAAGGAGACTTAAGGAATTATTGAGCATTTGGAATGGCTATACTCAGGGGAATTCCCAGAATACATGGCAACTAGAACTTTGACTTACAAAAGCTTGCTTATCTTAGAGTTTTCCTCGAGGAAAAACATCCTAACCAGATGGAATATTGGTGCCTCTGGGAGGATGTGGCAGTAAAAAAAAAATAATCAGAGCACTATGGCTAGCAAAAAAGATTCTATTGAAAAGCTGCAGCAAGAATTGGCTTCTCTAAACAGCTTGATTCCCCAGATGTGCCATCTGCACCCCCTTTGGACCCTTGTCAGCTGAACATTCTTTCCTGTTATCTCCCTTTTCTCTTGTAAACCTTATGGGACCTGACTTGTTGTGTAAATTGGGTGCAAACCTTCTCTGTAGAGAGGAAGGGATATTTGTTGACCTTCCCCCCTATCAGGCTCCAAAATTGATGGCATTACTACTCTCAGAGGAATCTGATGAGACCTCAGGATATACACCCCTCCTGGACCTCTCAGATGTCCCAGAGACATTGTGGGCAGCCCATGTGAATGAAGTGGGGTTGCTAGCCTCTGCAACACCCGTGCAAATAACATACAGACACAACAAGCCTTTCCCAAGGGTAGCCCTGTATCTATTGGCTAGGGAGGCACAAGAGGGCATTAAGCCTGTAATCTCTCCCTCCTTAAACAAGGGATACATGTTTATACAACTTCACCATGTAATACACCTATACTACCTGTGAAAAAGCAAATCTATAGATTTGTAGAAGACTTAAGAGCCATTAATAAATTTGTAATCCCTAGATTTCCAGTAGTACCTAACCTGGTTTTCTGTAATAGATTTATGTTCTGCCTTCTTTTCTATTCCAGTGCATAAGAATTCCCAATTTCTCTTTGCCTTTTCCTTTCAGAGTCATCAATTAACCTGGACATGTTTTTGTAAAGTTATTGTAAAAGCCCTACTCTGTTTTCTCAGTTTTTAAAAAGCTGACCTTAATTCTCTCTCTCTTCCCTACAGTTCTGTGTTAGTTCAGTATGTTGATGATGTGTTAATTGCTAGTAAAACTGAGGAAAGATGTAAAACTGATACCTCATATGTGTTAGTGTCTTGCTAAAAAGAGTCACAAGGCTTCCAAAGCCAAATTGTAGTTTGTAAAACAAAGAGTTCAGTACTTAGAACATTTACTTTCAGGAGATGGCCGCCAGTTAACACCTGAGTGAATCTCACAAGTTTTTTCCATTCCTCACCCTTTCACCAAAGTCAGGTATACAAATTTCTGGGTACTGCAGGATATTGCAGACAATGGATTCCTAACTTTTCTGGACTCACCAGGCCCCTTACTATTTCTACTCTTAATCTTAGCTCCTGACCCAGTGACCTGGTCCCCAGAATGTGAATCTGCTTTCCTTTCCCTTAAAACTCTTCTCTCACAGCCACCTGTTCTAGGCTTACCTAATTATAGCAAGCCTTTTACTCTGTTTTGTCATGAACAGGATGGAATTGCAGCTGGAGCTCTCTGTCAACCCCTTGGACACACACCTCGTCCAGTAGCTTATTTTTCTGCAACACTGGACTCAGTAGCCCGTGGGTTCCCACTTTGTCTGAGGGCAGTTGCAGCTACTGCTGAATTACTTTAAAAAGGCCCAACCTGTCACATTAGGCCACAGCATTATCTTACAGGTCCCTCATGCTGTCTCTGCTCTCTTACAGTGATACCGCACCCAGCACCTATCTGTTCAGAGACAAACCCTGTATGAGAATGTTATCCTCTCTTCCCCAAATGTGGTAATTCAAAGATGTAATGTACTTAACCCAGCTACTTTTTCTCCTTTACCCTCTAATGGTAAAGCACATACCCATAACTGTGAAGAATTGCTTGAGCACTGTGTAAAGCCCCCAAGATTTGTCTGATCAACAGCTGGAAAATGCAAATCTTGTATTGTATACTAATGGCTCATATAAAAGAAATTCAGTTGGTAAACTAAAGGCTGGATATGCAGTGGTCTCAGATAATAATGTTTTAGAGGTTTTTTTCTCTTCCAGGAATCAAATCAGCTCAGGCTGCTGAGCTCATCGCTTTAATTCGTGCTTGCCTTTAGCTTCCGGACAGTCTGCTGCCATTTATACTAACTCAAAGTATGCTTTCTCTGTCTGTCATGCCACAGGACAAATTTGGAAACAACGAGGTTTCCTTACCTCTTCTGGCTCTGCTATCTCTCATGGTCCCCTTATCTCCCAACTCCTTGATGCTATTCAGCTACCCACATCCCTCTCTATTACCCATTGCCCGGCCCACACAGGTGCCACTGATCCTGTTTCTCTGGGTAATGGGAATGCTGATGCAGCGGCCAGACGTTCAGCAGCACATGGACCTCTGGCTCCCTTTCAGATTCTGGTCTCTCTTTCCCTCCCTGTTTCTTTGCAGGACCTGATAGAACTACAGCAAGCTGCTCAACCTGCAGAGAAAAACCTTTGGGAGAAAGCAGGCTGCTCCTTATCCCCAGCTGGGATAATGGTTGCACCTGATGGCTGCCCAGTCGCCCCAAAAATCTCTCACACGGCAGCTTGCTCAGGTGTCTCATCAAATGACACACATGAGCAAAAGGGGGGTGGCCTCACAAATCCCAAAACAATGGTACGCCCCAGGCGTGCACCTAGAAGCTGTCAAGAATATCTAATTCATGTGTGATTTGTAAGCAGTTTAATGTTGCAGGAGGCCCACAGGCTAGCAGCCACACAGAAAGAAGAAACCTAGACATAAAATGACGGTTAGGAGAGCTTGCACCTGCAGGTAAAGGAAGCCCTCCCAGCACCTACTGATGTGCCGTGCCACAACATCCAACCAGGCGACTACGTGTTCGTGAAGGAACATCGCAAAAAGAATTCCCTGACAGCCCGGTGGGAAGGACCGTTCCAATTGCTGCTCATCACCCACACAGCAGTAAAGGTGAAGGAGCGCCCCTCGTGGATCCACGCAAGTCATGTACGCCGAACTGCAGATCCAACAGAGCTGATTGACCCCGTCACCCAGGACCCCTCCCTGGAGGAATCACCTGAGGACGAGGTTCAGCGGACCGAGGCGGCAAACTCTCAAACCAGACTGTTACCAAACCGGCCTCCACCAGGAGCTTCGAGGTACAACCTGAGAGGTAGGACTGTGCCAGAAAAGACCTACAGGTGAGCCTGGCGCCCCATAGCTCTCACAAAGGGGAAGCCATTCCAGTATTGAGTGAACTAAGAGACTACGAAATCTCGAAGAGTGCCTGCAGAGGCAAGCCAAACAATACTAACTGATTAAGTTTAGTTAAAAGACTGCTTTGCTAGTTGCTAGATAATTACTATATTATTATTATCCTTTCTACTTTAGAAATTTAAGATACTATAATAGGATAAGGATTGTTTTCCTTCTTTTAGTAGTCAGAATAGCCTTAGTATATAACTTTCCCCACCCTTATTGGGAAGCCCTGCAAAAGGTTGTGTCCCTCACCAATATAAGTGACTGTTGGATATGTGAACAGCTTATAAAAGGCTCTGAAGGCCTTTTACCATTACAGTTTATCCCAACTCCTGCCTCCCTGTGGACCAGACCCCTAAAATTCAGATCTACTGGTAGTCAGTACTCTACAGGAGAGCGGGAGTGGGTAGATGCCCAGAATGATAACACTGTACCAGAAGTACATAGTCATGGGGGGGAACAGGCAGATTTGGCATAAAAATCTGATTGCCTCAGGGATTCCCCTTACTCAAGCATTACATCCATCAGGGAATGCTTCCCTTATGTTTCCCTTATGTTTTAAAAGCAATATTGGCACTGGTAAAGATCTGGGGGTGAATGGGCAGTGGATCATTTACCCAACTGATAAAGAAAACCTCCCTCTAAGATAAGAATTCATCCTAGCAAAAGAAGAATACTTAAGAATGTCTAAAATAACTTTGAGTAATACTCCAATAGGAGTATTAAAGGGGGGAATTGTGGGAGAAAAATCAAATAACTCCAATTGTGTCTAAGGGGAGACTGTGCAGAAATCATAACTTTCTAAAAGAAAACTGCTGTAAGGGTTAAAAAGTTTTCCAGGCCTCTCTCCCTGTAACAGAGAGAATCAAATTAACTCTAATCAAAGACCCTTACAAATGACTATCTCAAATTCATGGATACTCCTAGTCTGTCACAAATTATCATGTAAACTCTTATCTTTGTCACAGTTTGCCTTGTAGACTCCTCCACTCAAGTTCTCATGTGGCTTTGTGTACTGTAAAAACTTACTTCTAGCACTCCTGGGGTGAACAGAAGTCTCAGAGTACTTCTGCTGAGACTTTGATATGTTAAAGAAGAACAATCCACAACTGAACTGTCTAAGCATACTGTATAAAGATTCCCTGAATCTGTGTGTCAGGGCTGCTTCACTCTTGGAAGTGACAGCCTGCATGCATGCATCATAAAGTTTTCTCTTCTAGGTTTCTTTCTTGCCTCATTGATTTGATTTGACCTCCAGCCTCGGACCCTTCTGGGGGCTCTGTACCCCAGGGGAGCGAGATTTCCCCTTCAGCCCCGATGACCAGCCTGGAGGGGAGAGAGCAGAGAGAGGCTCAGGCGTGCCCTATCATCCCAGGTGGGGCAGCCCCGCAAGACAGCCCCCTCAGGGATGGGAACAGCCTGTGTTCAGCCCTTACCCCCCAGCGCTGGCACTTCCGAACTGCACCACGCTCTGCCCGAACCCTGTGGCTGCCTCCTGGAAGGTGATGGGTCCCTCCACATCCACACTGAATCCATGGCTGAGGGCCAGCGCTGCAGGGGTTAAACAGTCTCTGGTTAGGGTTTCCCCTGGAGAAGGGACCAGTGGTGGGTCCATAAGAGCCTACCCCTTGCTCCCGTGGCTCACGAAGCCGTACACAGGCAGCCTGGACTGCTGTAAGGAGCAATTCAATTACAGGCTGAGCAAGTGCAGAATGGTGCTGGAATGTGCTTTTGGGTATTTAAAGGGAAGGTTCTGCAGTCTACTGACAACAGAATGGTCTGGTAGCACTTGATAAACTAACAAAACATGCAGATGGTATCTTAAGCTTTCGTGGGCACAGCCCACTTCCTCCGATGACCAAAGTTTTGAGTTTAGGATATGCAGACCCAAAATAAATAGGGGAGAAGGGAGGTGGAGGGAGGGGGAAAAAGGAAAGGGGTGGGAAATGAGCAGATGGTATGAAAATATCAAAGGGAAAAACAAGTAGGCAGAACTGGTAATCTATAAGCACCTAAAGATTGGATAGTTAAAAGAAGCAGATAAGGCTCATAGGATAGCAATTAGACAGAAAGGGTACTAACACAAGAATCTACACAGACAAAGAGTTGTTGGCACCTTCATTGATGTTAGGTCATAATGTCTCAGCCATCCGTTATCTCGATTGAGGCAATCAGCATGAGAATTGAATTTGTGGATGAATTGTAATTCTAATGCCTCTCTGTGTATTTGGCTGCTAGAATTGGTTTGTGACAAGACAGCCACCTGAAGATCTTTTAGAGTGATTAGGTAAATTGAAATGTTCTCCAGCAGGTTTCTGTATGTTCCCTTTATGGATATCTGATTTGTGTCCATTGAGTCTTTCCCGAAGGGACTGTCCAGTTTGTCCAATATATATAGCAGTGGGCATTGCTGGCATTTGATGGCATAGATCAAATTACTGGATGTGCAGGTAAATGACCTTTTGATTTGGTAGCTTATGTTGTTGGCTCCAGTGATGAATTTGCTTATATAGATATGTGGGCAGAGTGGGCACCGCGGCTGATATCTTTACAAGCGAATTCATCACTGGAGCCAACAACATAAGCTACCAAATCAAAGGTTCATTCAACTGCACATCCAGTAATTTGATCTATGCCGTTAAATGCCAGCAATGCCCCACTGCTATATATATTGGACACACTGGTTCCATCCATTTCATTTTTTCCCTACTATTACTAAAGTGACACACACGTAAAGCTGGGGCAGGTGAGGTGAGGTGCTGGCTGATTTCACCCAGCCCTGACTGTGAGTGCCGAGGACTCCCTCTCCCTCCAGTTGCATGCCTGCACATTCTAGTTACCCAAGTGAAATGAGCAAAACTGCCCTAGTCCAGGAGACCGTCTTGGTTATGAGACTTTTGCAGCCCCCTGAGATGAAGGAGGGTCACTCACTACCCTAGGCTGCCTATTGTCACTGTAGGAGGAGCAGCGATGGGGCTGTAGGGCACACTGGTTGCAGATTTCTTTGACAGCTGGGTGGGGGCTTGGAGGTAAAAGGGGCACAACAGGAACGGAGCAGATCCCAGAAGTATGGGAGGATCTGAGATGGCCTCCCCCGTTCCTGCCTTCACCCTTTCTCTGCACCCTGTTCCCCACCCAGCCCCTCTATCCTCAGGCACCAGGTCAACTCCTCTCCATCCCGGAAGGGGTGGAAGTGGCTGTGGTTTTACAGAAGAACCAAGCAATTGCAGAACTGCATCCACCTCACACCTACTGCCCCCCCCCACACCAAATACCCCACATACTCCTGAGCACACAGCCCCACGCAGAAGGGGAGTTGTACCATGGCAGAGTCTGAGGGAATAGAATACAGAGGGAACTGAACCCAGGAGTCTGGATTGCCAGCCCTCTCCACCCCAGGCACTAGAGCCCCATTCTCCTCCCAGAGCTGAGGAGAGAACCCAGGAGTCCTGGTGCACAGGCCCCAGGCTGTAACCCACCAGACCCCACTCCTCTCCCAGAGCCAGCCTAGGACAGGACCCAGGAGTCTTCAGCTGCTCCCATCCCCCTGCCAGAGGGGCACTCGCTGGGCACCCATGAGGAGGAGCCCAGCTCTTCCCAGAGCCTGTGTCTGGCACTTACCTGTGCACAGGTAGAGAAGCAGAGTCAGGGGGTCCATCCTGTGATGGGTTGGGGGAGGGAAGAGAAAAGATTCTCTCCTAGGACGTGTGAGGTTCCAGAGCACTGCCTGGAGAGGAGGTAACAGAGCTCAGAGGAAAGAGACGTGTTATTTGAAAAGAGAGAAGCGCTGATGGGGAGGAAGAGGACTTAAGGGTGTGATATGGAGGGAACAGAATGGGGAGAGAGAGAGAGAGAGATGTACAGTGAGACAGACAGACACACACACACACACACCACACCTGGAGAAAAACACACACACACACACAAAAACACTGATCAACCCACACTGAAATAGACACATACAACTACACAGAGGCACACAACTACGTTGAAATATACAGATACACACTTCTACAAGAGACACATGCAGACTTACACATAGAGGGACACAACTCGACAGACACAAACACATTAGGCAGACACATACCACTATACTCAGAGACCCAACTTTACAGAGTTTTACACACACAGACCCACACAACTACACTGAGACAGCAGACACACGACCCTGAGACATATACATGACACACAAAAATGACACTAAATCACCCAAATACACTCACAGTTACACACTGTAGAAGGTCAGGATTTTCTGTTGCGGTATCCTGACAAGTCTCCAGCTCCGTGGATGAGATCTCAGTCTACGGATATCGACCTGGGGAACAAATGTCTGATGATGGGCTCTTCAGTGCAGCACAGAAAAGTCTAACACGGCCCAGTGGCTGGAAGCTGAAGTGAGACTGGTTCAGATTGGAAATACAATGGACATTTTAACCAGTGTGAGCAATCACCCACAGGAACAAAGTAACGCGGGTCGTGGTGGATTCCCTTCCTGGGATGTCTCTAGCTCTAGATATCTGTGTAATGTGCTACAGGCCATGGGTGTGGCTGTTGTGTGGCTGAAACCCGAGTGAATGACCTGCAGTTTGGCAAAGCAAGAATGTAAACGTCAAGCAGCCAAAGTCTATTTGTACCAAACTACTTTGTTAGGTTCTTGGGAAAACAAGGACTCATTAGCTCAGGAAACAGCAAAGGGGCTGCTAGACGAAGGGATAAGGAGGAGAGGAAACCACACTCCTTGGATCACAGCCACCTGCCCAAGACTGTTTCTTTGGACTAAGGGTGAAGTCAGAGACAAATGATTAACGACATCACAGAGAATAACAGCTAAAGCTGCTCCGTTAAAAAAATATCAGACACTCTAGTCTACAGTGGCCAAGTGGAATTTCACAGTCCATTATTGGCATCGTGTTTTTAGAAAGTGGCCTCCCAGTTTTACAGCTTTTCCACACGTAACAGTACATCCTGTGGCCATACTAATCATCCCATTAACCCTTTCATTGGGATAGGGTTAGACTGCGTGTCACAGGGGGAAGCTTTCACCCCCTGGTTCATGTCCAACTCTCTGTTGCAGGTCTCTGCTGGCTCACTACTGCCCACTGTGCCCTTTCCCTCCTCATATTGCTCTGCCCTCCGGGGTCTTCCCCTCCCAAGGAATCCCCAGTTCCCTTATACTCACTACCAGGCATCATCTAACCTGTTAGACTAACATGTTTTGTTAGTCTTTAAAGGTTACCAGACTAATTGTTGTTGTTTTAAGTTTATTCTTTCTATAACTAATTTGAATTATGAAAGCTTCACGAGTTTCTGATTCCAATTCACTATGTCTGGTAATTATTCACGAAAATGAAGAATGTTTGAAGTTGAAATCCTACACATTTAAAACTGTTCTTTTACTTCATATATATATTTCATTTCTTGAACTTTCCTATAAGTGAAATCTATGCAACATGACTTTGCCCAGTTTACTACAACTTGCCAGTTTACTACAACCGTCTGGGTTTCCAAGGCTCAATACAAATCCCTGCTCATTCAGATGGGAAAGCGAAGTTACCTTGGTGCAGTAACTGTTGTTCTTTGAGATGTGTGTCCCCATGGGTGCTCCACCGTAGGTGCTGGGCTCATCCCAGAGCCACAGAATGGAGATTTTTCTGTAGCAGTATTCAGTCGGACCACACATGCACGGCGGCGTCTTGCAGCGTTTGCGCTTTTTTGTGTATTCGCGCAGTCCAGCCCCCGCCAGTTCCTCGAGGCCGCCTCGGAATGTGGAAGACAGAAATGAAGAGAGACTCCGAAGTGGGAAGGAGGGCGGGTAGTGGAGCACCCACGGGAACACACATCTCGAAGAATGACAGTTACTGCACCGAGGTGAGTAACTTCGCTTTCTTCTTCGAGTGATGTCCCCGTGGGTGCTCCACTGTAGGTGACTGAGCAGCAGTACCCAAATGAGCAGGAAGGTGGGACTCGGAAGTCCTATTTGTCTGCTGATGAGAGCACCACTGATGCCACCGCAGTGCCTGAGAGCCGTTTCTGCTGTATTGCATAATGTTTTACAAACATATAATGCGATGACCAGGTGGCTGCTCTGCAACTGTCCTTCAGGGAAACACCCTTGAAGAAGGCTGTTGACATTGCCATTGCTCTCGTAGAATGTGCTTGGGTTGCGTCGGAGGCGGTACATGTCTGGTCGCGTAAGTGTCAGTTATGCACGTGGTTATGAGTTTAAAAATGCACTGAGATGATATTGGCTGTCCCTTAGATCTTTCAGCTAGAAACACAATTAGATGGTCAGTTTTTCTGAAGGGTCTCGTACGGTCTCTATAAAAAGCGAGGGCTCTACAAAGTTGAATGTATGGAGAGATGTGTCACATGGCAAAGAATGAGGTTTGGGGTAAAAGGATGGCAGGATAATTGGTTCGTTGACATGAAAGGTCAAACAAACTTTAGGAATAAACGCTGGATGAAGCCTTAGAACTACCCCATTGTTATTGAAGATAGTGTATGGCAGTGTTGCCATAAGTGCTGATAACTTGCCAATTCTGCACACTGATGTAGTGGCAAAAAGGAAGACCACCTTCATACTTAAGGTCTGCAATGGTATGGTAGCCAGTGGTTCGAATGGTGCTGTGGTTAAAGCCCCAAGTACAACGTTCAGGTTCCATACTGGGGGAACAGGTTTGTGAGGGGGGCATAGGTTCATAAGGCCTTTCATGAATCTCTTGGTAATTGGATGGGCGAAGAGGGAGGTGCCTTCGACAAGTTGTCTGAAGGTGGAAATCGCCGCTAGGTGGACTCTGAGAGAAGCTAAGGTTAATCCTGTGTGTGTTAGGTGCAGCAAGTAGTCGAGGATAAGGTGGAGTGGAGCTGAATGCGGGACCTGCTGTTGCGTGGCACACCAGGAGACAAATCTACTCCATTTTGAAAGGTAAGTAGTTCTGGTCGTTTGTCTTCTACTGTGGATTAATACATCTCTAACCTATGAGGAACAGAGGGATTTGAAAGGATTCAGCCAACTAGGGACCATGCGGTGAGCCGCAAGATATGTATCTGGAGGTGTCGTAGTGACCCTTGGTTCTGGGTAAGAAGGTTCAGGAGGGCTGGAAGTGGATATGGTCTGCATGGTGACATGCATCGAAGGAAGGGGAACCAGTGCTGATGCGCCCATGCTGGTGCTATCAGTATGATTGTGGCACTGTCCATTTTGATCTTCTGCAGAACTTTGGGACTAAGAATTGTAGGTGGGACGGCATACAGGAGAGGTCCATTCCAATTGAGGAGAAATGCATCACCTAGAGATCTGGGGCCGAGTCCGGCTCTGGAGTAGTACTTTTGGCATTTCTTGTTGTGACGTGTGGCAAAAAGATCTATTAAAGGAGTGCCCCAGCGTCGGAAGAGAATATGGAGGACCCCATTGTGCAACTCCCACTCCCACTCTGCATCGACATTCGTGATGCCAGGTAAGTAAGATGCCATAGGTGTGTTGTCATGATGAATGCAATCTCTGGATGGGTAAGTATGCTTTTGTGGTGATCGCATCTAGGTGGGCACCGATAAATTCCAGCTCTTGAGTAGGGTAAAAAGTGGACTTTTGCTCATTGATAAGTAGTCTGAGGGCATAGAAGGTTCTCATGGTGGTTTTGAGCATATCAAGGATCTTGGTGCAAGAGCAGCCTTTTAATAGGCAATCGTTGAGATAAGGGAATATGATCACCCCTTCTCACGGAGGTGTGCTTCTACTAGCACCAGGATTTTTGAGAATACCCTGGGGACGGTTGAAAGGCCAAAGGGTAGGACCCTGTATTGAAAGTGGTCCATTCTGATTATGAACCCTAAGAATCTTCTGTGTGCTGAATAGATTGTGACGTGAAAATATGCATCCTGGAGGTTGAGGGCCGCAAGCCAGTCATCGCAATCCAATGCGGGTATTATTGAAGCAAGGGTCACCATTTTGAATAATTGTTTTCATAAGAACTTGTTCAAATTCCAAAGATCTAATATAGGTCGCCAACTGCCCGACTTCTTTTGAGTGAGAAAATAATGGAAATAGAAGCCCCTGCCTTTGAACTCTTCTGGGACTGGCTCTATTGCACCTGTGGAGAGTAGGTGGTTGACTTCAGTGCATAGCAGGGTCTCATGAGATGGGTCCCTGAAGAGGGACAGGGTGGGGATGGAGTGGGGGGGTATGGTAATGAAGGGTATGAAGTATCCAGATTGAACTATTTCCAACACCCATTTGTCTGAGGTGATTGAGGCCCATTGGTGGAAAAGGGCCTCAGGAGATGATGAAATTAGTGTGTGTGGTGACTCTTGTCGACGTGGGAGACTGCCTGCATACCCTCGACTGAGGCGTCAAGCCTGCTGTTTGTTTTTCAGTGGGGTCTGAGTACGATTCCGCTGGTTTCAACGCCTCTGAGGTCTTTGTCAGGTACATTGCTGGTTGAGGGCCCTTTGTTGGTGTTGCCATTGTTGTCTGACATATGAGTAGTCGTAGCGTCATTGGTAAGGAGGACAATGATGTCATCTGTAAGGTGGGGTGTACATACCCAATGTTTGGAGGGTCATGCAAGAATCCTTAGATGACTGCAGCACGTTGTCAGTTTTCTCAGTGAACAATTTGTCTCTGTCAAATGGTAAATCTTGGACTTTGCTCTGGAGGTCTTTGGGGCACCTCTGCCAATTGAAGGTAGGATGCGCGTCTCATCACTACCGCTGTAGCCGTGGACCATGCTGCTGTGTCTGCAACGTCCATAGCTATCTGAAGCGCAGCTCTTGCTGAAGTATAGCCCTCCTGAACGACTGATTTGAGTATGGGTCATTTTGATTCAGGTAAATGTCCATCAACTGTGTGAGTTTTGTAAAATTATCAAAGATGTGTTTACAGAGGTGTGCTGAGTAACTGGCTATCCTGAGCATAAGCGTTGCAGATGTATATATCTTTCTGCCCAGTAAATCCAGTCTTTTTGAGTCTTTGTCGGTCACACCATGTTTATATTGTAGTGGTTTTGACCTCTGTTGTGCTGTGTCCATGACTAAAGAATTCGGTTGGGGATGGGTAAAAAGAAACTCCATCCCTTTAGGTGGCACAACATAATTTTTGTCAGCTTTTTTGCTGGTGGGTGGTGCAGAAGCAGGGGTTTTCCAGATCTCTTTGGTGACCTCAAGTATGGCCTCGTCAAGGGGTATGGCTATTTTTGATCTATGTTGAGTCTGGAGGTTCTTGAGGAGACGGTGTTGCTTTTCCTTTATCTCATCCAGCTGTACATCCTGGCTTACTGCTACCCTCCTGAAGAGCTCCTGGAATTGGCGGAGGTCGTCAGGTGGAGAGATATCCCCTGGAATGATGGCTTTGTCCAGAGACAAAGAAGAACGGTTCGTGGGGGAGACTTCCAGTGGTCAGTCCTCCGTAATAGAAAGCTGTGTGTCGTCTGGCTCTGATGGTTGGTCTTGAGGCGATGCAGGTTGCCCCATTGGGGTGGGAGCAGCTGGAGCTGGAGAGTGTCTGGAGGATGTGCAGTCACAATATGATCTTCTGTGAGACCTGGACCTGTAGAGGTACGGATGCCGATCAGGTGAGTAACAGCAGTAGTGGTCATCACAATAGTACAGCCTGTCAAGTGGTGATCGCCAAGCATGTTCCCAATGTATTGAATGAGTTGAGTGCGGAGAATGGGAACAAGCATATGAGGCTCTAGAAGATGTTGGAGAAATGAAGTAGTGACTGTGATGGTGGTAATGGCTCCTGTGAGCTGCAAGGAATGGTGAAGACGGTCTCTGGTGTGGAGAGTTTAGAGATTAGTGCTGCCCCGCACCGTGTAGTGTTGGTGACCACGGTGCTGGTGGGGAAGGTGACGGTGACGGTGAAAATGTTAGCGATGGTGATCATGAGCAGCTTCGGTGCTGATGAGGACTCGGTGTGGGGCCCTAGTATCGATGCCAGTAGCATGTAGGGTTGGTGTCATCAGAGCTTGTAATGGGGAGTTCAGTGCCACAGTCGGTGCCAAAGCTGCAGTGGGCGCCGATGGTGAAGTCGGCACCACCGGTGCCGATGATCTTGGCGTGGAGTCCCTCAGTGCCGAGGTAGCGGACGGTGCCAAGTTAGACCTTGGTTCCGTTGTCAGTGCCGCTTTCACTGGTCTTTTCAGTTTTGGCACCACAGGAGACTTAGGGCGCAGTTTTGTGGTGACGGATGTACCAGGCTTGTCTCCCGAGTTAACTCTGCTCTGTGAGATAGCAGCAAGAGACCTAGTGGGTGACGCCCTAGGTCTTTTGGCCGGTGCTGCCATAGAGGAACATGCCCTACGCTTCAGAGGCTGGCTTGAAGAGGTCTCCAGCTGAAGAGCTTTATCAAACAAGATCATCCGGAGCCTCATTTCTCTCTCCCATCTGGCCGTGGCAGTCAGATTTGTGCAATGCAGGCACTTTTGAGGGGCGTGGGTTTCTCCAAGGCAGCGGATACAGGAGGAATGGCCGTCCGAGATGGGCATTGCCTCACGGCAAGTGTCGCACTTTTTAAAGCCAGAGGAAAATGGCATTTGGATCAATAGTTACGAATTAATTAAGGTTTTTTTCACTTTTATTTTTTTTTATTTTAAAGATATCAACAGAGACCAACTACATACCTATATAACTATTTACAATAATAACTATACGAACTTGAGGAAGGGCATAAGAGCAGGAGAAAGAACTTGGTTATTATTAAAATATTTTTTTTATAACTAGGAAGAATGTGGGAAGAAAAAGGATGTAAGAAGAATAACTATCCGCAGAACAATCTCACAACTGAGGAAGCAAAGAGAGAGGTTGAGGAGACCAGTTCACACCATCTGCAGCCCAAGGCAGTTGAGAGGAACTGGCAGGGGCCGGATTGTGCGAACACACAAAAAAGCACAAATGCCGCAAGACACCGCCATTCATGCACGGTCTGGTCGAATGCTGCTATGACAAAATCTCCGTTCTGCAGCACCGGGACGAGTCCAGCACCTACAGTGGAGCACCCACGGGGACATCACTCGAAGAAGGAGGTTTGGTTCCTGTGGTTGCTTTTCAAAAATGACCCCTGCCGAGCCCTGAGGAGTCCACAGGGAACCCCCTGAGCTTCCCAGGCAGCACAACCTTGGGCTAGACAATTCCATTTGTGGGCCTCTGCCCATGGGGCTCTCTCATCCATGCAGGGGGACTCCAGGCTGGCAAGTTCATTGAAACTTACTTTCGTTTTCTCCTTCTTTCTAGATTAGCTCTCCCTGTCCACCCTCCTCCAGCCAGAGCTGCAACAAGAGGAAACACCTGTCTGTCATCAAACACAGTGGCCTGCAGCCATGTGACAATTAGTTGGGGGTTTTTTAATGACCTTTTATTCCCTAGGACACTTTAACAAAATCATGCAGCCCTTCGGCAAAGCTCCTTGGAAGCCAATACAGTAGAGATTTGTCCCTGAGTGAGGCTGTGGGGGTTCACACCCGGACATGACCTCTTTTCGGGGGCCCGCTCACTCTCCTGAGGGATTGAAATAAATGTCAAAGTCTGCTGCAGTCCAGAGCCGGCAGCAATTCGTTCCTCCCCTACATCAACAGCTGATCGGCTCCAGGACTGGAGAGGGATGGGGTCCTGCTGGGAAGCGCTGACTGAGGGCTGGCTCTGTGTCAGGTACCCTCCTCTGACATCTCTGGACACGCCCCCTGCACTCCCCAAATACCCCTCCAGCCCCCCCTCACTGTACATACATCTCTAGCATCCCTAAAACCCATCAGTAACCCCAGGAGCCCTGTCAGTAGGCACACCTCTCCAGCTCCCCAACACCCTGCCAGCACCCCCAGGTAGCCCTCAGTGCATGCATCCCCTCCAGCAGCTCCAGCTCCCTTCTCATTATACATACACCCCTCTAGCCCCCCAATGCCCTTCCAGCCCTCCCCCCAGGTAATCCTCTCACTGTACACGCCCTGCTGCCCCAGATACCCTGTCGGCACCCGCAGGTAACCCACAAAGGGAGATGGGACCAAAGAGGCTGCAGGTAGGAAAGTGGGAGCCAGAGACAGGGGAAGGGCAGGGCACAAAGGAAGGGAAAGAGCTTGCAGAGGAAGAGCAGGGCCAGAGAGAGGCAGCACTGACCGACTGACACAGTTATTGCTGTGTATGGTGTGAGGGGGCATCTGCCCCGCACTGGCCCTAGGAGGGTGAAATCCAGCCCTGGGAGGGGGCTGGGGCTGTGGAGCCAGCAGCTGTGGTGGGTAGCAGCCAACTAGGGCCCGGGGGGGGGGGGGGCAGCCCTTTGAAAATGGAGCAGCTGGGTTTGTCGTGGTAACAGCGCTCCCAGTGGAGAGTCTGGTTAATTTCATAATTGCAGAGATTCCTGCAGAAACAGCTCTCGCATTCGACTGATTTTTTTCCTGCTTCATTTTCTATACTTATAGCATCACAGGGGCACAGAGGGGGCTGCGGGGAGCTTCAGGGCTGCAAGCTCTGGGCAGGGTTACCTCAGGCAGTTCTTGATAGCAGCAGCCCATTCCCCTTCTGGCTCCCTGCTAATGGGACCTGCAGAGCTGATGCTGGGGCCGGGGGCAGCGTGTGGACCCTTGTCCTGTCCCTACTCCTCAGGCTGAGCAGCAGAGTGGAGCAAGCTCCAAACCCCCACTCCAGCAGGAGCTCGAGGGACGAATGAAAGGGTCCAACAGGCTGGCTGCATCTCGCAGGCCAGTTTGCCCATCCTGCTCTCCAGGTGAAGGCTCAGAAATACAGACGCAAACATTAACCTCTAACGAAGGGTTTCCGTCTAATTCAAGTGGTGGGATCTGGCTCTGGAGCAGAAGCTCACCCTGAGTGCCATTGCTGTAGTGCCCAAATAAGCTAAGGACAGGAGGGGTTATGCCTGGTAACAATGGCATGGAAAATGAGCCTATTGCTGCCCCTTGAAAATGATGTGTAGAGGAGAGAGGAAGTAAGCTGGGATTCTTATTCCGTTCCATAGTGAGTGAGTGGGATGGGAAGAAAGAAAGTGTGGGCTCCTTGACGATAGGAGCCTCTGACTTTTACTGGGAAGATCCTTTGTGCATCATTCTAGCCCAAGAGACTACGACTCCCATGATACCTTAGGAAAACGGAGGGAAACTGTTGCTTTCTTCCAGGCAGTGCAGGGAGAGAGTTGGGGGGGGGCTCTAATTTGGAGAGAGGAGCCAGATTGCTCGTGTGGAGCCTTTTCCAGTCCAGGAGCTGCTGCTGGAAGCTAGAGCCGGCTGCTGGGAGCCTGCTGGGGGTTGGATCTAGCCACCTGCGTCAGAGCAGAGCCGGCCCAAGCTACGGGCTGAGCAGGCTACCGCCCGGGGTGCCCCATTGTAGGGGGCGCAGCGTGGGGCTGCTGGGCCAGGCGGAGGCAGCACTGCAAATGCTTCATGCACCTGGGGCAGCACCACGCATGTGCCACGCACCTGGGGGTGGGGCCACACATGCTCCACACGCCCGGGGTGGCACCACGCATGCGCCGGGTACCTGGGGGCAGGGAGCACTGTGTACCTGGGGATGGGGCCGCACATGCGCCGGGGGCGGGTGGCGCCGCGCATCTGGGGGTGGGGCCGCGTATGCGTCGCACTCCTGTGGGTGGCCCCATTATTCCTTCAACAATACACTGGGCACACAACCAGTCGCCCCAACAATACACTGGGCACACAACCAGTCGCCCCAACAATACACTGGGCACACAACTGGTTGACCCGAGCAGGGTTACCCAGGCATTTCAGTTCCAACACCCTGGATTCGATCAAACAAACCATCAAGTTTATTAGCTGCACAGAGAAAGATTTTGAGTCCAACTCATGAGAAGGCCGATACAGTTGCAAAGAAAACAGAGTTGAGACATTTACTAGCGCCTCGCTTAAACTATCTCCTATTCAAGCAAAGGTTGTCGCCGCGCACTGTCAGCCGCCTTCCAGATCAAACTATGAACATCCAGGCCCTCTTCCTGAACAACCAGCCAATACTTGCTTTGTTTCTTCAGGGGTAATGAACGCCATGTTCAGAGAGAGAGAGTTTCAACCCTACTCTTGAAAACATTTCCAGCTGGGCACTAGGATGCACAGAGTCTATGTGGAAGGAAGTTCCTTGCTGGCTTTGCCTGGTTCCGCTTCCTTTGTATCCTTCTCTGCTTGATGGCCATTTACTGCTTAAATTCAAATTCAGAGACTTCAGGTTCCTTTCTCCGGGACACAGTTGGATACCAAATTACGGGTGAGCAACACTGTAGGGTCAGGAACACGGGTTAGTAACATCATACAGGGAAAGCTGAGGGAGCTTCATGTACAATGTTGAGACACATTTTAGCAGGACACTGTTGATCAACAACTCATGGGGTTTCGAATTGAACCTCACAAGGCAAACTTTGTACAGAGATGACTACAATAGTACATAGGGTGTGCTTTTCTGTTTCTCTCCAGGGGAGGAGAAGGCAGCTCTGAGGATCTGTCATTCCCTGACCAAAGTTGAAGACAAAACCTTTCAAAAAAATGAGTTTTCCTGTACATAAGAAGGGCCATACTGGGTCAGGCCAAAGGTCCATCTAGCCCAGTATCCTGTCTTCCAACCATAGCTAATATCAGATGGCCCAGAGGGAGTGAAGAGAACAGATAATCTTCCCTCTCCTGTCACCCACTTCCAGCCTCTGATAAACAGAGGCTATAGACACCATTCCTACCCATCCTGGCTAATAGCCATTGATGGACCTGACCTCCAGGAATCTATCTAGTTCTTTTTTTTTAATCCTGTTGAAGTTCTGGTCTTCACAACATCCTTGGGCAAGGAGTTCCACAGAATGACTGTGCGCTGTGTGAAGCAAAAATTCCTTTTGTTTGTTTTAAACCTGCTACCTCTTACTTTCATTCAGTGACCCCTTGTTCCTATGTTACAGGAATAAGTAAATAACTTTTCCTTATTCACTTTCTCCATACCTATCATGATTTTATAGACCTCTATTCTGTCTCCCCTTAGTCTCCTCTCTTCTAAGCTGAAAAGTCCCAGTCTTTTTAATCTCTCTTCATATGGGACCCTTAGTAATTTTTGTTGCCCTTTTCCTACTTCAAAGTAGGAATAAGAGATCCTCCAGAATAGGGCTTTATTCCGGAGGATCGGGCCAGTCTAGACGCTCTTTTCTGGCTTTTCTACAAGCCGGAAAAAAGCGGCGGACATCTTTATTTAAATCCCCCGCGGATTTCCCCATTACGAAGTTGAAAATTAGCATGCCCCTTTCGGAAAAGGGGCCAGTGTAGACGTAGCCGCTATGTCTACATTGGCAGCTTCTTGCGCAAGAACAGCTTTTTCTTGTGCAAAAACTTGCTGGGTGTCTATACTGCACGCACGTTCTTGCACAAGTAAATTTACAGTCTAGCGTCCGAAAACAGGGCTTCTTCTGGAAAAGTTATTCCTCTCCCCACAAGGAGGGCAGTATAGACAGGCAACATGAATTTCTTGCGCAAGAAACCTCTATGGCTAAAATGGCCATCAGAGCTCTCTTGTGCAAGAGAGCGTCCACACTGCCATAGATGCTCTTTGCGCAAAAGCACATGCCCGTGTAGACGCACTCTTGTGGAAGACTTTTTGCGCAAGAACTCTTCCACAAAACAGTTCTTGCACAAGAAGCTACCAGTGTAAACGTAACCTCAGACTCTGTGCTTGCGAGTGGGGAAGCACTGCCTCTCAGAGGTGCCCAGGGGTATGTGAATTTCCCAGGCCACTGGGTGGGGGCTCGAGCTGGTTCTGTGTGAGATGGACCCCTAGATACTAAACCCGGCCCTGGTTGCTGCTGGGCCTACCCAAAAGAAGGGTTACATTTTGGGGGCTCGTCCGGGATCCCCACCCAGTAGCCTGGGAAATTCACATACCCCTGGGCACCTCTGAGACTCCTTATGAAGTCTGCTTTAGGTCTGTCCTTAAAACCAGGGGGAAATGGGCAGGTTGAGCCAGTCTTACAGCTCACACATGGCAGGCATGAAGCAGGTTGATTCAAGCCCTTTCCCCCTCGAACTCAGTTCACTCTACTATGGCAGGGGGGAGGCTTGTTCCTCTGAGCCCTCTTACAATGATGGTGTCTCTCCTGAAAGCACTGGTGTCATATTTTACAGTTCCCACATTTAGGGGTAGCATGATTTGTGACCCCCACAACAGCCCCAAATTACACCACATTCCATTCCAACACTGATCCTCCATTAGCCCTGACTGAGTTGGATTTACATAGCCACACCTCGGATTCCTTCCCCCTCCTGGCATGAGCTATATTTACATATCAAAAGTTAACAGTAAATTATCTTTCAGAGCTAAACAACTGGAGTGAGCACACCCGCCCCCAGGGCAGATCTCTCCTTTTAGCTGGCTGATAGCATGCTACTGGCTTACAATTCTCAAGCAGGAAATTTCAATTATTAGCAATATAAATATCAAATTCTGTGTTGAGCTCAACATTTACCAATAAAAATCCAGTCCTTCCAAGCACAGTTATAAATCTTTACCTTTTTGCATCTCAACCTCTACTGCCATTAAATGATTGTCTGAACTCCACATATGGCCTGACCCCCAACACACACAAATTCCCACAAAGGTGATCATTAACATTGATAAAAATAGGAGAAAACACTTAAACCCATGATTTTCTGCAGTAAAATTTAAATCAGTAAAACACCAAAAAGCAAGCCGATCCATTAACTTCAGTGTTCTCCTTCCAAATCACAGAAAGGGAGCTAGAATCCTGCCGGATCTAATCTGAGTAACCATTAGCTCGAGTTGCCACCAGGACATGTTTTGATGGTCGGTGGGTGGGCCCTGGCCAGTCTTCCTGCACCTTGGCAGCGCCAAAGCAGGTGAGGTGGATCTGGAGCAGCCCAGAGACAGATGAAGATGGGAAGGCAGGTTGGCACATTGGTGATTTGTGCCCCGAGGGACAGGGACAAAGTCAGGGCTCCCAGATTCAGTAGTTAAAATTTGTGACCCATCCAGGGAAGTGAATGGGGGGGAGCCAGCATTAGAAAAGGGGGGGGCAGCATTGGCTCTCTGGATCAGGTCAGGGTCAGGCCAGCCCCTTGAGCCCCACAGCATCTTCTGTTAACTGCTTGTAGAGGCACTTCAAGAAGCCGGGCTGGATGGAGGCAAAGGGGGAAGGGGAAACCAAGATGGACACGGGCTCATGGAAGGGGAGGGAGAGGGACGAGTGGTGAGAACCCATGAAAAAAAGACCCTCTTCCCTCCCACACCAGGTAGGAGAGCGAAGGGCCCTGCCCTTGCAGTGCTGGGCTGGGCGCAAGTATCCACAACCAGCCCCCCTCACCTTGCAGAGGGCTGCTGTGATGAGAGCCAGCAGGCCCAGGCCTCCCACGCTGCTGGCCACGATGATGGGCAGGTAGTTATAGACCACGAGCTGCTCCACCACCGTCTGCACCTAGGGGGAGGAGCCGTGAGATGGGGACCCAGGACTGCTGTCACCATCCCCCATCTCTGCCCTAAACCCCCAGACTCCACTTTCTGACAGAGCAGGGAAGGAGACCTGGCTCCCAGCTCTAACCACTAGCCCACTCTCTCTCTCTATCCGGGCATGGTCACTCTGGTACCTGGCGCTGGATGAATCCCTCCTGCTGGGTGTCTTTCCTCTCCTTGTATTCAATCCGGGCCTCGCTCACCAGAGTCACTTTCTGCTGCTGAGTCTGGAACAGAGAAACTCCCTGTCCCTGACCAGAAATGACACCGACCCGCCCAGAGCATCACCCCTGGGGTCCCAGAGCAATTGACAGGCCGGTCGAACAGGAGCAATCCCTGGCCCAGCGCTCAGATGCAGCCACTTCTGGGGAGGGTACCAGGGCTGTTCACAAGGGGGGGTCCCTCACCCAGCCAGGAGGCAGAGGCAGCTTTCGTACCTGGGAGACCCACTGGAATCCGATGTTCCCTTTGATCATGAACTCCACTGGCTGCTGCATTTCCAGCGAGGTGATTGTGCACCGGATCTTCTTACAGGTGGCCACGGAGCAGTCCTGGGGTGGAAGGATATCGCCGGGTGAGGCAGGGACGTGCAGGGACTGGGCATGGCCATGGGAGTCTGGGTCTGTCTGTAGCAGGAGGCCTTCACCCAGCACAACCCCTCACTCGCTGTCTGTGTTCATGCAGAGGGAAAGGGGCTGCTGGTACCACACTGGCCTGAACTCACCAGCAGGGGGCGCTCATTCATCTGCTTCAGAAAGTCCTTTGTACCAGGTGTTCCCACCTCACTGATGCACTGAGCCAACTGGGGCTAAGCCAGGAGAGAGACATGGAGTTAACAGGGTGGGAAGAAGACATGGGGCCTTTCCCTTGTAGGGAGCCCAGCTTCAAGCCACCTCCAGAAAAGAGAACTGGTTTAGGTGGTGCAAACATGGAGCCCTCTTTCCCCCACCCTCCTCCGCAGCAGCCCATCACAGTAGGGGGCACCATTGGGCACAGCAGGTATCAAAGGGCCCATCTCATATGCACAAGCCCAGGGAGAGGCAGGTACCTTGGAGGGGACGACCTCAGAGGCGTCCCACACACGGACCCCGCTCAGCTCCACGGGGAACTGGAACGTGACCGACAGGGGGACGCTTCGCTGCCGCAGGTTCTTCACCTGGAACAAACAGACTCCCCATAGGAACCAGGAGAGAACCCGGCAGCTCTGATCCCCTGGCCCTGGCTCCACTCCTCAAACCGCACTCTCTTCCCAGAGCTGGGGAGAGAATCCAGGAGTCCTGGCTCCCCGCCCACCCCACCCCTCTGTGCTCTAACCCACTAGATCCAGCTCAGGCACTTCCACCCCCCACCTCCTTTGAGCCCCCCGTTGCTCCACTTCCCCCTCACACGCTGTGCGACTGGCCTCACCTCGTACCGATGTGTCACTGGCGCGCTTGTCTCTGCCGCCTTGGCGGAGAAGCTGACATACTTGGTTGACTCCTCGAGACTGGGGAGGAACGAGGGAGATGGGAGTGTGATGGAGGGAGCTGGAAGGTGGCAGTGGGTGTCATGTCCAGCAGGGGGTGCTGTGCTGCAGGGAACAGGAAGGGGCCCAGCAGGGGGCTCTCTCCCAATGTCTCTGCACTGACCTACCTGGTGAGGATGATGAAGATGCCGTACTTGACCAGCGCTTCCTGGTGAACCATGCGCTCAATGAACGGGCCGCCGTTGTCACTGGGGGAGGGGAAGACAAAGGAGAGATGTGAGATGCAGCCAGATAACTGTGCTGGGAGGGTGCACCACAGGCCTCTGCCCTGCCCTACTCCATGCACTGCCCCCCCACTGCCCCCACCCCACCCCCTGGCCCTGCACAGCCCCTCACCTGCTGGCGCTGGCCGTGATCTGCAGCCTGTCCCCCAGGTCGGCCTCAGAGGAGACGTCGAAGGTGGCGATGAAGACGGCCTGGGAAACACACAGGGGGTGAGAGAGTCGCTGGGCTCGGGGCCTGGGGAACTGCCAGAGACTGCGGGGGAGGGGCTGGCACAGAGGTTTGGGGGAGGGGCGGTGGTATGAACTGAGATGGAGAAATGGGCCCAGAGAGGCAAAGCTGCTACCATGGCCCTGGCCCTGCCCAGCATCAAACAGCCTGAACCAGGTCTGGGATCCAGAGACCCCAGCCGGCTTCGTGCCACGGCAACAGCCCATTAACCATCCTTTTAAGGATACCAAAGGGGGGAGGGTCCGGGGGTTGAGACAGGGCGAGGTCACAGACGACCTCTTAAGGGTGATTCCCAGGGTACTGACAAGGCCACTGCCATTTGCCTTTTTGCTTTCTGGGGCTTCTTGCCACTCGCTTGTGCTCGGCCTGCTCCCTGGTCTTCCCCAGCCAAGGTACCGAGCTGAGGTACCGATGGGGGGTCCAATCACAGAAGGAACAGGCTCTCCCTCGTTATCATCTCCCAGTGAGGCCTCGTTTCCAGCCCACAGTCTGGCCCCATAGCCTGACCCAGCCTGCAGTGAGCTCAGGGCTCTGTTCACACTGACTCTCCGGGCTCCCCTGGCGCTGGCCCCAGCACATCCCTCACCACGGGCTGGGCTACCCCGGTGATCTGCCCCCTCTGCTCACAGCTGGGCTCACACTGGGGGTTCATAAGCCAGAGACTGTCCCTACCTCGGCTCCGCTCCAGAAGATGGGGGGGTTGATGTGGCAGGTGCTGTTCCTCTGAGTCTGCACCTCCGAGCTCACATCCGAGCTGCATTTAACATCCATGGTCTCACTGTTAGACTGAGCACAGGGACCAGCCAGTGAACGACGGGTGCCAGAGCACCCCCTGCTGGGCCCCCAACTGCTCCCTGCAGCACAGCACCCCCTGCTGGGCCCCCCACTGCTCTCTGCAGCACAGCGCCCCCTACTGGGCCCCCTGCCTGCTCCCTGCAGCACAGCACCCCCTGCTGGGCCCCCCACTGCTCTCTGCAACACAGCGCCCCCTACTGGGCCCCCTGCCTGCTCTCTGCAGCACAGCACCCCCTGCTGAGCCCCCCACCGCTCCCTGCAGCACAGCGACCCCTGCTGGGCCCCCTGCCTGCTCCCTGCAGCACAGCACCCCCTGCTGGGCCCCCCACTGCTCCCTGCAGCACAGCGCCCCCTGCCTGCTCTCTGCAGCACAGCGCCCCCTGCTGAGCCCCCCACTGCTCCCTGCAGCACAGCGCCCCCTGCTGGGCCCCCTGCCTGCTCCCTGCAGCACAGCGCCCCCTGCTGGGCCCCCTGCCTGCTCCCTGCAGCACAGCACCTCCTGCTGAGCCCCCCACTGCTCCCTGCAGCACAGCGCCCCCTGCTGGGCCCCCTGCCTGCTCCCTGCAGCACAGCGCCCCCTGCTGGGCCCCCTGCCTGCTCTCTGCAGCACAGCGCCCCCTGCTGAGCCCCCTGCCTGCTCTCTGCAGCATAGCGCCCCCTGCTGAGCCCCCCACTGCTCCCTGCAGCACAGCGCCCCCTGCTGGGCCCCCTGCCTGCTCTCTGCAGCACAGCGCCCCCTGCTGAGCCCCCTACTGCTCCCTGCAGCACAGCGCCCCCTGCTGGGCCCCCTGCCTGCTCCCTGCTGCACAGCGCCTCCTGCTGGGCCCCCCACTGCTCCCTGCAGCACAGCACCCCCTGCTGGGCCCCCCACTGCTCCCTGCTGCACAGCGCCCCCTGCTGGGCCCCCCCACTGCTCCCTGCAGCACAGCGCCCCCTGCTGGGCCCCTGCCTGCTCCCTGCAGCACAGCGCCCCCTGCTGGGCCCCCTGCCTGCTCCCTGCTGCACAGCGCCCCCTGCTGGGCCCCTGCCTGCTCCCTGCAGCACAGCGCCCCCTGCTGAGCCCCTGCCTGCTCCCTGCAGCACAGCACCCCCTGCTGAGCCCCTGCCTGCTCCCTGCAGCACAGCGCCCCTTCCTGAGCACCCTGCCCTACTACCTGCATCGCTGCACCTCTAGTGAACAACTCCTGGTGTTCCCTCATGAGCATCTGCCTGCTCCCTGTAGAACAGCCCCTGCTGCAGAACCTCCATACACTTCACCCCCACCAGAGCCTCTCCCTTATGCCGGTCTGCACTGGGATACCTGGAGCAGCAGGACCCGGCGGTAGGACAGCACAGCTGGGTAGGAGAACCGCACTGTGGTGTTGCAGGAATTCTCCCCGCGGTTCTGGATAGAGACGGTGATGTTGAGTTCTGGGGCAGCTCCCACCACTGAGGCACTCAAGCTAAGGGGAAAAGAAAAGGGTGAGCTTCTGCAGAGTAGTACCCTGCCTGCTGTGTGCCCAGCTGAGGATCCCAGCGCTGTGAGCTTCCCATAGCAGTGCCCAGCCAGAGAACACAGTGAGCCAATCATCCCCCCAGCAGCGCCTCCCAACTAGGATCCATCAGCTCTGGAAATCTGGCAAAATCTCATACTGAATGTTGAAGATCTGAGGAGTGACTGAGCTGGACGGGTTCCCCATGGTGGGTGCTATTGGAGAGACCTGTCCAATTTGATGTAGCACCTTAGATCTTCATCTGGCACCTTACGGAGTGGGGGGAGGATTCAGCAACTTACCCAGAGAAATTGAAGGAGATTTCTAGTTGGTCATTGCAGCGGCCATCAGTGCCGCAGTCGTTCTCAAATCGGAGCTGGGGAGAAAACCATGAGGGCAGGGTCAGCCTGAGTGACATTTCAGGGACCCTCCAGTTACCTCAGAAACTTCCAGTCCCTTCCACAGGGGACAGCTAAACACATCATCAGCCCTCCGTCTCCTGTCAAACAGAGACACACACACACACACATACACACACCCCTCGCCTTCCACCTCCCTGCTCCAGCCAGCAGCAGAATCACACGTCTAGGGATGCTCTTGGTTGCAGAGGGCACGGGGAACAGGGCATGGAGCCGTCCCCTCTAGGGGCCCCTAGACAAAATACATTTTTTAAAACACATCAAAAAAATCATTTTTAGCCAAAAATGTTTGGTTTTAGACTGAAATGTTGGGAGCTCTGAGGAGAAGTTGGAATGTTCCAGTGCAGAGGAGACAGCTCCATCGCCAAGGCAAAATCAGCATCGGGCTCTGTCACCCCATGGGGTCTGCACTCTCTACGGGGTTCAGGAACCTGCTGCTGGCTCTGAACTTTGCCGTCTCTTGATTTTGAACTCCAAGGTCACCAGATCGATTCCTGCCATAGACCCACCCTGGGGCTGTGCTCTGGGACCTTACCAAGCCTGCAGACACCAGCGCAGAGTCCTCACTCAGGATGGGTCTGAGGCTATCACTGCCAGCGATGGGCTCCCCCGTGAGGGTGTAGTTGAGGCGCAGGGTGATGGGGGCCAGGGTGTCCTCAGGGCAGAACTGGAAAGACAGAGACATGTCGGGACCTTGAAGGGAAACGGAGGCTGGGCAGGATCCAGGGAGAGGTTTGTTCTGTAGGTGATTTGGAGGAAGGGGGCAGGGAGGGAGTGGCAGACACAGCAGCAGGGGAAGGAGCCAGGATTCCCACACTCACAGGTAACATTATCGGGTACTTCTCACATTTCTTCTCGATGCCAAGACTAAGCTCCCTGCTCAGGATGGGGCCGGTGGAGCCAAAGGCAGCTCGGATCTTCCTCCTCCAGGGGTCCAGGGCCAGGCTGTACTGGATGGTGCTGGAGATCCTGCTGCCTACAGGGGAGGGGAAATGAGGGACAGAGCGAGAATAAGAGTGGGAACCATGAGGGGAACTAGGACACAGATGCTGGGGGCATTGGTTCCAACCCAACCCCAGGGCAAGAGAATAGCAGGTTCAGGGGGGAGGGAATCAGAGGGTAGGTTTGGTCTGACCTTGGTTGTCCCTGGTGCTCTTCGTGACAGTGAAGCAGATCTCTGCCCTGCTGGCCTCTGTGTTCAACTGCTCCTGCCCCTGGCAGTCAAAGGCTGAGGCGGGGATCTTGGGGGGATGGAAGCTGATGGACACCTCAACTCTGAGCACTGGCCGGGACCTGCCATGGAGGAATAGAACCATCACCCAGGTGCTCCCTGCATTGGATCTAGGCCCCGTCCTTCCCCAGAGCCTGCTGTCCAGCCTGGATGTGCCCCCAGCACCCAGAGAGAGGGGTTACAGACACGCAGCATTGCTAGAGGAGATGGGGTGGCAGAGAAGAGAGCAACAAAGCTGTCATTGTGCCTTTCTCCAGCATGGGGCAGCACACACACAGACACACACACACACAGACACACACACAGAGTGTAGTGCTGCTGTATGTGACCTTGTCTATATAAAGGAAATTAAGAAACTTGGCAGATTACTTGTTCTCATTCTCAAAACATTGCCTCAAAGCCTCCCTGCTTCAAATAGCCCCCACTGTGCCCCTCAAGAGTTGTGGTATCTGACTGCTCAAAATCAGCATCCAAGAGATCACTCCACCCCGATGTCATCTTTTCACTCTTTTCGCACCACAAAGGTTATGGAGCATATAGCAGGCAGCTATGACCATTGGAATGTTTTCCTCACTTAAAGGCATCACCAGCGCCCTTTCAATCTACCAAAGGCACATTCCTCAATCATACTGAACCTACTCAGTCTGTTCTGGAAGCATGCCTGGCTGCTGTCCGGCTTTCCCATATAAATCATCATGAGTCATGGGAGTAAGAGATACGCTGGGTCTCCCCAGATCACTATGTGCATTTCAATATTCCTCACTTCAATATTTTGATATGGAAAGTCACTGCTTGCAGCTTTCCCTTCAGGCCAGTGTTTCTGCAGATGTGTGCATCATACATCTTCCCAGGGTTACCATTGTTTATGTCAGCAAAACACCCACAGTTACCCACAAGGGCCTGCAATACCAGAGAGAAGTGCCCCTTTTTGTTGATATATTCCATTACAAAAAGGTCCAGGACCAAAACAGGAATATTCATTCCCCCCATCACCCTGCCGCAGTTAGGGAATCCCATTTCCACAAACCCATCCACTATTTCATGCATAATGTCAAGAGTCACTGTCAAGATTGTTCCCCACTCTGGTACTCTGAGCACAAAAGAAGGGGTCTGCAAGAAACCTTAAAATACCTTTCCTCTGTAGACTTCTACTTAAAAGTTCCCCCAGGTCACAGATTTCCTGGCCTTGGAGGGTACTTGCCATTACCCAAGTGAGGAAAAAACATTCTTCTTGAACCCAGGAAAAAAAGCACTTGGGAATTTCTTCCAGGGGGCACCCCAAGCCTTTTTACCACAAGAGAACTTGAAAAAAGAAACCAAACTGTAACCCCTGACAGCTGATCTCTCAGTCTCTGGCATGCATTCATAGACCACCTATTACCTTCCAGGACACGAGAATCCAATAGTAGATTTTCAAAAGGCTATTTTATTGACAAAACAAAAAGATGTGCTTGGTCAAGCATACTTGGTTGCTAGGTGTTACAGAGCAACTGAGAAAAGTACAAATTAAAACACAGAGAATTATTTCCCTGCCATTTAGCTTTAGTTACAATGAGCAGGAGGGAGTGGAGGGAGGGGACACGTGGACTTAGCACAGAGAAGTTTAACCAAACAACAAAACAATGAAAATAACCCGATCGCCTCTAAACAGACATTCCCCATCTACTCACATATCTGTGCTTCAAGGTACAAGCCCTTCCATTCCCAGCATTCTTGGTAGCATGCTAGTCCTGCCTAGTTCAATTCATAGAGGGTATGTCTACACTACAGTACTAATTCGAACTAACTTAATTTGTACTAGTGCATCTAGACCTAAAAACTAATTCGAATTAGCGTTTTGCCACATTGAGTGGACCTTGAACCGAAGTTAAGGCTGGCCGGAAGCAGTGCCAGCAGGGCATCAGGTTAGGACTTACGGTGTGGAGCCGCTGTCTCAGGCCAGCCGAGGGCTGTGCTTAAAGGGACCCGACCCCCACCCCGGACAGACAGTTCTCAGGGTTCCCCGCTTGCTTGTCTACCTTGATGAGGGACAGCAAAGCAGTCCTGCCTTGAAGTGCCCTGAGTGCCCACACTCGGCACATCACAGCACTCGGCCATCAGCCCGGCTGCACTTGCCGCAGGCTGCCATCCAGGAGGGTCAATTGGGGGGCTGTCAGGATCCAGGACCCCTGCAGGAGAGCTTCCACCCCGAGGAGCCCGCAGAGCCACCCCAGTCCTCATTCCTCCCTCACCTCCTTCCACTTACCCCTCCCTAGCCCCCCTTCCTGATGTAAAATATAAAGGACACGTGTGTTCAAAAATAGAAATTCACTTTATTTAACAAAACTGGGGGGGGGGGAGATTAACCTCTGGGGAGACTGGGAAAAGGAGGTTGGAGAGCAGAAGAGAGAGGGAGGGAGAGGAGAGGGGGAAACCTGGGAGGCAGGAGCTGGAAGGGAGAAGCCAAGGGAAGATGGAGGAGGGGAAGTATAAAACTCTGGTACGCCCACATCTTCAGGGTGTGATCTCCTCACCCCAGAAAAGATATTTTGGCCTTGGAAAGATTTCCAAAAAGGGCAACTAAAATGATCAGGGGACCACCTTGATTTTCATGCAAACCTGCTCCTGGGTTCGCATGTGGCCTTTGGTGGCCAAGCTGGCAGCTATCCTGCCCTAGACAGCCACTTTCCTGTGCCTAGTGCAGAGATCGTGGACGTTGGAGGCCTCGCCCCAAACCTGGACGAGGTCCACGATCTCTGCACTAGCCCAGGCGGGCGCTCGCCTCTTGCGGCCCCGGGCAGGCTCCTGGGAGCCCCAACTTGGTCCCGGAAAGAGGCGGAGGGCTGGGTGGCAGCGGGTGGCTGGCTCATCCCGTGTCAGGTCCAGGGTCTGCTGGCTGGGTGCTAGCAGGCTTGCACCTGGCACGAGCACCGTAGCCAGACCGTGCCCCTTTAAGGGCTCCGGGGCCGGGAGGGGGGCAGAAGAGTTTCTCTGGTTGTGCCCAGAGTGGCCACCAGGGCAAGCTGGAAGGGCTAACCTCCCACTAGTTCGAATTAAGTAGCTACACAGCCCTTAATTCGAACTATTTAATTCGAACTAGGCGTTAGTCCTCGTAGAATGAGGTTTATCTAGTTCGAATTAAATTCCAACTAGCGGTTTGCATGTGTAGCGCCTATGAAAGTTAATTCGAACTAACAGCTGTTCGTTCAAATTAACTTTGTAGTGTAGATATACCCTGTGTTCCTTCAACAAGTGGCTGAAAACTCACACAAAGAAAAACAGCAGGCAGGTCCCTTTCCATTCAAATGTCACACATATTTTTCATTGGTTTTCCTGGCTCCCTGCCAACACTTTCTAGCTACCTAGGTTTAACTCTTTGATTACTGAATGCTGGGATGTCCAGAAGAGGCCAGCACTCCTCCTACCCATCACAGTCACACAGTCCTTTGTAGCAGGACTCTATTCATGGCCATGCGCACTTGCAGTAACTTAGCCCCCACCATCGACTTCATGACTTCAAACTGATTCACAACCAAATGGTAGAAGTTCAGAGTTACCAACTTCCACACTGCAATCGTCACTGGCTTCTCTACCAAGAGGTCGGCCCTCATTCAGGCGTCATGCACTTCAAGACATGGAAGTGGGGCAAGCACCGGACACAGATCCAGGAAGGTGGCTTTCTACGACCAAAAGTCCTGTGCCTATTGCTTGTCATCCCAGAGCTGCACAACAACGTGCTCCACTAATCAGTTCTTGTTTCCCAACTCTAAAAGTGACAGTCCACTATGTGCAGCTGCTCTGTGAATACAAAAAGCAACCTGGGGTTGTTTCTTTCCCTTGCTCACAGCAGGTCAGGCAATTCTGATCCCTGTTCAGACAGGAAGCTCATGATATGCTGCCGCACCATTCCTGATGTGTTCGCCACAGGACAGAGCAGTGCGGGATCCATCCTTTAGGACAGAGGTGGTAGGCCGCAATAAGCAGGAACCATTGAAAAATGCCACAGAATGCAGTTGAAAACCAATGGAATGCTAGGACAGAAACAACTGCATCATGGGATGTTGAGCTCACACCCATGATGCATCGCGATCCACTGCACCTTCCCACAACTCCTAGCTGCAGAATGGGGTAAGCAGCGTGATAGGTAACCTCAGGACACTGTTTGCACTGTCAATGCACCACGTGTGACTGTGCTCTGAGGACACAAGGAGCGTAGTGTGAACATGCAACAGCGATGAAAAACCTCTGTAGTGTAGACAAGGCTTGAGATTGCCCGGTGGGGCAGGGCCAGGACACAGAGGGACTCACCTCAGCAGCAGGACCTGGCCTCGTGCTCCCACCGCGATGTCCGGCAGCCCATCCCCCGTCAGGTCTGTCCCGCCACTGACGGCCTGGCCAAAGTAGTGCAGCCTGCTGGGGAGCTGCGCCCCCTCGATGCGCTGTGGGGCAGAGAGAGCAGTAAGGCGTGTGGGAGGGACGGCTGTTCTGTACAGTGTAGGACAGAGGGAAAGGGACACAGCGAGTGTCCTGTATAATGGGCACTAGAGGGCAGCAGAGAGGAATAGGAACGAGGCAGCTAGGGGCTCATAGGTATTAGGGGGCTATAGGGCCCCATGATGCCACTTCAGGGCTGTGTGCTGACCTTTCCCTGCAGGAGCTGGGCTCACCTGACTGTACTGAGAGTTGAGGCCTCCCGTTTCCCCATGGAAGATGTACAAGGCCCCCTGATTCTCATTCTCCATGGGGGCCCCGATGGCCACGTCTGTCTGTCCGTCCCCGCTGATGTCCCCGATTTCAGACATGCTGGCCCCGAAGCGCCCGGACACCTGCCCCGCCTGCCCCTCCAGGGTATTGCTGCAGATCAGCGTCGCCTCCTGCAGGCCCATCCAAAGAGACACAAGGGGAAAGGATCATCAGAGATTTCTCCTTACCCGGCTCCTTTCCCTGCTCCCCGCAGCACAGCGCCCCCTAGAGCTGCTCTGGAGCACTGCAGCCTGCACTGACTGGGAGGGATGAGCGCTCCTTACTGAGCCTCTGCCCTGATTCCCTGAGTTTCACTCCTGCTACTGCCATGCTAATTTCCACAGCCCCACAGCCCTCCAGTCTAACTAGAAACTCAGGGCCTCGATCTTACCCATTGCACCGTCCTTTCTTACCGGCCAGTTCATCAAGCAGACATAGGCCCGCCCTCCCGTTGAAGGTGTGTGGTACATCGGGGCTCCAATCAGAACCAGGTCTGTGTTCCCATCTCTGTTCAGGTCCACAGCGCTCAGTGTACTCCCGAAATATGAGCCGTTCTGATGAGGCAAATAAGTTACCCCCTCAATTTAGTCGCCTCCTCCCACTGGGACCCTTCTGGTCCTCAGGTGATATGGATTCAGTCCCAAAGTCCATTCCATCTTTAGACTAACCCTACCTCAGCACAGCAGGTGGCGCCGTCACTTAAGTGCTCTTGAATGTGTAGGTAGTTAGATCTTGGAGGGGCTTAGATGCTGAATGCTAACGTGATGCAATTCCTTTATAGCTCAGTCTAGCACATGTCAACTTTATAACAATGGCTCAGTCAGAGATTAATTTTTCTTTAGGTGGCATTTACAAGCAGTTAGAGCTTCGAGAAATTCACTTTGTTACTGTTGTGCGAGCTTTTTTGTTCACTGCTACTATCACCCATAGTGTTATTTTCCTTGCCCAAATCTCTCTATTCCAGATCCACAAAGGTACTTATGTGCTTAAACCCCAGACATAGCTGCCACTATGATCCACAAAACCTCTAGTTGGCTGCTGCTGACTCCTGTAGGTGCCTAAACTGACGTGGTGACTAAGTTTCTTCTGTAGAAGCTTTTTTGTTCCTGTCTCAAGGGCAGGGCATGTGCCTGACTCTAAGCATGCAGTTGCCTGTTGCCCAATTCTCCCACATCCCACCCAGTATTGTCACAAACTGGGATAAGACAAGAACTCCTCCACCTCTGAGTAAGGGGTGGACCAGAGCTCTGGTATTTCCCGTATCAGAGCCCTGACCTCTGACCTGTGGGATATGCTCATGTGGACTCCTTCAAACTCCCCTGTCAACGTTGTTCCACTTCAAATGACTAATTCAGTCTCGGTTGGGCCACAGAACATGTGCAAATGACAATGGCTCCATGCCCAGTGGCCAGAGCACTCCCTGAGAAAGGGATGATCCCTGGTGAAAGCCTTCTCCCTAATCAGGGATACAAACGGGGTGGCCCAAGTCCTAGATGAGGACTCTAAAGAGGGAGGCTATAGCGGGAAATCCTCTTGTCTCCATCAGGTGCTCTGAGCATGCCTATTGGATGAGGCACAAGCTGTGGGCGAGATGAAAGAGTGCCCATCATCCCCCCATGCATCAATCACGGGCACATGCAGCTGGCTCCCTGTGGCATCGCAATGTCTACGTCCCTTGGTGGGTGTGATCCTCCGTCTAGACCATCAGGCTATGTCCACACTAGGGAACTATTTCAAAATTACTAAATTTGACTTAAGAATTCCTGATTTAACAAATTTGAACTAGTGTGTCCTCTCTACACAGAAGCATCGAAATTAGTCTGAGGTAAGCTCTATTGATGAGGACATGCTACCTTGGACTTATAGCCCTAGGAAGTACTCTGGGGAGCTGCAGAAGGCCCCCAGAGGCCAATAAATTCAAATTAGAACCATTGGAGTGTCCACACTAATATTAGTTTGAAATCACTATTTTGGAATTAGCATTACTCCTCTTGAAAAGCAGGAGTACAGAGTTCAAATTCCGTGGCCCATTATTTTGAAAAAGGGAGTTACTCACCTTGTGCAGTAACGACTGTTCTTCGAGATGTGTGTCCCCGTGGGTGCTCCACTGTAGGTGAAGGGTCGCCCTGAGCCTCAGATCGGAGCTTTCTATAGCAGTTTCCCCTGTTGAGTCACGCATGCCCAGGAGGCGTCTCGAGCCCTTGCCGCCTCCTGAGGAGTGTGACTCATCCCCCTCCCTTTCAGTTCCTCGTCTCCGCCCGAGTAATTTCGACTCCGAGCAGAGGGGAGGTAGGGAGGGTCGTGGAGCACCCACGGGGACACACATCTCGAAGAACAGTCGTTACTGCACAAGGTGAGTAACTCCCTTTTCTTCTTCGAGTAGTGTCCCCGTGGGTGCTCCACTGTAGGTGACTACAAAGCAGTATCCAGTATATGGTTGGAGGGAGCCGGAGTCAGTGTTTGGCAGTGGTGGAGAGCACTGCCGTGGCAACTGCTGAGTCACTCTTAAGTTGTGGAAGAATGGCGTAATGTTTAGCAAAGGTATGATCTGAAGACCATGTTGCTGCCCGGTAAATGTCTCTTAGGGGGACATTGCTCAGAAAGGCTGTGGAGGCAGCCGTGGCTCGAGTAGAGTGTGCTCTTGGTGGGCATATCAGCAGTCTATTGCCCAGTGAGTGGCACTTAATTATGCATGTAGATATCCATTTTGAGATTCGTTGAGATGATATCGGTGTGCCTTTGGATCGTTCAGCGATGGAGATAAAAAGTCTTTCAGATTTACGGAATGGTTTTGTTCTTTCTAGGAAGAAGGCCAGAGCCCTCCGGATGTCCAGGGTGTGCAGAGTGGCATCTGTCTGCGACGAGTGCGGTTTTGGGAAAAAGGTAGGTAACACGATTGGTTCGTTAATATGGAATTCTGTACCGACCTTTGGCAAAAACGTGGGGTGGGGTCTAAGTATGACCCTATCCTTTGTGAAAATTGTGTAAGGAGGTTCTGACATTAACGCTCCAAGTTCGCTCACCCTCCTGACTGAGGTGATGGCTAGGAGGAAACAGACCTTCATAAAAAGGAAAGGAAGTGGCACTGTTGTCAGTGGCTCAAAGGGAGGTCTGGTGAGGTAGTTCAAAACAAGATTTAGGTCCCACAAGGGGGGTGGAGTCCTATGTGGTGGGTATACATTCTGGAGTCCCTTGAGGAATCTTTTTGTAATAGGGTGGTTGAAAACGGAGAATCCATCTACTGGTGTATGAAATGCTGCTATTGCAGAGAGGTGTACTCTTAGGGAAGAGACAGAGAGTTCTGATGCTTTAAGGTCCAGAATGTAATCTAGAATGGTATCTAATGGTGAGGCACGGGGCTCCATTTTGACTCGCTGACACCAGTGACAGAAACGTGCCCATTTCTGTTGGTAAGTTTTCCGAGTAGACTGTCTCCTGCTCTGGAGGAGGATGTCCTTTACTTGCTGGGAGCAGCGATCTTCTACCTCTGAGAACCAGAGAGAAGCCAAGCCTGAAGATGCAGGGTATTGAGTTGTGGGTGCAGTATCTTGCCGTTGTTCTGAGATAGTAGGTCTATCCGGTACGGTAGCGGGTAGGGGGGCTGGACCGCTAGCCTGTGAAGGTATGGGTACCAGGTTTGTCGAGGCCATGATGGCGCAATCAGGATGACTAGGGCTTTGTCCCTCAGGATCTTGCGCAGGACTCTGGAGATGAGCGGTATGGGAGGAAAGGCGTAGTGTAGGGAGGCTGTCCAATTGATCAGGAAGGCATCTCCCAGAGAGTGTTTGCCAAGTCCCGCACGTGAGCAGAATTGGGGACATTTGGTGTTCTGGGTAGAAGCAAAGAGGTCTATCGATGGCCATCCCCACTGGTGGAAAATTGAGTTCGCCACCTCCGTATGTAACTCCCATTCGTGGTTCAAAGCGAAGTTTCGGCTGAGTGAATCCGCTTTGATGTTGTTCACCCCGGGCAAGTAGGACGCTATGAGGGTGACTTGGTTGCGGATGCACGAGTTCCACAGGCGAATAGCCTCCGCGCATAAAGAGCGGGAGCGGGCTCCACCCTGCCTGTTTATGTAGAACATTGTGCAGATGTTGTCTGTTAGGATGCGGACTGTGTGATTGGCGATGGAGGAGGCAAAGTGTGCACAGGCATTCCTTACTGCCCTTAACTCGAGGAGATTGATATGTAAGTGTGTCTCGTTTGGGGACCATCTGCCTTGAACTTCGTGGCCGTTCATATGTGCCCCCCAGCCTAGCAGGGAAGCATCTGTGGTGATTTGGATAGTGGGTTCGGTTTGTTGGAACGGAACCCCTGTCAAGAGATTGCTTGGCACTGTCCACCATCGTAAGGATCCCAGCACGTCTGGTGGGATAGTAACCGTTTTGTTTCGAGGGTGCCGTGATGGGATATAAACAGTTGCCATCCAGAGTTGAAGACATCGAAAGTGCAGGCGAGCATGGTGGACTACATAGGTGGTGGAAGCCATGTGGCCCATTAGTCTGAGGCATGTAAGTACTGTGGTGGTAGGAACTGTAAGCATCCCATTTATAATTTCTTGCATAGTTGCAAAACGTTGTTGAGGTAGGTATGCCCGGGCTGTCACTGAGTCCAGGCGTGCACCAATGAACTCTATGTCTTGAACTGGATACAGCGTTGACTTGTCTTGGTTGATTAGAAGGCCTAGACGACTGAGGAGGGTCGTGGTCGTCTGTATCATAGAGGCTGTTTCGGCGTACGAGGATCCCTTTAGGAGGCAGTCGTCTAGATAGGGAAATATGATGACGTTTTGTCGTCTGAGATATGCCGTCGCGACAGCCAGTACCTTCGAAAATACTCTCGGGGCTGATGAGAGGCCGAAGGGGAGAACCCTGTACTGGAAGTGGTCTGGTCCCAACATGAAGCGCAGGTAACGTCTGTGGGAGGGGTGGATGGTTATATGGAAATAGGCATCTTGGAGGTCGAGGGCTGCAAACCAGTCCCCTTGATCTAGCGCAGGAATGATTGTGGAGAGTGTGACCATCTTGAAATGTTGTTTCTTGAGAAATTTGTTCAGTTTGCGGAGGTCCAATATAGGTCTCCAGCCCCCTGTTCGTTTTTCGGTTAAGAAATAGCTCGAGTAAAACCCTCTCCCGTGGAACTCTCGGGGTACCCTTTCTACTGCTCCGATGAGGAGGAGTCAATCGATTTCTTGTTTCAGAAGGGTCTCGTGAGAGTGGTCCCTGAAGAGGGACGGGATAGAGGGAAGGGTAGGGGGGATAGAGGTGAAAGGGATGGTGTAGCCCACTCGAATGATTTCCAAAACCCAGCGGTCCGATGTTATGGACTCCCATTGAGGAAGGAATGGGCGCAAACGATGGGTGAACAGATGGCCATGTTGGGGTAGTGCTAGATCGTAAGCAGGGTGTCGCAGGCCCTCGACCAAATCTTCAAATTTGCTGTTTAGATGGTTGGGTAGTTGGTGGGCGGGCCTGGTTGTGGCGTCTTCTGGGACCTCGTTGCCTTGGTCTAGTGTCTTCATAGGGCCTCTGTGATCTATTATATTGCCCATATCGGTATCGGTTGTATGAGTTATATGGGGTGTATCGTCCGCGTCTATAGGGCTGCGTGCACATGCCCAACGTGCGGAGTGTAGACTTGGAATTTTTGCTGTTATGGAGTATTTCATCCGTAGTGGCTGCAAATAGTTTGTGCTTGTCGAATGGCAGATCCTCTACTTTAGGCTGGAGATCGTGGGGAACTCCTGATGACTGGAGCCAAGAGGTTCTACGCATGACTACCGCTGTAGCTGTAATTCGGGCTGCGGTGTCAGCAACATCCATTGCGGTTTGAAGAGCAGTGCGGGCGATCATATGGCCCTCATGAACTATTGTTTTCAGGATGGATCTTTTAGACTCGGGGAGATGTGGTATCAGCTCTCCCAGTTTTGAGTAATTGTCAAAGTCATGATTTGCTAAAAGAGCAGAGTAGTTTGATATTCTGAGTTGTAAGGTGGAAGAGGAGTATACCTTCTTGCCAAAGGAGTCCAGCTTTTTGTGGTCCTTGTCTGCGTTGCCCAACTTGTATTGTGGGATCTTTGCACGTTGTTGCGCTGAATCCACTACTAACGAGTTGGGTTGTGGGTGTGTGAAAAGAAAGTCGTTGTCTTTTGATGGGACAAAGTACTTCCTATCGATCCTTTTATTCGTTGGTTGAATGGATGCAGGTGTTTTCCAGAGGTCTTCCGAGGTCTCCATTATTGCCTCGTCTATAGGGAGGGCAATCTTGCTATGTAATGTGGGATGGAGATTCTTTAGCAGTTGGTATTGTTTCCTCTGGACCTCCTGCAGGGAAACATTCTGGCTTATTGCAACCCTCTTGAATAGATCTTGGAATTGTTTTAGGTCGTCAATTGGTGCAGAATCTGATGGAACTACGGCTTCATCTGATTGTATATCGGGAGCATCAGAATGTGTGACGTTTATTGAGTGAGTGTCTGATTCATTGTCAGAGATTCGGTCCACCTCCTCATCCGAAAGAGTTGCTGGAGGTAGGGACTGCGGCCGAGATAAGCTTCTCCGGGATGGAGTGGAGTGAATTGGGGAGCATTGTCCACGTGATTCCCAGTGTTCCCAGGGTCCCCATTGCGGATAAGGTGGGGGTGGGTAAGGCCAGTACGGGTGCCATGGGTTCTGTTGTGGTGGGGCTCCGTAGTCATAAAAGCGAGATTGCCTAGGTGATGGGTGCCTCGAGGAATAAGATGTGTGGTGATCATCCTCAAGAAGGGGAGCGTCTCGGCCGGATAAGATTGGTGTAGACCTGGGAGGGGATAGCCGTGATAGGGACTTCCCAGGTGAGTAGGATGTGGAAGGCAGACACTGAGCAGAAAGACTGCTGTGTGAGAGAGCTTCTTGCTGGCTCTGCTCCATAGCAGTGTCGTCTGGCTGCCTGTCAGTTTGCCCTGGCAGCGTTAGTGCAGCATCCTGCTGCTTATCTGGAGGTGGTGCCGGGCGTTTGGGCTGTGGGTCACTCTGCTGCGGTGCCGTGGTTTTAGTCGGCACCGTAGCTTTAAGGATCGCTGTGGCTTTCGGCGCCACGGAAGGCTGTGCAGTTGAAAGCGGTGCCGCTGTTTGAAGCGGCACCGCGGTTTGCTTCGGCGCCGGCTTTTCTTGCCGTGCCGGCTGTTTTGAACGCTCCCGGGGCCGCTCAGCAGTGGCGTGCCCCGATGCCAGCGCGGAGTGGGAGGATCGCCCCGAAGCCTTTGTGGCGGGCGTCCTCCCGGTCTGGTGTGCCTCTACTCCATGTTTAGGAGAGGAGGAGGCTGATAAGGAGCGGGATGGTGAGGCTCTACCCCTCAGCTCGGTTCTGGAGAGAGGGGGAGGCTCTTGGCGCGTTCCCGGCTGTTCTGCGGGCTGCAAGGCTTTTTCGAATAGGATCATTCTTAGGCGGAGCTCACGGTCTTTCCTGGCTCTCGCCGTGAGGGAATTACAATGAGTGCAGCTGTGGGGAGAGTGAGATTCCCCCAAACAGCGAATGCATTTTGAATGACCATCCGAAGCCGGCATAGGGTCCCGGCATTGGTCGCACTTCTTAAAGCCTGAGGAGGCGGACATGTCCGGTTCTCTCCTCTTTAAGCTTTTTTTTTTTTTTTTTTTTTTGTATTTATTTTAGTGTTCCTGCTGTTGTCGTCAGTCCGTGTTGGTTTCTTTCTTTTTTTTTTTTTTTTTAAATCTGTTCTTTCTTCTCTGTGTTAAAGAGCTGTGAAAACTCCGGTATCTCTGAGACCCGGTCTGAGGTGATTCAAGCCCCCCCGAGGGGGGAGGGGTGGGTTAGGTAAGTGTATTTCCCTTATTACTAAAAATTCTTTTTCTTCTTTTAAAAAGAAACAGGGAAGGTAACTTGGATATCAGGGGAAAGAACTATAACTAAACTAGGGAGAAAAAAGGTAGTCAGAGAGTCTGACAGGGAGCTCCTGTTTGCTCCGTCCGAAGGCGAGGGCGGTTGAAGAGGAACTGAAAGGGAGGGGGATGAGTCACACTCCTCAGGAGGCGGCAAGGGCTCGAGACGCCTCCTGGGCATGCGTGACTCAACAGGGGAAACTGCTATAGAAAGCTCCGATCTGAGGCTCAGGGCGACCCTTCACCTACAGTGGAGCACCCACGGGGACACTACTCGAAGAAGAATAATGGGATTTGGGGTGTGGATGCACCACTTATAAATTTGAACTGGGAAGGAGGTTATTTCGGAATAAGATCCTAATGTAGACCATGGCTAAGTACACATAACAGCAGTGGGATATTGGAGAGATGCTGAATGTCAGCTGTGATACACTTCCCTAAACCAGTCAAATGTATCCCCTGACTGCGGCTCTCTCACTGAATTGTTGGTGAAGGTGAAGCCAAACACAAAGATTACACAATGTCAAAATGTACACGCTTGCGCCACCCCCTCCCCCACACCCATATTCCATATTACCTGCTTTCCCAGCAGCTCCAATTGGGGCACCCATCCCTCATCCTTGGCACCTTGGCTGAACAGGATGACTTTGCCGATGCAGTGGCAGAGAGAGATCCCAACCACGTAGCTGCTCTGCCCATTGGCTGTGATAACCTGAAATGAATAACCTCAAAGGAAAAGTGACACAGGGAGGTGAGATGGGAAACAGCCATGCAACTATATGAAGGGGTTGGGTCTCCCTATGTGGGATGCCACCTGGCTTCACTCTTCCTATTTTACTGAATTAGGCTGTTGGCCTCTTGCTAAGTAGGACACACCCAGCTGCAGACACAGACTGAAGTCAGCTCTGTGTGACAGGACTCACCTGGAACTCACGCACACACCCTTTTTGGTGATAAACCCGATATACTCTTGCCTTGCTCTGTCTAGAAAGGCCTGCGCTGCACAAGCTCATCAAAATTCACCCTCTCCCTCAATGTGGAGAGGGGTCTGCACGACTCCTTGCGCCTCCCAGACATGAATGGCACGAACTGGTTTATACTGTAACCAGGAGATTGCTTTAACAACTACAAAAAGTGAAAGTTAAGGGATTATAGGGAAGAGCAAACAGAACAAATCAGATCACCTGAGTAAATAAACATAAAGGGCCAACTTTGCTGAGCACACTAGACAGGTAAGACAGAAATAAGGAGATTTTTCACCCTGAGTGATAAACAGGCAACAGATTCTTAAGGCACAAGTGGCCCTGGCTTTCCCAGCCTTCCATACTCAGCTAAAAATCTGCTGGCCTGGGTCACTTCCTACAGTTCAGTCCTTGCCTCTCAGGTGTTGCCAGGTGTGTTGTTGTAGGGAGAGTGACACCCCTCCCCTCTTTGATGCCATTGTTCCCTTTTTAAATCTTCCTCCCACTTGCTAGAAACCTCTTTTGCTGGGACCTGGGTCAGACAGTTCCCCTTGTGTCCTGCTATCGCGGAGAGGTTTCCATTGTACCCAGTTCCTGAGGTAACCTGGTGCTTGTGCGCACTGCCCCATTGAGCCAGTGACATTGTTTGGCCTTGTATTGTTGTACCTGGAAAGCTGCTGCGGGTGTTGTGAACCTCACCACACGTTTCAGAAACCTGTATGCAGCCAACTACCACAGCTTCCCACACAACAACGACACAAACTATCCAAGGAGATGCTCATGTTTAGCAGAGCAAAACTTTTAGAATGATCCCTCACAGGACACCCTAGGTACAAACAGCTCCTCCTTACATGACAGCGGGGAATATGGGGGTGTCACAAACAGGGCTACACAGGGATCCCTTTCCCAGAACTGAGGTGCAGGGTCATCCTGAAGGGCAGGGGCCAGGACAGTGCCATTGGCATGAGACCTGGGGTAACCCCCCTGCCATACCCACCCCCTCCCGCCCTACCACTGCTCTGCCACTTCTTTGCTCCTTTTCCCAAGCCCCATGGCAGCTCCACCCTAACCTGCCACTTCCCATTCCCCCCACCCTCATTGAACCCCTTGGCTAAAGCCTCCTCCCTGAGTGACATGACCTGGGGGTTACTGGGAGGCCTGGAGCAGAGCAGCAGGGGTCAGCCACACAACCACTCACTGTGGCAGTAGGAACGGGGGTGACCCAGCAGCCTGCCCCACCCACCACCCATCTCCCAAACAGCTCAGCCCCGCGGTGGGAAGTAGAGCACCCAACCCTGACCTTGGCATGCCTGATGCAGGATTCAGGGAAGCCCGCTGGGGTCGGGGCACTCCACTTCCCACCACTGCAGTGAAGCAGAGCACAACGGGTTGGGGGTGGTTGGTGGGGCTGAGTGTGTGGTGTTGGGGGGGAGTAACAGGTCTCAGTCAGACACTGCGGGGGCCCCCAAACCACAGCATGGGATGGCTCTACTTAGATACAGCCACCTCATAGACTCATAGAACCCTAAACGGAAGGGACCTCGAGAGGCCATCAAGTCCAGTCCCCTGCCCTCAGGGAGGGCCAAGCACCTTCTAGACCACCCCTAACCCCTAGAGATGGGTTTCCCAGGCTGAGATGGGACAGGGAGCAGCTGGAAATCCAGAGGGGGGAGCGATGTGTCTGTCCAATCTGCTCTGACATATCTCCACAGATGGAGATTCCACAGCCTCCCGAAGCAATTTATTCCAGGGTTTAACCATCCTGACAGTTAGGAACTTTTTCCTAATGTCCAACCTAAACCTCCCTTGCTGCAGTTGAAGCCCATTGACTCTGAGTGGGAGGAGCAGGGCCTGTTTAAACAGGAGAGGTGGAATCTTTGGCTTTGTTCTCTCTCAGATAAGCATCTGGCTATGCTGATGTCCTGGGGATGTTGCTGAAACTTGGCTTCCCACTGCTCCCATACAGGTATGTCCCACCCGCCCACTCACAGGGTCACATCGCTCCCCCCTCTGGATTCCCAGCTGCTCCCTGTCCCATCTCAGCCTGGGAAACCCATCTCTAGGGGCCCAGGGCCAAGGTGACTCCAACTCCCAGATCTGGTACCTTGGATGGTGAAGATTTTCTTCTGCAGCTTGTTCTTGATGCACTCAAGGGTGTCAAAATTGTCCACCCGCAAGACGTGCTGGTTGGTGGGCTCAGAGGCGATTTCACGGAGCTCCTGTTTGGAGGCATCACTGGAGAAGGCATCACCGACCTTCATGGAGTAGAGGGGGGTGCAGGAGAGACCAGAACATGAGTGTCAGTCACAGCTGAAAGTCCTGGACAGATGGCCCCGCCCACCCCGAGCCCTGTCTCAGTCAGAGCCACGTGCTGCTCCGCTGGGTGGGGGGAGGGTCCCATGGGGCAGCTTGGCACAAGTGTCTCTGTGGTGTGAGGAGAGGGGCCCACAAGCCAGGAGTTATGGAGCCAGCCCCATTTTAGCACCAAGTTCCATCGGTTGTATCGGCAGCAGGGCACAGGCGGCTTCTTGCCATGAGGATTATTAACCCTCTGGGGTCTACATGACTGAGTGCCCAGGGCGCAGGGAGGGGTGAGTGTGGGCCATGTCTCTGGGGGCGCCTCAGGGTGGGGTGAAGGGATGGGACCACTGGGCTAGTCTGGGTGGGTTGTTTGCAGCCGGTTCTGCAGTGAAGTGCAGGCACCTCCCAGTCGCTGGGCCCGACATAAGCAGCAGACGAAGATCTAACAAGATCCAATGGCTGGAAGGGGAATTTACACCAATTCTGATTTAATTGTGAGGAGAATTAGCCACTAGAATAGCTCACCATGGACTGTGGTGGGTTCTCAACCCTGGCAATTTTTTACTCAAAACTGGCTGGTTTTCTGAAAAATCTGCTCTGGATTATTTGGGGCAGTTCTCTGGCCTGTGATTCCATGGCAGCTCAGACTAGATTGTCGCAAAAGTTCCTTTTCCCCTGGGAATCTGACTCTACACCTGAGTTGGTTGATGTTGGGCAGCTTATCTCAACCAAACTCTGCAAGGCGACGTCTACACAGCAGAGTTATTCTGAAATAACAACATTCGCATCTACACATAAGCAGTTATTTCGACATAATGTCGAAATAATGTCAAGCTGAAGGACTGCTTACCCCGACTCCTGTAACCCTCATTGTACGAAGAGCAAGGGAACTTGGAGGAAGAATGCTCTCTCTCAGAATAACTGTTGTGGAGCCAACGCCAAAAGTCAAAATAAGCTATTAGGTAATTAGCGTAGCTCAAATTGCAGAGTTTATTTCGAGTTTAGCCCTGCTGGGTAGACATGCCCTAAGTGGCTACACTGAAATGTAGCACTCACCAGTGTAACTCACCCATTACATGTTGAACCTCTCTAATCCAACACCCTTGGGACATGACTGTTGCCGAAGCAAAGAATTTGCAGGACCATTAGCATCACCAACACTTCCTACTACTTCCTAGGCCCGTGGTCCCCAACACAGTGCCCGCGGGCGCCATAAGTGCTCGGGGCTGGCCTGGCCCTGGGCACATGGCGCACGGTGAGCGCCGGCCCGGGAGCGCCGTAGATTGACCGCCCGCGCTCTGGGCGCGGGGCGCTTGCAGGGGACGCCAGCCCCGGGTGCGTGGCACTTGGGGGGGGGGGAGAGCGCCGGCCCCGGGCGCGCGGCACTTGGCGGGGGGGAGAGCGCCGGCCCCGGGCGCGCGGTGCTTGCGCGGGAGGGCGCCGGCCCCGGGCGCACGGCCCTTGAGGGTGGGGGTGACGGCCCCAGGCGCGCAGCCCTTGGAGGGGGTGCCGGCCCCGGGCATGCGGCTATGGGGGGGGCGGCCCCAGGCGCGCAAGTGTCCCCGCCCCCTGGCACCCGGCGGGCAAACGGCCACGCCCCCTGGCGCCCGGCAACCTTAAATGGTTGGGGACCACTGTCCTAGGCTATTAGAAGACATTTGGGGGTAAATTTGAGCAAAATAACAGCATAGAAAACTGGGAGCCAGGCTGTAAAAAAACTTTATGGGACCGCAGAAGACTTGGCGATGCCCATGGAAAGCTGACATCTGGATAACCAAAATCATGCCAGGCCACGGATGTTGCTGGACCAGAGAGTGTCAGACTACAGAGTACACTAACTTAACTCCACGTCCACAAGAGGCATTGGTAGCTGCTAGAACAATGTATTTAGGTTCATACAGTGCCCGTATGGGAACCGCATGGCTTATATCATGTGGGGCTCTGGCTATTGGCCCAGATCCATGAAGCTTCAGTGGCCAGTGCCCCACAATGCCCCGCACTGACAGTTAAGTGGGTACAAGAGACTTGGTGAGGACCCGCACCGCCGACAGGAGAGTGATGTGGGCATAAAAACCTGAGTTAATTACTGCTCTGGCTGTGGGACGATGGAACTTAATTGGACTTACGTGTGTCGTGTAAACCTGCCCTTTGCTGCTGCTGCCCATCTCAATCTCTTCTACCCAGCAGATTAACAGAGATCAATGTCAAGTGACTGAGACCAGTTTGCGGAGGATTGGAGCCGCTGTGTGAGCCCCAGGATGTGTGCAAAGGAGATTTTATAAGAGCCGGGTGACTTTGCTGTTTAACTGGGGGGGGGGGGGCTGTCTCTCAGGAACCCCTTCCTCAAATGATCCCAGATTTGGACCCCAAGCTCTAACCTGTGTCTCCAGGAGGCAAACAACATTTCATGGCCATTGGAGTCAGCATGTGGAAAACGTGACGTCTAAACTGGAAAGCGCCTCTTAACCTGACCAACAGGAGATTCAGCTCTTCTATAAAGTCACACGTTGGCCCAGTGACAACCCAACCTCAGTTTTTCTCCCTGACTTGATGGGAACCCACCACCCCATCCCATGACCCTAGACATGGCCTCAGACCCACACCAGCTCTCTGCCCAGCTGTGGCTCACCCCGACGGCATAGCGAATGATCCCAGCTCTCTCCGCCTCGGGAATAACGTCTGAATAAGAAAGTGGGTCTTTGTATTTCTGCCCATCTGTGATCACAATGAGAACCTTGGTGGCCTCCTCCCGAGCGCCGCTCCCAGAGGTGAACAGCTCCTGCCTGGAAAAGGGAGGGCGGGAAACCATGGGAGGATTAGAGACACACAACCACACCTCGCTCTCATCCACTGCTTTGGCATTGTTGATCGCAAAGTCCTTTACAAGAGAGGTCAGTGTCACTATCTCCATTTTGCTGATGGGGAAACTGAGGCAGGGGCAGTGATGTAACTTGGTTAAAGTCACACAGGAACAGAGGCTCAGGACTGGCCTCAGAACCCTGGAGTCCTTGCTCCTGGCTCTGTTCTAACCTACTAGTGCCGATGCCCCGCCCAGAGCCCAGGGGTCCTGATGCCCAGCCCCCAGCTGTAATTACTAGCCCCCAGTCGCTATCATAGCTGGGGAAAGAACCCAGGAGTCCTGAGTCCCTATACTTAAGTTGCGGGCCCTGACAGCCCTTTCCCTGTGGAGCCCATGCAGGCAGGGGGGCGATACCTACACCACTTTCCGGATGGCGGTGGCCGTGTGCGTCGTTCCACCCAGCTGTGAAACCTCCCCGACAAGCTTGTTCAGGTCACGATATTTATTGTTCTCCGTGAAGTTGAAGTGCTCTTCAAACTGATGGGAGTACTGCCTGAGCGCGAACTGCAGGGGGAGGCAACGGAAAGAGAGAAACAGCCCGAGGGGGGAAGGGTCAGAGAAGCAGGAACCGGACTCAGTTAAGGGCTGGGGCAGGTGTTCAGGAGTAGCTGGTTCTGTGGGAATTTCTTCCTGGTTTGGGATGCAAAATCCATTGCTGCTCCCTGCAGCACAGCGCCCCCTAGTGCCACCCTGGGGCCAGCCCTGCCTGCGAGGGGCAGGTAAATAGGCAGGGTTCTGCCTCTGCCTGTTACCTGCGTGTCGGTGCCACGGAAACGCTTCATGAGCTCAGAGAGAAACGTCTTCATCTTTGCAAAGTCCCTGGGTAGGATGCTGCTCGAGCCGTCGATGAGGAGCGCGATGTCTGCGACGAGTGTGAAGCACTCTGAGGGGACAGGGAAGACGCGCGTCCTGACTCACCACCACAGGGACTGAGAAAACCCCTTGGACAGAACTAGACTATAGCCATGGGCCCAGCCAGGTGTATAGCCCCACATGCACCCCGCCAGCCACCCCGGTCAGACCAATGGCCCCTCTGTCGCAGTGTCATCCCCTCCCTGCAGTGAGTGGTCCTGAGATTAGAGCACGACATGCACAGTATGAAAAATGCACCCACCCCTCAGAGCTGGGGACAGACCCCCGGAGTCCTGGCTCCCCGCTCCTACTGACGCCCTGAATAAAACCAATCGGCCCCTCTAGGCCGGTATCTCACCCCCATCAGACCCAGGGGCCCATCCACACCCATCTCCCCTCCACCTGCCCATGGCCGGGTACCCACTGTGATCCCCAGGGTGCGAGTACCCGCCCCCACCACCATTTACTCTCACCTGGCTGGGTGCCCGGGATGCGCTGCAGCTTCCGGAGGGTCTGGCACAGAAGGAAGCAGGAGTCACCGGTTGCCTCCCCCCTCCCACTCCTCCCTCGGCCGGATTAACGCAGGCAGCCGGGCCGACAGCCGCCATGGGCCCCGGGGCAAGGTGTGGGGAGCAGCGCCATAGCCCCAGAGGGGCAGGGCCTCAGTCAGAAGGGGCAGGGCTTTGTAGCCCCAGACGGGGCTGACCAGCAGCTGCTGAAGCCCCGAATCCCTTAGAATCACCAGGCCCTGGGGCAGTTCCCCTCTTTGCCCCCCGTCCGCCGGCCTGAACACAGGGGCTTTGGGGCTGCAGCCGTGGGTGCAGGTGCCACAGGCAAGGGAAGGCATCGCCTTCCCACAGGTGCCTACGCTCTCCAGCAGGGCTGGGCTGTGGCGTGGCAGCCCCGCCCTCCGACTGGCCTGGAAGGATGCAGCTTCAGGGCTGGGGCTGGGGTTTGGTCGCTGTCACTATGGCGACAACCCAGTTACAACACTTCCTGCTACGCTAGGTCACAATCACAGTTACCGTGGCAACATTGGACACTTGCCTCCATCCCTCACAAGCGGGGTGGCAGCAGGGGTCCCCCCACACTCACCATGGCAGGAAGCAGAGCCCCCTGGGGCCGGGGGAGGGTGGTGGGGTGGCATGGAGCAGGCTGCTGGGTCACTCCGGCTCCTGCTGCCACAGTCAGAGGCAGAGGGACCCTGCTGCTGCCCCACTCCAGGCCTGTCCCAGGATGGTTGAAGGCCCCCAAAGCCTGGGGCCTGAGCAGCCACCCTGAACCCTCCTACAGACAGGATGGCTCTGCTCACAGCATCACAGTCACTGTAGCCAACCAAGGCTACCTGGCTACCACCATCATTTTGCAACCCCTCCAGTTACAGGCGCTACCGACAGCCCTCGCACAGTTACCATGTTGTCATGGTGATGTCACTCAATTGTCACCTCTGCACCACTGCTCCAGCCACACTAACACCGCCCAGTTACCACCATTCATGAGCAGTGAGCTTTGGGGGGACCCAAGTCCCAGCACCCACCTCCCCTGGGCGTTGTACCTACCAGGGGCTGGGAGCCTAGAGCATCTGGAGACAAACCAAGGGACATGTTCATGGCATCAGCGGGCCCTGAGGGAGGAGAGAGGTGAGTAAATGAACCCCACTCCTTCCCAGTGCGGCACATAGACCAGAGAATGCCTAACACCAGAGAATTCCTAACACCCAGCTCTGACCACTGGGACACACACCCCCACGACTCCCCTGACCTCCTAGAGTCCAGGCTCCTTTCCCACCTCCACCCCTTGCTCTAGACCCCACTCCCCTCCCAGAGCTGGGGACAGAACCCAGGGGTCCAGGCTCCCACCCCCGTCCTATTGCTGCACCCCAAAGCACAGGGTCCTACTCTGGGTGGGGCTCTGCTGGCAGCACACGGAGCCCGGGTCACATGTGTAGACTTTGCTGGTTACATTCTCATCTCCCATCTGCTGCAGGTCCTCAACGCTCAGCCTGTGGGGAGAAAACAGGGAGTGTCGGGGATGCCCCATCACACCCAGGGGAGTGGGGGCCAGGAGGGGCAGCCCAGCTAAACAGGCCCCTCAGCATTGGGTCCCATTTATGTGGGGTCCCATGTTCAGCCCTTACCCTGCAGTGCAGGCGCTCCCGAACTGCACCGTGCTCTGTGTGAACGCCTCCCCTGACACCTGCAAGATGGTGGGTCCCTCCACGTCCACACTGAATCCACAGCTGAAGGCCAGCACTGCAGGGGTTAAACAGTCTCCAATTAGAGCGTCCCCTGTGGAGAACAGGCCAGTGGTTGGAGCTTGGGGGCCAGCTCCTTCTGGCTATGGCTCTGAATTCCTATTTTCCCCACAGCCCGCTCCAAACTGCCACGTTCTTCTCCTCTCCCAAGGCCAGGAACAGAACCCAGGCATCCTGACTCCCAGCTCCTCTCTGCCTGCTCCTGGTACCAAGTCCTCTGAGGCTATTTGACACAAATCATTCCACACACTCCTTGGCTGAGCGCTGCTGCCAGACACCCCCACTGAAACATAAATCACACAAGCAAGGCCCTGCTAAATTCACCGTCCATTCGCCAGATTTTTAAAATTGTAGATTTCATGCTTTCAGCTCTTTAAATCTGAAATGTTGCAGTGTTGAAATTGTAGCTGCTCTGCCCCATAAAGGAGTTGTGGGTGGAGGTCACAAGGTTGTTGTAGGGGAGGTTGCAACACTGCTACCCTTACTTTTGTGCTGCTGATGATGGTGATGCTGCTTTCAGAGCTGCACAGCTGGAGAGCAGCAGCTGCTGGCCAAGTTCCAGCTCTGAAGGCAGAGCCCCCACCAGCAGCAGCAGCGCAGAAGGAAGGACAGCCTGGTGTGGTATTGCCACCGAGCACTGAAGGCAGCAGGGCCCACCAGCAGCAGCGCAGAAATAACAGTGGCAACGTCATACCAGGCCACCTCTGCGTCTGTGCTGCTGACTTCTGAGCTGGGTGCCTGGCCAGCAGCCATTGATCTCTGGATGCCTGGCTCTGAAGGCAGCACAGCTGTAAGGGTGTCAATACTGCAGCCTCCTAGAGTAAGTCTATGACTTACTGTGAAACACCCTTTTGGGTCAGTACCCCCAGTTTGTGAAATGCTCGTCTCCCCCACAAAATGTGGATAGGACAAAACCGCACACAAAAGCCCCAATTTCATGGTCTGTGACACGTTTTTCATGACTGTGAATTTAGTAGGTCCCTAATCATCAATGGATTTAGTGCAGGTGAATGAATTCCTAGATTTATCTCCATCAAATTTGCTGAAGCTGATCCAGAGCAGATGCAAGATCTGTAGGGATAGAAGGTACAAATCGGTCTTTGCAGATTGATCAACTACTTGGCCATGTAGCCAAAGATTTTTAATTATTAATCACTTATTGTATGAGGTTATGATTGTGTTATATCATGTACATTCATTGTATATTAATTAACTTGTAGGATTATGAAACTATAAGACAGTTCCTCTAAACACTGAGCCAAGTAATAGACACGACTAAAACAAGCTGTAATGCAAGAACCTGTAGGTTAAAGCCTGTTTAGGTTAAAGAGTTTAGCTTTGCTATTTTAGGCCTTTGAGACAGGCGATGGTGACATAAGTGACTGAAAAATAACCTGATGCACCAGTACCAGAGAAAGAGTCTTGGGCAGGTCGCTGTGATCCAAGCAGTGCCATTTCCTCGCCTTCTTACCCCTTCGTATAGCAGCCTCCTTGCTGTATTTTCTGATCTACTAAGTTGTCATTTTCCCAAGAACCTAACAAAGAGGTTTGGTACAAATGGGCTTTGACCACTTGATCTTTATGTTCTTGTTTTGCCAAACTCCAGGTCATGCACTCTGGTTTCAGATACACAATAGCCACTAGCCTTTGTGGCACATTACACAGATATCTAGAGCTAGAGACACCCCAGCAAGGGAATCCACCATGACCCCTCAGTACATTGTTCCCCTAGGTAATTACTTGCACTAGTGAAAATTTCTATTGTATTTCCAGTCTGAACGAGTCTCACTTCAGCTTCCAGCCACTAGGTCATGTTAGACTTTTCTGTGCTGCACTGAAGAGCCCGTCGTCAGACGTTTGTTCCCCAGGTCGGTATCTATAGATCGAGATCAGCCCCCTTCGCCTTCACTTGGTTAATCTAAACAGCGATAGGTGGAGCGATGGGATTGCATCAGGTGGGTTTTCGAATGCTTCAGTCAGTCTCAGGGCTGTTCTCTGAGCCCTCTCGAATTTATCAACGTCCTTCCTGAGCTGTGGGCTGCAGAACTGGCCACAGGAGTCCAGCAGCGGACGCACCAGGGCCAAATGCAGAGTAAAATAACGTCTCTGCTTCTTCCCAAGATTCCCCTGCATAAGCCTCCAAGGACTGGCTGCACTGGGAGCTCCTTGGCCCAGGCCATTCTAGGTCTCTCTGCCAAGTCTCTCAATTAGCACAGGGGGGGCTGCTAAGCTTGTGTCATGGAGCCAGAATTGAGACCCACCAAACTCATGTCACACACACACCACCAGGCAGCCAATCAGTAGCAAAAGCAAGTCCCTAATGCACAGAGTAGCCAACTCCCCCGCTGCAGCGCTCCCCTCCCTTCTGCCCTCTCCATCCCTGCAAACCCAGGCCTGCGAAGGAGAGTCCCTTTGGAGCTGTCCCCCTTAGGCCTGGAAGATGGTAAATATCCCCCCTCCCAGAGCTGCAGGAGCACAAAGAGGGGTTGGGTAGTTGGGGACCAGGAAGAAAGGAGCTGAAGGTAGGAGAGGAATTCAGGTGCTCTTTCCCATTCTTCCCTTCATCCTTTTCCAGGCCCCATCTCCCAGTCTTAGCCCATCCCCCTCATCCTCAGTCATCCCAGAGTCTACCCCTTCCATCCCCTGATGGACCCAGGCCTCTCTGACAAACGCTATGCAACACTGCAGGAGGGGGGAGTTGCTGTGGTGTTACAGGACTGAGCAATTGCAGAACTGCATCCACCACATACCTGCTGGACTTTCCCTCCAACACCCACACACCCACACTCACATCCTACCAAATGTAGCGGCTCCCCTCCCCCATGCTTGATCCAAATTGGCTTGTGACTCTAGATGTGCATTCCTCAGAGATGCTTTGGACAAAACACCTCATGTAACCTATCCGTTTTAATGTTACAGGCTGCTGGGGCTGCCTGGCCTATTTTGGTGCTTGTATCATTCCTGTATGTGAAGTTAGAATTCTGAAATGTGAATCCGTTTATAGTTTTCAGTGTGGTAACGAGAGCCAATAGCCGTGCCCTCCAAAGCCTCGTAGATCAACTCATCAGCTTGCAAACTGCCTGGTTTGTCCTGTAAGTCGAAGCAGTGGTTGGTCCTAGGAAGTCATGTATCCATACCACCTGGTACTGGGATCCATTCTGAACCTGGTATTTTTCCAAGGAAGGGAGGAAAGTAAATTGAAAGATTCCCACCCTGGTGGAGTCTATTTAAAAAAATGGGAATCTATCAGCTCTTGTTCTTCAGCTGGCCTGGGAAACTACTCACCCTAAAAGGATACAAAGAGGGTTGGAGAGCCAAGTCAGAGCAAAAGAGTGTCTCTGTTTTCAAGGTGATGCATGATATAAGAACAGCTCTTTAGGGTAAGAATCTGTATGCACAAAGTTTTCAGGGAATTAGAACTAGCTATGCATTTTCTTTTCATTTTCATTTAGTAACTTTGATAACAGCCATACTGAGTCAGACCAAAGATCCATCTAGTCCAGTATCCTGTCTGCCGATAGTGGCCAATGCCAGATGCCCAAGGGAATGATCACAAGAGGTAATCATCATGTGATCCCTCTCCTGTCATCTATTGCTAGACAAATACAGGCGAGGGACACCATTCCTATCCATCAGGGCTAATAGCCATTGGTGGATCTAACCTCCATGAATTTAACTAGCTCTTTTCTGAACCCTGTTAAAGTCCTAGTCTTCACCACATCCTCTGTCGAGGAGTTCCAAGGTTGTGCCCTGCGTGAAGAAAAGCTTCTTTTTGTTTGTTTTAAACCTGCTGCCTATTAATTTCATTCGGTGACCCCTACTACTAATCTGTCAGTTTCCACTTGCAACCACTTAAATCCCACTGCTTACACTTAATAAAAAGACTCTTGTTTAGTATCATGGTCAGTGTAAATAACTCTCACCTGCGGGAGCCACCCCTGTGCATATATCTCTTTGATTGACAAAGGGGGCTTACCCAATGAGCTTTCACTGTATAAAACTTTCCTGGGTGCTGAGCCCTAGACCTGTGTCCTCCCAGAGCCGAATTATAGACCACTAGAACCGGAAGGGATCTTGAGAGATCAAGTCTAGTGCCCTGCCCTCACAGAAGGACCAAACATGGTCTATATCATCCCTGACAGGTATCTGTCTAACCTGCTCTGAAATATCTCCAGAGATGGGGATTCCACAACCTCCCTGGGCAATTTATTCCAGTGTTTAACCACCCTGACAGGTAGGAAGTTTTTCCTAATGTCCAACCTAAACCTCCCTTGCTGCAGTTTAAGCCCATTGCTTCGTGTCCTATCCTCAGAGGCCAAGGAGAACAATTTTCCCTCCTCCGCCCTGTGATAACCATTTAGATACTAGAAAACTGCTATCACGTCCCCTTTTAGTCTTCTCTTTTCTAAACTAAACAAGCCCAATTCTTTCAGTCTTCCTTCATAGGTCATGTTCTAGACCCGTGGTCACCAAACAGTAGATTGCGATCTACCGGTAGATCTCGGAGGCTCTAAGAGTAGCTCTTGAGCCCTCTTTGAACTGCATACCTGCGCAGTACATTTACATTAGATTTCCTCATTTGAGGAGTAGCTACTCACCGAACAATAGCACAGGTGAGTAGCTGCGAGGAATGGTGGGAATTTTTTTTAAAGTAGCAGTATAAGGATTGGGGATAGCAAGTGATGGAGAGGAGGAGAAGAGAGAGGACAGGGCTTCAAGGAAGGGGCGGAGCGGTAGATCTTGGCTTGGTCTGTCATTTAAAAAGTGATCTTAGGTGTAAAAAGGTTGGAGACCACTGTTCTAGACCTTTCATCATTTTTGCTGCTCTTCTCTGGACCTTCTCCAATTTCTCCACATCATTCCTGAAATGTGGTGCCCAAAACTGGACACAATACTCCAATTGAAGCCTAATCAGTGCAGTGAAGTGTTCAGTGTCTGCATTGCTCTGCAGGGAGACAGTTACCCCAACTCTGTCCTTGTGTAGGGGAAACCAGAGGATCTGGCTCAGCAGGACAAGATGGTTCGGAGTCCCAGAGAGCAAGATGTTGAGCATCAGTGGCATACTCAGCACACGGAGCAACAATTCTAAGGGGACTTCTGTGATCACACACGGAGCATCCCGAGCAAACTGTCCCACAGAGAAGGGCAGTGGCACTCGTGACCCACTCTCATCCAGAAGAGTTGGGAGGAACAGAACACAGAGGAAACTGAACCTAGGAGTCAAGATTATCAACACTCTCCCCACCTCCCGCTGCCCCATTCTCCTCTCAGAGATGAGGAGAAAACTCAGGAGTCCTAGTGCACAGGCCCCAGGCTGTAACCCACCAGACCCCACTCCTCTCCCAGAGCCAGCCAAGGACAGGACCCACGAGTCTTCAGCTGCTCCCATCCCCCTGCCAGAGGGGCACTCGCTGGGCACCTGTGAGGAGGATCCCAGCTTTTCCCAGTGCCTGTGGCTGGCACTTACCTGTGCACAAGCAGAGGAGCAGAGGCAGGGGGTCCATCCTGTGCTGGGGTGTAGATGCTCTCCTAGGACGTGTGAGGTTCCAGGGCACTGCCTGGAGAGGAGGCAGCAGAGCTCAGAGGAAAGAGAAGTGTTAGCTGAAAAGAGAGAAGCGCTGACGGGGAGGGAGGGGACTTGGAGGTGTTCTAAGGAGAGAGAAGAATGGGACAGAAAGACAAAGAGAGAGGCAGCTATGCTGAGACACTCAACTAGTCAGACACACAGAGGTCCATGGAAAGAGACAAAAAACCCAACCACACAGACCCTAAACTCCCCAATGCACCTAGCCAACAGTCAACTAATCAGTTTACACCCCCACCCACCCACCTCCAGATGGCCGGTATCATAGTCCTGCCAAGGCGTTGCCCTTCCCAAACTGCCCGACACGTCCTGCTCCCTGCTTCACATCCAGGCCCTCTCCGGCCTGCTGCTCCCTGCCAGAGGCTGGGGTCCATGGGCTACCCACATCACCTTCCTCTAGGTTGCTCCCACCACACCGCCTGCCCAGTGCCAGGGCTGGTGAGGGGAGGAGGGACCTGCAGCAGCAGGGGACATGCCACCCCAGGGTCAGGCCGGGCAACACGGTGCTGGGGAAGCAAGGACTGAGGCACTGCTCAGCCTCCCAGCGCTCCAGGGCTGAGGAAAGCTGGGATCAAGCTGCCCAGACTCTGGGGGCACTAGCCTGGGGCTAGGGCCAGTGGCCGTAGCGGGGCAGGGGAAGCTGGGGCACTGGGCAGGGGCCAGCAGCCACAGTGTTGACTGGGCTCCAGTTGGCACAGAAGGGGCAGTGCCTCAGACAGAAGGGGTGGAACTGCGGGGCTAGACTCCCCAAGACGGGTTCACCCCCCCACCCATGCGTACACACACACACACACACACACACTCCACCACTAAGACAACCACACATATTTTTCTAACTCCCAGGGACGACCACTTGTAGGGGAGTCTGCACTACCCTGCCTTGGCAATAACTGGTGATGTCTGCCTTGTCCAAAGTGTGGATTTCTGGCCTGTCTCAAGTCTGGTGTAACAAAGCACACCGGCAGGGCCTGAGGGTCAGGAATTGTTTTGCATAACAATGCGGAATACGCCTGGTAGGCGAGACCACAACAAGAACACCTGACAAGCCGCCTTGTTCAGATAAGCAAAAGGTAGAGATGCAGCCATAAAACTGTCAACTGCGCACACAGCAGCAACATCCTGAGTTGCAAGTTGTACCCCAAATAGGGGATTGGGCATTTTACACATCTACTCAATACGTCATCAATTAGTAAATAGCATTAGAACGACCAAGTCTCGGTCTGCTATAAATTGGGCTTAGTAAGAACAAACGATGGGAGGGAATGGGCAGGGTCGACCCACACGTCCTCCTCAATGTCACTAGAAGTGATTAGACCCTTCACACTGGCTGTGTCAGTGCCTGGTGTTCCATTGCGTGGGAAAAGGCAGAACCACGGCCTCCTGCCTGGCACTGTAGGTAGCACACAGGCGAAGTGTACGTGAATTAGGCTTTACTATTGTATAGAGTAGATCTTTTAGTAATTGCTTTCACATTGCTTTGTGCTGTATTATTTGCTTTAGAATTTATAGTAGTCAAGGTTTGAATTGTAGAGTCATTGCTCTTAAGGTTTGTAACTGTATTAATGCTTGCAATACATAAGAAAGTGGTTAAATAGCCCTGAAGGGTCGTGGGTTCAAGTCCCGCCTCCCTTGGGTCTATTTATTTATTTGGATCTAAAATAAATTGAATCACATGACACCACTGCACAAGCCCCACCCTCCCAGCCATTCCCACAGAAACTAACCCCTCGGGGCCAATGCCCCCCTTTGGCTGTGAGAGCTGCAGGGCGTAAGCAGGGAACAGAGTTCCCACCCCAGGGGAGATGTGCCCCAGCCTTGTGTCAGCTGCACCCAGTAGCAGCTCACAGGAGGGAAGCAGGGCTCTGGTAGGCCGGGGCCAGGATGGGGGAAACTCAGGGAACAGGGTGAGTTTCAACAGCAAACTGGGTTCACTTTGGAAGTTGCATTGCTGGGGGAGGCGAGCCAGCCCCTGTGCCCTGCCCTACTAGTGACTATAGCTCAGCTCTAGATGAGGGATGACTGGATCCCAACCAATGTTCCCTCCAATGTTGTCCATTCCTATGTGGAATAAGTTTTGTTCTGTGCACTACAGCATGTGTGGATGTGCACCACCAATAGAAACACATGCTGCCGGTGGTGGGAGCTTTGCAATAAGCCAGGAAGCATTGGAATCTCGCCCGGGCAGCCTTCCAAGAGCTCAGCTTACAGGGAGCACTAGCCCCACCCCAAATGCAGGCGTATCTCAGTGGTGGGCTAGTTACCCTGTATAAACATCCTCCCTCCTCTAGAGACAGCTGAGGCCCAGTCACTCCATGGTCCAGAGGAAAGCAGAGACGACAAATGGTCAGTTCAGAAAAAAGCAGGAACTAGAGATGCTTCTAATTTTTCCAGTTCCCACCTGCAGGGCCTTGTGGTTGAGTGACCATGCCCAGTGCTCAGGGGCACCATCTGAGGGCCACAAGTTGGCAGGCCTGGGCTGCCAGAGGGGGGCTGAGCCAGTGCTGGCAAACTCAGGGCTGGAGCTGCTGGCCAGCTGGGCAGAAGGGGTGGGCATTGCTTCCCGGAACTGCCGACCTGGCAAGGAGTCACAGGCCACAGAGCTCACCCCTGCAGAGCCAACTGGCCAGCCTCTGGGTCTTCCTTTCCCACATAACCTCTCCCCTCCAGCTCGATGGTGGGGGGGGGGGTGACCACAGGGCTCAGAAACTCCTCCCTGTGCACCCCCAGTGGGATCTGGGGCCAGAGGCTGGTCCTCGCGCCCTGCCCCCGGACTGCTGCTGTCAAATTCAAAGGAATGGAACCATTTCCCCTGAAGCTGGCACCATTTCTCTGGAATTCTGAGGCATGTGATTCAGCACCAGCTGCCGCAGATGGGGAAGGAGCAAAACCACTCACAGAGCTAATTTCCTGTTCCCCATTTAACAACACTCAACAGGACCCTCAGTCCTGGTCTTGTGCCCTTAAGCCTCACGGCAACAACGACACGCTTTCTGAGCTGAGCCATCAAACTGGGATCCCTTAGCTGGTTCTCATTCGACCACGGTATGGGGGGAATTCCCGAAATTCTCACATCTCAGATCAATCCAAAACCTGGGTGCATGGCATTTGAGGAGCAGGACACAGATCTTACAGGCCAGAATGGGAAATGGGCACTGTCCTACGGGCATTGGCGGCCCAGCCAAGAGCAAGAAGCAGAGAATTCTCTTCCCGCATCAGAATCCTATGTGGTATTTCCAGATAACCCGAGAGCAAGGGCATCATCTGACTGAGGCAATGGTTCCCAACCTTTTTTTTATCATTCATTATACACATAATGAATATGCAAATAAAATGTTATTGGTCCACCCAAAGCTCTGGCCCCCAGAGCCACCGCAAACAGCTGGCTTCAGCTCCACCAGCCCCCCCATCCCTTAGAGCCCCCCCAGAGTCCACCCAGCACTAGCCCCACCCCCCTCACCTAGCTCTGCGCTGCCGCCCACATGGTGGCTGCTCTAAGGCTGCTATGCTGGGCTCTGCACAGGCCTCCTGCCACACAGAGAACAGCTCTGGGAGGAGACTCTGCCCCTGCCCGGCACTGGTTGGCTAAGAGTGGGGCAGGACACCCCTCTCCTAACAACCATGATGGGAGAGGAGGCACTGGGCAGTGTACACTAGACCCAACCCCAGAGCTGCTGCAGACAGGCAGGCAGCGGTCCACAGACTTATGGCTGGGAACCGCTGAAGTAAGGAACCTAGGTTCAGCTCCTTGCTCCCTGTATAAGATCATACAAATTACTGAGGCCTTGTCTACACTGGCATGTTTCCTCACCAAAACCTGCCTTTTGACAAAAAATTGAGAGCGTTTACACTACAGTGCCACTTAGCTTGGGGAAAACACTCCACCCCAAGAGACACTTTTGTCTTTTCCCCTCCCTTAATTGTTGGAAGAGAGCCAGTGTTGTTATCTCAGTTTGTGTGTTTATTGGTTGTGTGGAGGGGAAATTGTGAAGTAGTGTGTTATGAGTCCTGATTAAACCAGATTAAGGCAGTTGGTTCGAACCATCTATCTTAGTTCGAACCAAGGAAGTTTTCCAGTTGGAAGTTTCCCATCTTTCCAAATTGCACATGGTACTAGTGCTCTGCACCCCATTCTAATTCTTTGCACTCGGTACCATATGTTGTGCACACGGCCCAAATTGCTCTGCACTCGGCTCAAAATAGCTGCACACGGTTCAGAATATTATGCACCCCACCCGCAAAAGAGTGCACTCAGCATCTTTGGAATCTTCCCGCCGGCGAGTGCTAAAAATACCCCAGTTCAGTCACGGTTCAGGTTCCCTTTTTCTTGTTGGGTTCCTGATTGCGTTTGGTTCCGTAGAATGTCTCTCTGTGGCAGCGTAAATGGTAGAATGAGTGAGAGAGTGTGAGCTTAGTCAGTGTAGTGTTTGTGTGAGTGTGGTGGGTTCTATTTTTGGGTTTTTTATGCCTGTGGCAAATTCCTCGGTGAAAACCATTTGGATCCCATTGGACCGGAGAGTGGAAGACTGACTTATAGTCCATATCTCATCCATTATCAACCCAGAGGGTCTGATCCTGAAGTGACATCGAGGGATCACCTCACTGTTCCTCTGCCACGGCTTGCAACTAGCCAAGGCATAGAGGTCGTGAGCGCCTCAGCTGTTCTAGGCCATGTGAATGTAATGTATAGTCCTATTGTTTAGGGGTCTTTACTATCTACTTTGTCTTCGGGGATAGGGAGGATTATAGAGTTATTGTTATATGCTGTTCTATATCTTAAATTTATAATATATGGTTTGGCCCCAAATTGTGACTCGGAGTTTTATTTGGAAAACCACGCACCGGTGATAGATACGGCCACAAGTAATCGGCCTCAGGCGATCCCTTCTTCTGGGACTTGGGATATTTACCACCTGCACTACAAGTCAGGGCGCGTCTAATATTAGGTTTAAATTAATCATTACTGCGTCCCAGGGTAACAGTGTGGATCCTCTGTTTGTTTGTTGAGAGAACTGGTTTCTGCAAGTATCCCACAGTGCCTGCCCTGATAGTTGTGCTCAGTGTTTTAAGACCTCTGCTGCCCTGCAGGCATGTGCCCCTCCCCTTTCAAAGCTCTCAGAAGTGTCTCACAGCTGAATGAACTGCTCCATTTGGGGAACAAAGAACAAATAACTGGAATGCTCCTGTTTGGCCCTGCACTGGGAACACAGTGGCAGGCAGACTGCTGCTGCAGGGGGAGGGCTGGACAGACAGCTGTGCTGCTTTGACATTCCTCAGCACAGAGAGCTCACAACGTTACAAGGGAATCCGAAGAAGTGCAGAGATCAGCTCTGTCTTTCCCAACACTGCCCTGTGGGATGCTTATCCACATTGCTTTGCTCTGTCTGTCCTCAGCAATGTGGCCATGACATGTCCACAATGAGAGGCAGAAAAACTAGTTTGACGGGTTTTCACTTTTGGTGACTTTTGCAGGTCGAGTGGACTTTTGTCACCAAACCTTCCCAGTGCAGACAGAGCTTGAATCTCTCTAGGGCTCAGCTTTCCCCAGCTAAGGCTAATTAGCCTTCCTGTGTCCAATTAGACTGAGTTATTTAGAGCAATGATCCTCTCTCATTGTGTTCTGTGCAGCACCTAGCACTGTTTGGACTCTGACCTTCATCAGGTTCTGTGCAGCACCCCAGCCCAGGAGGGGTCCCCGGGTCTCAGTCAGGCTTTGTGCTGCGCTGTGGCTAGACACGATGCAACTGTGACCTGGTAGAAAGGCTCAAAGTGGTTCCAGAACAGACCACCAGACAACTTGGGAGGGTTGGGGTGATAAACAGAGTTTATAACAAGAACCCATGTCAGCATTTGGTCTCTGAGTATCTCTAGATCTCACCACACATCAAGTTCTCAATTTGATTAAAGACCTGGCTTCCTCTTCCCATTTTGAGTGTTAGAGAGTGAAGGGGCTGAGCTGAGAAATTCACAGTTTCACAGTCTATTCAGCTATAGATTTGCAGCCTCTGGTGTGCAGTACTAGCACCTTTCGGAGATAATCCCCCCTCTCCTATACCAGGCCAGATTAAAAATCTATACCTATGTAACCCCTCCGGGGGGAGCGAATTCCGCTAGACAGCCTTAGGTGAGAGCCAGCTGGCTTTTAGCTCACGCTGTAGAGGCCCATGGATTTAGCCTCTAAGGTTACAGGTTCAGTCCTACCTGCTGACAACCAGGGTCTGTTGGCTTTACACGCGCATGCTCTGCTTACACAAAGATGGTGTTTGAGTGAGATGGCTCAATGCACAGTAATGCACAGCGAGGATATGGACTAGAACACCACTCTGTCACTACAAATATTCAGGATGGGCACCCGTGCTAGGAAGGTCGTAGACAAAGCATTAGCCCTAGTGGAATGAGCGGTGACTGGAGGTGCCAGTTTCTGCGAGATCATAGCATACTGAGGTGCATGATGTAATCCAAGAGGATAAACATGGGGCCGATGCGGAGAGATCTCTCATTCGTTCAGCTACCAAAATAAAAAGTTGAGTTGATCTATGCAACGGTCTCGTTCTTTCTACATAGAAGGCCAAAACCCTCCTCACATCTAGTGAGGGCAGGGCCTGTTCCTTGGGCGGAGCAGGTAGTTTTGGAGAGAATACTGGTAAGAAAATGTCCTGGCACATGTGAAATTGAGATACTACTTTGGGCAGGAATGCTGGGTGAGGACACAATTTAATCTCATCCTTAAAGAACACCGTATGCGAGGGTTCTGAGGTAAGGACTCTCAATTCTGACGCCTGTCCAGCAGACGTGGTGACCACCGGAAAGGCGATCTTCCAAGAGAAGTGCATTAGAGAGCACATAGCTAAGGGCTCACATCGAGGGGTCATGAACCTTGTGAGAACCAAATTAAATTCCCAGGCGGAAGAGACTGTTGGACATAAGGGTACAGTCTACCTAGCCCCTTCAGAAACCACTTAACTGCTGCTCTGGCAAACACCATTCTTCCCCGCTCACCAGGAGGAATGCTGAATAGCTGCCAAGGGGACCCTCACTGAAGAGGCAGACAGAGCCTGTTGTCCAAGTTCCAACAAGTAATCAAGGATGAGTGGGATGGGGCCTGAAGTGACGTCACCCCCCTCTGAGAGGACCATGATAAAAAACCAAATATGTGTCCTGCTCTCCAAGAGCACCCCCTCACTGACACAGAACAGAGGTGTTCCATGCCCCTCAGCCACAAATCTTCCACACCATGAGCTGGAGGGACTGGAGGTTCAGGTGATAGCACCGACCCTGTCCCAAGTCCTGGGTGATCAGGTCGGGTAGCAAGGGAAGCACAATGGGTTCCTCTACCAACAGATCCAGAAACATGGGGAGCCAATGCTGGTGGGGCCATACTGGAGCCACCAAAATTACTGAGGCCTTGAACCTCTGCACCCTGAGCTGGACCCTGTGTGTGAGCAAGAAGTGGTGGGGACACTTACAGAAGGTGGACTAATAGACTCCAAAGCCATTGGGATACTCTCGTCTGACCGCCTGCATAACACAGGCCAGAAAATTGCCCCCAAAGAGTCCCTGCAGCAGGTCTTTTAGGCAAAGTGTTATAGTGGTTAATTACACATTGGAAAATATAATCCCATCTATACATGCCAAATGGCAAAGTCTAAATTTGCTGTTATCACTCAAGAAAGAGATCTTGGAATCACTGTGGATTGTTCTCTGAAAACATCCACTCAATGTGCAGCAGCCATCAAAAGAGCAAACAAAACGTTAGGAACATTTACAAACATTTGGCACGAATTTGCATATCTTCTTCTGATCCCTTTTTCAGAAGAGGTTCCCCCTCCCCCGAAAAAAAAGCAGTCTACATGGGGTTTTTCATGCAAAACGCCCCCTTTTTTGAAAGAACCCTTATTCCCCAAAAAATGATGTTTACACGGTTCTTTCAAAAAGGGGGGAGTTTTGAGCAAAAAAAATCTGTCTAGACTGCTTTTTTAAAAAAAAAAAAAATCTCTTCCAAAAAAGGAATCGGAAGAAGATATGCAAATTTGTGCCAAATTTGCATATCTTCTTTCGAAAGCCGAGGGTAGTCTAGACAGAATGCCCTAAGACAGAAAACATCATACTGTCTCTGTATATAATTCCATGATACGCCCACACCTTGAATACTGAATTTTTGCCCTGTCTCAAAAAGATATCTTGGAATTGGGAAAAGTATAGAAAAAGGCTACAAAAATTAAGGATTTGGAACAGCTTCCATAGGAAGAAAGATTAGAAGACTGGGACTTTTCAGCTTGGAAATGAGACAACTGAGAGGTCTATAAAATATGATAGAGGTCTATAAAATCATGACTGATGTGGAGAAAGTAGATAAGGAAGTGCTATTCACTTCTTCTTAAAACACAAGAATGCCTCGGAGCCGCAGCGCCGGGACGGGACCCGACAACCTGTGGAGCTCCTTGCCAGAGGATGTTATGAAGACTAGAATTTCACAGGGTTTAAAAAAGAACTAGATAAATGCATGGAGGTTAGGTCCACCAATACTTATTAGCCAGGATGAGCAGGAATGATGTCCCTAGCCTCTATCATAGGCTGGGAATAGGTGACAAGGGATGGATCACTGGATGATTGCCTGTTCTGTTCTCTCCTTCTGGTGTACCTGGCATTAGCTACTGGCAGAAGACAGGACACTGGGCTAGATGGACATTTCGATTGACCCCAGGTAGTTGTTCTTATGTTCTCATGCTGTTAACATTTACTCCTTATTTCTGGTCTGAATTTGTCTAGTTTCAACTTGCAGCTATTGGATGACTTTTCTCTGCTAGGGTAAAGGCTGCATTATTAAATATTTCTTCCCTAAGTAGATCCTGACAGACTGCAATCAAGAGGCTCTTTAATCTTCTCTATGTTAAGCTAAATAGACAGATGCAAAGAGCTCAATCAGTGTAAAGCAGATTTTCTAACCATTTTCCTGGCACTTCTCTGACCCCTCTCCAACTTAGCAACCACTTCTTGAGCTTTAGGCACCAGAACTGGACCCAGCATTGCCACAGCGGTCACATCAGTGCCAAACACCGAGGGAACAGAAGCCATTTCCTCTCACTTGCGATCCCCGTTTCCACGTCTCTGGGCAGCTCTCTCTGGCACCCAACAAATTCTATTAAGTCCATTATTCCTTCAACAATACACTGGGCACACAACCGGTCGCCCTAAGTAGGGTTACTCAGGCATTTCAGTTCAAACAAACCATCAAGTTTATTAGCTGCACAGAGAAAGATTTTGAGTCCAACTCATGAGAAATACAAGGCCGACATGGTTGCAAAGAAAACAGAGTTGAGACATTTACTAGCGCCTCGCTTAAACTATCTCCTATTCAAGCAAAGCCTGTCATCGCGCGCTTTCAGCTGCCTTAAAGATCAAACTATGAACATCCAGGCCCTCTTCCTGAGCAGCCAGCCAATACTTGCTTTGTTCTTCAGGGGTAGTGATCACCATGTGAAGGGAGAGAGAGATTGCCCCTCCTTTTTAAAGTTTTAGTCCCACTCTTGAAAACATTTCCAGCTGGGCACTAGGATGCACAGAGTCTATGTGGAAGGAAGTTCCTTGCTGGCTTTGCCTGGTTCCGCTTCCTTTGTATCCTTCTCTGCTTGATGGCCATTTACTGCTTAAATGCAAATTCAGAAACGTTCATGTTCCTTTTTCCAGGACACAGTTGGATGCCAACTTGTGGGTGACAACACTATGAAGTTTGGAACACGGGTTAGTAGCATCATACAGGAAAAGCTGAGTGAGCTTCATGTACAATGTTGAGACATTTTAGCAGGACACTGCTGATCAACAACTCATGGGGTTTCGAATTCAACCTCACAAGGCAAACTTTGTACAAAGATGACTGCAATCGTACATAGGGTACAACAGCTAGGGACATCATTCCTATCCATCCTGGCTAATAAGTATTGATGGACTTAACCTCCATAAATGTATCTAGTTCGTTTTTAAATCCTGTTAAAGTCCTGATCTTCATAATATCCTCTGGCAAGGAGTTCTACAGGTTGACTATGAGCTGTGTGAAGAAAAACTTCCTTTTGTTTGTTCTAAGCCTGCTACCTCTTAATTTCATTTGGTACCCCTAGTTCTTACGTTGTAGGAACAAGTAAATAACTTTTCCTTATTTACTTTCTGTATACCAGTCATTATTTTAATACATCTCTATCATATTATCCCCCTTACTCTCCTCTTTTCTAAGTTGAAAAGTCCCAGTCTTTTGAATCTGTCTTCGTAGGACAGCCATACCAAACCCTTAATAATTTTTGTTGCCCTTTTTTGAACCTTTGTTGGGTTTTTTTTGGCATGCATGTGCATGCATTATTCAAGATGTGAGCGTACCATGGATTTACATAGGGGCAATTAGGTATTCTCTGACATTCTCTACCCCTTTTTAAATGATTCCTGACATTCTGTTTGCTTTTTTAATTTCAATTTTGCTCCACTTATATGAGGAAGTGGGTTGGGCCCGCAAAAGCTCATAATACCGTATCTATTTAGTCTCTAAGGTGCTACAGGACCACTTGTTGTTTTAAGTTGTTTTAAGTTGCAGACTAACATGGCTACCCCTCTGAGAAGTTAGGCATACATTTATAGGGTTTGAGGATTCTGGAGGTTGTTTTTGTAGCTCACTCTCTCTGCGTTGTAGCTAGCTGTGGGACAATGATATTTTTAGTGGTAATTCTCAGCAAATATCAGTTTCACCGCACACACCCTCAAACCAATGGCAAAAAGTTTGTCGATAACAATCAAAACGTGAAGCTAGAGAGAGAGTGAAAAATGCTCCCAGAGAACTCCCTAGTGTCCCACCTTTTTATGCCATGCCTTTGGGACTGCTTTCAGGATAATTACTTTGCACACTTTGACATGTGATATCGATAATTTGTGCTTCTAAAGACTATAAAACAGGCTTGGCAGAATTCTTTTTTTATTCATATCTATAGACAGCACTGTTGAGAAGGTCAGGAAAAGCGCGGGGCCTTTACTGATTGAGGGAGATATCCCAGTGACAGATGATGTGGGGAAAACTGAACTACTCAACACTTTTTTTGCTTGAGTCTTCACAGACAAGGTCACCCCCAGACAGCTGCCTGGGCAGCACAGTGAGGGGAGCAAGGGAGCAGCTCTGCATGGAGAAAGAGCAGATTAAGAACAATTTAGAAAAGCTGGACGTGCACAAGACCATGGGACTGGATCTAATACATCCAAGAGTGCTGAAGGAGTTGGCTGATGTCATTGCAGAACCATTGGCCATTATAGCTGAAAACTCGTAGCAACCAGGGGAGATCCCAGATGACTGGAAAAAGACAAATTTGGTGCCCATCTTTAAAAAATGGAAGAAGAAGAATATAGGGAACTATAGACCGGTCAGCATCATCTCAGTCCCTGGAAAAATCATGGAGGGGATCCTCAAAGAATCCATTTTGAAACACTTGGAGCAGAGGAAGGTGATCAGGAAGAGTCAACATGGATTTTCACCAATGGCAAGTCATGCCTGAGCCACCTGCTTGCTTTCTATGGTGAGTTAGCTGGCCCTGTGGATACATGAAAAGCAGTGGACATGAAATACCTTGACTTTAGCACAGCTTTTCCCGTGGTCTCCCATCATATTCTTACTAGCCAGATAAAGAAGTATGGCCTGGATTAATAGACTATAAGGTGGACAGAAAGCTGAGTAGATTGTCAGGCTCAATGATGCGGTTTGATGTCTAGTTGGCAGCTGGTACAAGCAGAGTGCTGAGTCCTGGGGCTGGTTTTGTTCAAAGTCTTTATTAATGATCAGGCTGAAGGGATGGATTGTACTCTCAGCAACTTCTCAGGTGACACTGAGCAAGGGGGAGTGGTAGATATAGTAGAGGGGAGGGATAGGGTCAGGAGTGACCCAGACAAATTGGGGGATTGGGCCAAAAGAAATCTGATGCGGTTCTACAAAGGACAAGTACAGAGTCCTGCACTTAGGAGGGAAGCTTTATAACTATTCACACACAAATTATTAATATCACAGGTCACAATATGCAAAGAAAAGAGCCTTAAATCAAACTCTTATACATTCTCAAGCCGTAAATTTCAATTCTTAGCTATGGAAATATTTTGCCAGCAGATTCTGTGTTGAGATCAACATTTACCAATAAAAATCCAGTCCTTCCTAGCACAGTTATAAAGCTTTAACTTTTTGAATCTCAACTTCTATTGCCATTAAATAATTGTCCAACCTCCACATATGGCCCAACACACAAATTCCCACAACAGTGATCATTGAAATTGATAAAAATAAGAGAAAACACTTAAACTCATAGTTTTCTGCAATAAAATTTAAATCAATAGAACGCTAAAAAACAAGCCTATCAACTAACTTCCGTGTTATCCTTCCAAATTACAGAAAGGGAACTAGAATCCTGCCAGGTCTAATCTGAGTAACCATTAGCTTGACTTGGCACCAAGATGTGTTTTGCTGGTGGCTGGCTGGGCACTAGGCAATCTTCCTGCATCTTGGCAGTGCCAAAGCAGGTGAGGTGGATCTGGAGCAGTTCAGAGGCAGACAAAGATGGGGGGGCAGGTTGGCACATTGGCAATTTGTGCCTGTGAGGGACAGGGACAGAGTCAGGGTTCCCAGATTCAGAAGTTAAAATCTGTGACCCATATAGGGAAGTGCATGGGGGGGAGGGGCAAATGTTTGGAGGCATTCGAAGCAGGGGGTTTGTCAGCACTGGCTGCACACCACAGCATCCTCTGTGATCCGCTTGAAGAGGGAGGGAGGGGTGGTGGGAACCCATGAAGGAAAGACCCTCTTCCCTCCCACACCAGGTAGGAGAGCGAAGGGCCCTGCCCTTGCAGTGCTGGGCTGGGAGCAAGTATCCAAACCCTGCCCCCCTCACCTTGTAGAGGGCTGCAGTAATGAGAGCCAGCAGGACCAGGCCTCCCACGCTGCTGCCCACAATGATGGGCAGGTAGTTATAGACCAAGAGCTGCTCCACCACCGTCTGCACCTGGGGGGAGGAGCCGTGAGATGGGGACCCAGGACTCCTGCCACCATCCCCCCACCTCTGCTCTAAACCCCCAGACTCAACTTTCTGACAGAGCAGGGACAGGAGACCTGGCTCCCAGCTCTAACCACTAGCCCATGCTCTCTCTATCCCAGCACGGTCACTCTGGTACCTGGCGCAGGACAAATCCCTCCTTCTGGGTGTATTTCTTCTCCTCGTATTCAATCCGGGCCTCGCTCACCAGGGTCACTTTCTGCTGCGGAGTCCTGAACAGAGAAACTCACAGTCCCTGACCGGAAATGACACCGACCCGCCCAGAACATCACCCCAGGGGTACCAGAGCAATTGACAGGCTGGTCGTACAGGAGCAATCCCCAGCCCAGTGCTGAGATGCAGCCACCTCTGGGGAGGGCACCGGGGCTGTTCACAAGGGGGGGTCCCTCACCCAGCCGGGAGTCAGAGGCAGCTCTCGTACCTGGGAGACCCACTGGAAGCCGACGTTCCCTTTGATCATGAACTCCAGAGGCTGCTGCATTTCCAGGGAGGCGATTGTGCACCGGATCTTCTTACAGGTGGCCACAGAGCAGTCCTGGGGCGGAAGGATATCGCCGGGTGAGGCAGGGACATGGCATGGATAGTGGGGGTCTGAGTCTGTCTGGAGCAGGAGGCCTTCCCCCAGCCCAGCCCCTCACTCGCTGTCTGTGTTAATGCAGAGGGAAAGGGGCTGCTGGTACCACACTGGCCTGTACTCACCAGCAGGGGGCGCTCACTCATCTGCTTCACAAAGTCCTTTGAACCAGGTGTTCCCACCTCACTGGTGCACTGAGCCAGCTGGGGCTGGGGGGGAGGCAGAGACACAGTGTTACAGGGAGTGGGGACATAAGGCGGAGCAGGGGATTGGCTGACTGGGTGGTGGGGACACGGAGCTTCCCCGCCCAGGCAGCCTGTCCCCCAGCAGGCGGAGCTGTGGGGCAAGGCAGGTATCACAGGGCCCATGTCACACACACAAGCCCAGGGAGAGGCAGGTACCTTGGAGGGGACGACCTCAGAGGCGTCCCACACACGGACCCCGCTCAGCTCCACGGGGAACTGGAACGTGACCGACAGGGGGACACTTCGCTGCCGCAGGTTCTTCACCTGGAAGAAACAGACTCCTCCTAGGAACTGCAGGGAGAGAACCCAGCAGCTCTGATCCCCAGGCCCCGGCTCTACCCCTCAGACTCCGCTCCCCTCCCAGAGCTGGGGAGAGAACCCAGGAGTCCAGGCTCCTTGCCCACCCCACCCCGCTGTGCTCTAACCCACTAGATCCAGCTCACGCAGTTCCACTCCCCCCACACACCCTCCACTTGCTCCACCTCCCCCTCACACGCTGTGCGACCAGCCTCACCTCGTACCGATGTGTCACTGGCGCGCTTGTCTCTGCCGCCTTGGCGGAGAAGTTGACGTACTTGGTCGACTCCTCTTGGCTGGTGGAGGAACAAGAGGGATGGGAGTGTGGTGGGTGGAGCTGGAGGATGGCAGTGGGGCGCAGGGAACAGGAAGGGGACCCAGCAGGGGGCTCTCTCCCAATGTCTCTGCACAGACCTACCTGGTGAGGATGATGAAGATGCCGTACGTGACCGGCAGCTCCGCCCGGTGAACCATGCGCTCGGTGACGGGGCCACCGTTGTCACTGGGGGGAGGGGAAGGCAAAGGAGAGACGTGATGAGATGCAGCCAGATAATTGTGCAGGGAGGATGCGCCACAGGCCACTACCCTGCCCTACAGCTTGCACTGCCCCTCCACTGCCCCCAACCTGCCTCCTGGCCCTGCACAGCCCCTCACCTGCTGGCGCTGGCCGTGATTTGCAGCCTGTCCCCCAGGTCGGCCTCAGAGGAGACGTCGAAGGTGGCGATGAAGACGGCCTGGGAAACACACAGGGGGTCAGAGAGTCGCTGGGCTCGGGGCCTGGGGAACTGCCAGAGACTGCGGGGGAGGGGCTGGCACAGAGGTTTGGGGGAGAGGCTGTGGTATGAACTGAGATGGATAAATGGGCCCAGAGAGGCAAAGCTGCTACCATGACCCTGGCCCTGCCCAGCATCAAACAGCCTGAACCAGGTCTGGGATCCCGAGACCCCAGCCGGCTTCGTACTATGGCAACGCCCCATGAACCATCCTTTAAGGACCCCAAAGGAGAAAGGCTGGGGAGGTTGAGACAGGGCGAGGTCACAGACGACCTTTTGAGGGTGATTCCCAAGGTGCTGACAATGCCACTGCCATCAGCCTTTTTCCTTTCTGGGGCTTCTCACTGCTCAGTCCTGCTGGGCCAGCTCCCTGGTCTCCTCCAGCCAAGGCACTGAGCTGATAATCAGCCCCCCCTCCACCCCGCCCCCCCCCCTCCCCCGAAGCAGTGCAGTTTTGGGCCTGGCTTCCTGGGATACCATTCCGTAAATGGGCTCAGGACCCCAATGAATTATTTGGGTTGCACCCCAGGTAATAATTATTTACACTGAGCTTGATAGTAAGTAAAAGTGATTTTATTAAGCACAAGCAGTAGGATTTAAGTGGTTATAAGTGAGAAAGGGAAGAGCAAACTGGATCACAAACTTAAAACAACAGAAAACACTTAGCTAATTCTACACAAACTCCAGTACAAACGTATTACAAACCTACGACAAACTCATCCTAAAACAGTTTCTTTCCAGGCCAAGCCTTCCAAACCAGGGCTATTCCTCACCCTGGGGTCTTTGGTTCCTTCCCTTGGATGTGCCAGGCAAAGACCAAACACTCCTACTTTCCCACTGATTTTAAAGTTTCCCTTATTTTATGGGGAGTCACCTGATCCAGTCCCTCCCAACCACTGCAAAGACTTAAGGGCAAAAGGCTATTTGCATATGACTGCTCAGCCACTGAGGTTGCCACCAATGGAATCACCCTGGATGACTTTCATTTCCACATTTAAAAACTATAAAACTATAAAAAATTCCATACTCCATAAGTCTTATTTTACACACAAGAATGACACATGCACCAAAATCAGATAAACAGATCCTGGGGATTAAGCCATGAAGATGGATGAGGTATCTGAAGCAATTTCTCCCAAGCATCTTTGAGTTATGTACTTTTATGTCCATAACGTCACTTCATAGAGAATGGGGGGTGGGGGGGTTAATTAGACTTAAGTGTGTCGTGTAAACCTGCCCTTTGCTGCTGCTGCTGCTCATTTCAATCTCTTTGGCCCAGCAGTTTAACGGAGCTCAATGTCAAGTGACTGAGACCAGATTGTGGATGTTTGGAGCCGCTGTTTGAGCCCCGGGTATGTGCAAAAAAGACTTTATAAGAACCGGGTGACTTTGCCATTTAACTGGGGGCTGTCTCTCAGGAACCCCTTCCGCAAATGACCCCAGATTAGGATCCCTATATTAATCTGTAGCCCCAGGAGGCAAACCAAATGTCATGGGAATCTGAATCAGCACATGGAAAACCTGACCAGGGCCGGCCCACATTTTGGGACCTGAGGTGGGGAGCTCAAATGATGCCCCCACGCCTCCTTTTCTCCTGCCTGCCTATTATGTCTCTTGTGCCCTCCTTCCTCCAGCACAGCACCCCACCATCTCTGTGCATCTGGAGCAGAGAGAACACACATGCACCAGCAGCAGACACAATTTTCTACACTCTGGGTCCTAGTGGTGCACCTCCCTCCCCCTCCCAGTCTGGCACCTGAGGTGGCCGCCTCAGTTCGCCTCATGGTAAGGCCAGCCCTGAACCTGACCTGCAAACTAGAAAGCACCACTCAACCTGAACAACAGGAGTTTCAGCTCTTCTATGTCACACATTGGACAAGTTACAAACTGAGTTTTAATCCCTAAGCTGATGGGAACTGCCCCCCCACCCCCCTACTCATCCCATGTCCCCAGACATGGCCTCAGACCCACACCCGCTCTCTGCTCAGCCGCAGCTCACCCTGACGGCGTAGCGAATGATCCCACCATTCTCCGCTTCGGGAATAACGTCTGAATAAGAAAGTGGGTCTTTGTATTTCTGCCCATCTGTGATCACAATGAGAACCTTGGTGGCCTCCTCCCGAGCGCCACTCCCAGAGGTGAACAGCTCCCGCCTGGAAAAAGAGACATGGGAAACATGTGGAAGGGTTAGTGATACATAATCACACCTGGCTCCCACCCACTGCTTTGGCATTGTTGATTGCAAAATCCTTTACCAAAGAAGTCAGTGTCCTAGTCTCCATTTTGCTAATGGAGAAACTGAGGCAGAGGGTGGGGCTGTCACTTGCTCAAAGTTATACAGCAACAGAGGCTCGGGGCTGGCCATAAAACCCTGGAGTCCTTGCTCACAGCACCCCTCTCCCTGCTCTAGCCACAGAGCCCAGTAGTCCTGATGCCAAGTCCCCTCCCTGCCATCTCTAACCATTAATCCACATTCCCTCCCACAGTTGGGGAAAGAAAAACCCAGGAGCCCTGAGTCCCTATATCTAGCTTGCAGGCCCTGACAGCCCTTTCCCTGTGGAGCCCACACAGGCAGCGGTTCGATACCTACACCACTTTCCGGATGGCGCTGGCTGTGTGTGTCTTTCCCTGAATCTGTTCTACTCCCTGGACACGGTCATCTGGGTCATGATTTCTGCTGTTCTCCGTGAAGTTGAAGTGCTCTTTAAATTCATGGGAATACTGTCTGAGCGCGAACTGCAAGGGGAGGCCAGGGGGAAAGGAAAAACAACCCGAGGGGGGAAGGGGAAGAGAAGCAGAAATTGGACTGTTAAGGCTGGGGCAGGTGTTTGGGGGTGGCTGGTTCTGTGGGAATTTTTTTCTGGTTTTGGATGCAAAATCCATTGCTGCTCCCTGCAGCACAGCGCCCCCAGCACCGCACTGGAGCATTAGGGTCAGCCCTGCCTGCGAGGGGCAGGTAAATAGGCAGGTTTCGCCTCTGCATGTTACCTGTGTGTCGGTGCCACGGAAACGCTTCATGATCTCAGAGAGAAACGTCTTCATCTTTCTAAAGTCCCTGGGTTCGATGCTGCTCGAACCGTCGATGAGGAGCGCGATGTCTGCGTTGAGTCTGAAGCACTCTGAGGGGACAGGGAAGACGCGCGTCCTGACTCACCGCCACAGGGACTGAGAAAACCCCTCGGATAGACCTAGACCAGAGCCATGGGCCCAGCCAGGTGTATAGCCCCACACGCACCCCGCCAGCCACCCCGGTCAGACCAATGGCCCCTCTGTCGCAGTGTCATCCCCTCCCTGCAATGAGGGGCACTGACAGTAAATGGGACTTGCACTGAAGTAAATATGCACTCACTCCCACCAAAAGCTAAGGACAGACCCCAGGAGTCCTGGCTCCCCGCTCCTACTGACGCCCTGAATCAAACCAATCGGCCCCTCTAGGCTGGTATCTCAACCCCTAACAGACCCATGGGCCCATCTAGACCCATTTCCCCTCCAGCTCCTATTGCCTGGGCACCCACCCATACCCAGGGCGTGAGTACCCCCCACCCACCCTGCTTTAACTCCTCACATGGATGGGTGCCTGGGCTGTGCTGCAGTTTCCGGAGGGACTGGTGCAGAAGGAAGCAGGAGTCACTGATTGCCTTCCCTCCCCCCAGCTCCTGCCAGGGCGCGATTAACGCAGGCAGCAGGGCTGACAGCCGCCACGGGCCCCCAGGGCAAGGTGTGTGGAGAGGTAGCTCCACACCCCCAGAGGGGGCAGGGCCTCAGGCAAAAGGAGCTGACCAGCAGCTGCCAGAGCTCAAGACCCCTTAAAAATCACCAGGCCCTGGGGCAATTGACATTTTTGCCCCCCGTCCGCCGGCCTGAACACAGGGGCTTTGGGGCTGCAGCCGTGGGTGCAGGTGCCACAGGCAAGGGAAGGCATCGCCTTCCCACAGGTGCCTACGCTCTCCAGCAGGGCTGGGCTGTGGCGTGGCAGCCCCGCCCTCCGACTGGCCTGGAAGGATCCGGCTTCAGGGCTGGGGCTGGGGTTTGGTCGCTCTCACTCTGGCGACAACCCAGTTACAACACTTCATGCTGTGCTAGGTCACAATCACTGTCACCATGGCAACATCGGACAGTTGCCTCCATCCCTCACAAGCGGGGTGGCAGCAGGGGTCCCCCCCATTCACCACGGCAGGAAGCAGAGCCCCCTGGGGCCGGGGGAGGGTGGTGGGGTGGCATGGAGCAGGCTGCTGGGTCGCTCCGGCTCCTGCTGCCACAGTCAGTGCAGGGGGGAGGCAGAGGGACCCTGCTGCTGCCCCACTCCAGACCTGTCCACAGGATGGTTGAGGCCCCACCATGAGGCCCCCAAAGCCTGGGGCCTGAGCAGCCATCCTGAACCTAAAATCTAAAATGTCACAGTATTGAAATTGTAGTTGCCCTGACCCAAAAAAGGAGTGTATGGGGGGGGGGATCACAAGGTTGTCATGGTGGAGGTTGCCAGCCTTACTTGTGTGCTGCTGCTGCTGGTGATGCTGCTTTCAGGGCTGTCCAGCTGGAGAGCAGCAGCTGTTGGCCAAGTTCCAGCTCTGAAGGCAGAGATGCCAGCAGCAGCAGCGCAGAAGGAAGGACAGCCTGGTGTGATATTGCCACCCAGCACTGAAGGCAGCAGGGCCCACCAGCAGCAATACAGGAATAACAGTGGCAATGTCATACCAGGCCACCTCTGCGTCTGTGCTGCTGCCTTCAGAACTGGGTGCCAAAGAACTTCCCAGCATTTATTCTGATTGAGCTAGAACAGATCTTCCAGAAAAATGTCCAAACTTGATTTCCAATTTCCAGGGATGAAAAATTGCCCACAACGTTTGGCAAACTGTTCCAGCTGTCAATTGCACTTCCCATTAAAATATCTTGATCAAACAGATAGACAAACTCTCCAAGGGTATGTCTACACTACAAAGTTAGTTCGAACTAACGGACGTTAGTTCGAACTAACTTTAATAGGTGCTACACTAGCGCTCCGCTAGTTCGATTTTGAATCGAACTAGCGGAGCGCTTAGTTCGAACTAGGTAAACCTCATTTTACGAGGACTAACGCCTAGTTCGAACTAGCTAGTTTGAACTAAGGGCTGTGTAGCCCTTTAGTTCGAACTAGTGGGAGGCTAGCCCTCCCCAGGTTTCCCTGGTGGCCACTCTGGCCAACACCAGGGAAACTCTATGCCCCCCTCCCGGCCCCGGACCCCTTAAAGGGGCACGGGCTGGCTACGGTGCCCGTGCCAGGTGCAAGCCTGCCAGCACCCAGCTAGCAGACCCTGCACCTGGCACGGCACAGAGCCACCCACCCGATGCCCCCCAGCCCACCCCCTCTTCCCGGGACCAGGCTGGCGGCTCCCGGGAGCTTCCCCTGGACTGCAATAGGCGGGCACCTTCCTGGGCTAGTGCGGACATCGTGGACCTTGTCCACGATCTCCGCACTAGGCACAGGAAAGTGGCCGTCTAGGGCAGGAGAGCTGCCAGCCTGGCCACCCAGGACCAGGTGTGCATGAAAATCAAGGGGGTCCACTGAGACCCCCGACACTGAGCCCTGAGCTTACAATGGCCGTCCTGGGTCAGACCAAAGGTCCATCTAGCCCAGTAGCCTGTCTGCCGACAGCGGCCAACCCTAGGGATCCTGGAGGGGATGGACCGAAGACAGTGACCAAGCCATTTGTCTCGTGCCATCCCTCTCCAGTCTTCCACAAACTTTGGGCAGGGACTCCACTCCTACCCTCTGGCTAATAGGACTCCATGGACCCAACCTCCATCACTTTATCTCACTTCCCTTTAAACTCTGTTCTAGTTCTAGCCTTCACAGCCTCCTGCAGCAAGGAGTTCCACAGGTTAACTATTTGCTTTGTCAACAACAATAACTTTCTCTTACTAGTTTCAAGCCTGCTACCCATTCCTTTCCTTTGGTGTCCTCTAGTCCTTCTTTATGGGAACTCAGGAAGAACTTTTCTGAATGCACCCTCTCCACCCAACCCCTGCTTTTAGAGACCTCTATCCTGTCCCCCCTCCGTCTCCTCTTTTCTAAGCTGAACAGTCCCAGTCTCTGTAGCCTTTCTTCATCTGGGACCTGTTCCCAACCCCTGATCATGTTAGTTGCCCTCCCCTCTCCCAGCCTTTCTCTTCCCCTCTCCCACCTCCTTTTCCCAGTCTCCCCCAGTTTTGTTCAATAAAGACAGAGTCAATGTTGGAAGAAACGTTATCTTTATTTTGTACATCAATAAGAAGGGGGGCTAGGGAAGGGTAAGTGGAAGGAGGTGAGGGAGGAATGGGGTACGTGCCCCCGATGGGGAGGACTGGGCTGGCTCTGCGGGCTTCTGGGGGTGGAAGCTCTCCTGCAGCCCCCCAATTGCCCCCTCTCCCCAGATGGCAGCCTGCGGCAAGTGCAGCTGGGCTGATGGCCGAGTGGTGTGATGTGCCCAGTGTGGGCACTCAGGGCACTCCAAGCCAGAACTTCTTTGCAAGAGGGGCACCCCTTAGAACTGTGTGTCCGGGGTGGGGGTCGGGACCCTTTAAGCGCAGCCCTCGGCTAGCCTGAGACAGCATCTCCACGCTCTAAGTCCTCCTCTGATGCCCTGCCGGCACTGCTTCCGGCCATCCTTAAGCCCTGTTCAGAGTCCACTCAATGTGGACTTACTAGTTCGAACTAGCAAAACGCTAGTTCAAACTAGTTTTTAGTTCTAGATGCGTTAGTTCGAACTAGCTTAGTTCGAATTAACTAATTCGAACTAAGTTAGTTCGAACTAGCGCTGTAGTGTAGACGTACCCCAAAATACTGAGTAGATTTGCTTTAGAAATATTTGTTGTTTTTTTATCTGGCAGTATAAACATAATAAAAATTAATGAAATTATTTGTATGACCACAGGATGTAACATTAAACATTAACATAGATGTGAAAAAGCTATAAAACTGGGAGACCATTTTTAAAAAACATTATACCCAATACTGGACTGTTAAAAATACCCGGCCATTGTGGACTAGAATGTGTATTTTTTTAAACTGAGCCGCTTTAGCTGTTAGTGCCTTTGCAATGTCATTAATCCCTTGTCTCTGTTGTCTTTGGCTTTCATCCTCAGTTCCAAAGAAACAGTCTTGGGCAGGTCGCTGTGATCCAAACAGTGCCATTTCCTCTCCTTTTTACCCCTTTGTATAGCAGCCTCCTTGCTGTGTTCTTATGTTCTTATCTACTGATTCCTCATTTTTCCAAGAGCATAACAAAGTGGTTTGGTACAAATGGGCTTTGACCACTTGACCTATATGTTCTTGCTTTGCCAAACCACAGGTCATGCACTCAGATTTCAGCCACACAACAGCCACTAGCCTCCGTGACCTATAGCACATTTCAGAGATATTTAGAGCTAGCAATATCCCAGCAAGGGAATCCACCACGACCCTCGGTACATTGTTCCCCTGGGTAATTACTTGCGCTGGTTAAAATATCCATTGTATTTCCTATCTGAATGAGTCTCACTTTAGCTTCCAGACACTGGATTATGTTAGGATTTTCTGTGCTGCACTCAAGAGCCCATCTTCATACATTTGTTCCCCTGGTCGGCCTTTATAGACCAAGATCAGTCCCCTTCACCTTCGCTTCATTAATCTAAACACACACTAGGTACAGGGGCAACATATAAGGAGGGCACGGGACACCGTGTGTCCCACCACCAGCTACTGGCCAGCCCCGCCCATCCACAGAGCTTGGAGGACACATGATGCCCCATCCCCCGCACACACACCTCACCACTGTACCAAAGTGTGCATTTAACTACAGGCTTTCTGGAGGAAAGGTTTCTAGTTCATGCACTTGCCTGAGGCTTTGAGGAGCAAAAAGTTTCCAGTGGGGATGCCCCTTTCCCAAGAACGGACTTCTTGAAATGTGTTAGCAGGGAAAAGTTTAGATAGTCCGTCAGAGTTTATTGTTTTCTTTGTTTGGGGGTTTGGAAATCATGTCTGAGCTAATTGTTTTGCTTTTTTCTAACTAAGGTTTACAGCCCAGGGACTTTCCCTGAGTCTGTATCTCTTCATGGCTATTTACCACCTAGTCAATTTGCTATGCTTGCAACCTTAGTTTTGATAATAAAAGGGTTTTTCTTTTGTTTTGATTAACCGATATTGGTTGATTGTTGTCTCTTTAGGGTTATGTGCCTAGTTACTTGGGCAGTCCATTGTTCTCTGCAGATTCTTTCTGTTTGTTTTCCCAACTCCAAGCAAAATGGAGGTTGGGGAAGGGGGGAGAGCTTTGCATTGGGGAAGGGATTCCCAAATGATCTCTCCCCTGGAAAAAGGTTTATTTTATACCTTTTTAAGTACACTTGGGTGGTGGCAGGGAATTTTTATTTATCTTTTATTTGGCTCTCAGGGAGACTGAGACGGGATAAGCTTGTCTCTGGGAGTGTCAGGGACAGGTTTTACAGAGTTTATTCTGCTAGCCGGCCCCTATCTCTGCATGCAGAATGTTGGGTTGGGGGATTGAGCCGTAACAGAGAGGCTCATGGCTGCCAGGAGTACCAGTGCCCACCGGAGCCACCCTCAGTGTTCGATTTAGCAAGTCTTAACTAGATGCACTAAATCAAACACCAGAAGATGAATCTCCAGAGCAACAAGTGAAAACGTGGCCTAAGGAAAAGAATCCTCATGATAGTGTGGCAGACCACAGCCTGTGAACTGCAAATATCTTACAAAAGGCAGCTATACTGGGAGGTGGGTGAATGCCTTCTTGTTTCCCAGTTAGACTCACCTGAACACAGCCTGGCAATCAGGGCAGACAACGGAGGCCTAATTAGGCGTCAGCCTGCAACAGGGGTTAATTAAGCACCTGTTGCTGTTAAGGTTTCTGGGTCCCTATAAAAGGTTTCCTCCCAGGCAGTAGGAGGGAGAGTTTTGAGAGGCACAGGGCAAAAGGAAGAAGATAATAGAAGGAAGTGGTAGGTGAAGTAGCCTAGGGGAAAGGTAGTGGTATTAGGGTGGGGCAAGAAGCCTTGCCAGCTGCTCCTCCTGTAGGGCCCCTGGGCCAGAGTCTAGTGGAGGGAGGGGGTGGGCGGGCAGGCCTGGATTCTCACCCCCCTTCTCTGGGAGGATTACCCTGCTGGGGAGATGGGAACAGACCAAAGGCTGGGAAAAGGGGGTTTCTCCCCTCCCCCCCACCATTCAGGACTTCTCTGTGATGAGAATGACTTGGTAAGCAGAGACCCTTGCCTCTGGGGATGTCCCAAGGCAACAAAGGGGTCACTGAGTCTGAGGCACACAAGAAACCATCAAGAAGCTCAGAACCCCTGGGGAGCTAACAAGGGACCTTGTCACAATAGTTTTTGCAAGCAGTTTGCTGTAACTGAAGGGAGTAGAAGTGATTTGATTGAGGGAGATCAGGAGAAATGTCTGTTTGTAGAAATCAGCAGTTTGTATATTGAAATGCTTGTTTCAGTTCTTAGCAGCTAGAATTTTTCTGTTTAAAAAATGATTCCACTACCTTTGGTCTGGAAAGATCCAGTGAGCATGTTTGAGGAGCTTTCAGATGGATTGAAAGTTGCTGTGGATGAAGTAAAAACTTGCAGGGAATTTGAACCGCTCTGTGATGACCGAGTGGCTGTGCTTAACCAGCTTCCCGGCCTGAGAAGACAATGTTGCTTGATTCTGTTAAGTGGACAAGGTGTGTCCCAAGGTCAGAGAGCAGACTGGGTAGCTGAATGTGCAGAGCAGAAAAGCTGTGCACTCATTCTCTCCAGAAGGCAGGGTAATGGCAGGTGAAGTTGCAATTTCTCAGTGGACTTGACATCTGATTCCATGTAGGAGCAGAGGTTAATGAGGAAAAGATACCAGAACTTTGAGCCTAGCATGCGAGTGGACCCTGTCTCTGAGGGTACGCCTAGACTGCAGGCTTCTTTCGGAAGAAGCTTTTCCAGGAGAGATCTTCCAAAACTTCTTCTGAAAGAGTGTCCCCACTGCCAAAATGCATCAAAAAAGCAATCTGCTTTTTCGAGAGAGAGCATCCAGACTGAATGGACGCGCTCTCGCATTTAAGCTGTGATTACTATGGACGGAGTGGCCAACAGGGCACCTGTACTTTCCTCTTTCCTCTTCTTTCAAAAAAAACCTCCCTCTTCCACATCCACACATGCCTTTTTCCTAAAGAGCTTGTGACAAGCAAACAGGCAGGAGTACCCAGGCCCAGCTGGCTGAAAGAGCCCTGCCCCTCCAGCCCTGCAGGGCCTGCTCCCAGCAGAGCCAGAGTATAAAGGCAGAGAGTGCCTTGCAGGAGAGGAGGCAGCTGGAGGGTAGAAGGGCACAGGCAGTAACCTGGGTGTTCCTGCGGCAGCTGAGGCCAGAGAGGGGGGCCTGGCATTGGACTCCAGGAGTGAAGCTGGCAGCCAATGAGGGACCGGACCACCTACAACTCCAGCACCAGCCACGGTAAGGACGGAGGCAGATAGACTATAGGGGGGCCAGGGCGGTAGGAAGCAGTCCAGAGCAAGGGATTGCTATCACAGCTTGGTGTGAATCGGCTGGATTCCCCACCAAGCAGGCAGGAGCAAGAGTCCCTGCCTACAGGGCCCTGAGTTGGGACCTGGTGGAGAAGGAGGGCCCGGGTCCCCCTATCACTCCTTTCTGCTCTCTGGGCAAGTACCCCTGGCGGGGAGAGGCTTTCCCTGGGGGCAAGGCCTCAGATACCATATAGGCCCTGATAGAGGGGCCGGGACTTGGTATTGTGACTATTAGCACCGCGTATGCCCTGATCAAGGGGCCAGGACTAGGGCAATGGGACCTTGGGGGGGGGGGGGGAACCCCCTCCCCCTCCAACAGAGCTCTTTTGGAAAAGGCGTTCTTCCTCATGAGGTTTACCGATGTCAGAAAAACCCCTTTGTTTTTTTTATTTTCTTTTGAAAACGCAATAGTAGTGTGGACGTAATTGAAGTTTTTTTGGAAAAATAGCCATTTTTCTGAAAAAAACCTGCAGTCTAGATGCACGCTGAGACAGAAAACAGCCTTACAATTGGTGGCAGCTGAGAATCTGAACGATGATGAATTTTAGTGTCTGTGTTTATATAAATTACCTGATTGGGAGGAGAGAGACTCCTCGGCAGTTGTGAACAGAGGAGCCACACAGCCAGCCAAACAATGGACTCTGTTAAGCAAGGGCCAACAGGGATTGAACCTTTGGAGCAAGGAGGAAGAGGAGAAAAAGCTTAATTTTGCGAAGGGAAGCCACAGATTTCCCCTAAAGCCAAAACTCCAATGGTATTGGGCCAAAGATGCGGCATGACAAACATTTGTAAATGTACACTTTCAATGGAATTGTTCTTACTGTACGTGTTACTTTTGTAACTGATGTGCTAATACCAAGAATGGTAAAAATGTGCATGAGCTTTTGGAAAAACCTATGAACATGTCAAGAGTGATAAGGACACACTTCATATTAAAAAAAAAACCTTGTGATAGTGTACTTTACAGTTGGTGCCTGTAACTAGTCTTGGAACTTTTCATAGGAGAAAAGACATTCCAGATCTATTGTGCTGTATGGGAAGGGGAAACTGAGGCACAGTACCATACTGCTTGCATGGCTAAATCCCAAGATTCCTACACTATGGAGAACAGGAATATTCCACTTAACTTCAAGTTAATGTAATTCCAAAACCTTTGCTAGAGCTTGTAGAGAGACATTAACTTTCTTTAGTTCTTTGCAAGATCACATAAAACATGCAGGAAGACAGATCCAATCCACTAATGGTCTAACCAAGTATTACCTTGAGTTTGCAAAAGGGCTCAATTATATTGTTGCTTCCATCATGACCATTAAATACTACAGCCTGTTTTAGGCAAACATGGTTTTCATAAACCATTCCAGTTATATGCTGATAACTTAATGCTGGATTAGAACCTGTCAGAGTGAACAAAAAAAGTGAAAAGGCCTCAGTATGCAGTCAGTGATGCTGGTATCGTCCCTTCCTGCAGTCATTTTCATTGGGGGTGTGACCTTATTGGATTGCGATATGAACACATGGATCATTGTTGCAACCACTATTATGTGTTTGCACTACATCTTGTACAAAGTGGGCCAAGTGAGGTGTCTGTAAAAAGCTTGTGATTTGCTGGTTGTTTATGCCACTCATATGCATGCAGCATTTTTGTTTGAAGTTAAGTATTTGTTCTGTACTCGTATGTCAATTTTTTTTTCTGGGAGATATCAACAGGAGGCCTGGGCAGCCTATTCTGAAAGGACTCCTAGTCAAGTGACTAGAGGTACTTGACTGACACTGGGCCTTGGGTGGTGCCAATCTGCATCTCATCAGCTTTGCTGTGAATGTTCAGACCAGCATGGGAGTGATGGCTGCTAACCATAACAGCCTGAGTCATGCATAGATAGTGACTTGTTCATGTCCATTTTGTAGCTGCATTTTTCCACAGGAAAACAATGAGAGTCCCTTCACATGGACGAGGGATATAAAAGAGCAGCTGGAAATCCCTGCATTTTGTGTTCACTCCTCCTCACCTCTGGAGGATCTTTGCTATCAACTGAAGCTTGAAAAGAAAAAAAAAACTGGTGATCCATCCCAGCTGTGGATGTACTCCAGAGACTCAATTTATGGTGACAGATTATTCCACCTCTGCTACAAGCCTGCACGAAGAACTCTGCAACTGGTGTATGGCATTTGATTCTGCTAACAATTTTAGTTTGCACTCTTTCTTTCTATAAACATACCCTGAGATTTTAGACTCTAAAGGACTGGCACAAGCATGCTTTTGGGGTAAGAGCTGAGTGATAAATTGACCTGAGCCTGTGGTGGTCCTTAGGCATCAGAAGAACCTTTTCATGTGGTAAGACTGGTTTTCATAACCTCTTGTGGGTGGAAGGAGCAGTACTGATGACACAGGAAAAGTGGAGTGTCTAAGGAAATTGTTTGTATGGCTTCCTGTTGGCCACTGTGGTTAAACAGAACTGCTATTTGGGACTGGTTTGACATCTCATAGTGGAATATCCCTATTTTGGGCTGTAAGTAGCCCTGTCTCAAAACAATTTGCCCAGAATTGATACTCTCAGGCATGCTCCCCAGAAACCTCTCTATTACAACCCCAGCTAAATCCATCTTACTCTGTATAAAAGTTTTTTACACAGTCTAGGGGAATAGAATACAAAGGAAACTGAACCCAGGAGTCTGGATTGCCAGGCTCCCCCCCGCCCCTTCCCACACACACTAAATCCCCATTCTCCTCCCAGAGCTGAGGAGAAAACCCAGGAGTCCTGGTGCACAGGCCCCAGGCTGTAACCCACCAGACCCCACTCGTCTCCCAGAGCCAGCCACGGACAGGACCCAGGAGTCCTGAGCCTCCAGCTACTTCCATCCCCCTGCGAGAGGGGTACATGCTGGGCACCCATGGGGGGGAGGCCAGCTTTTCCCAGTGCCTGGGTCTGGCACTTACCTATACAGAGGTACGAGCAGAGGCAGAGGCGATCCATCCTGTGTTGGGGGTGTAGATGCTTTCCTAGGACGTGGGAGCTTCCAGGTCACTGCCCAGAGGAAAGAGATAATATTTGAAAAGAAAGGAACAGGGCTGGGGCTAGGGAGGGGGCGAGGACTCAGGAATGTTACACAAGGAGGGAGCAAAGTGAAATAGGACTGTGCTGATGACTTCTTTCTAATTGTCAGACACAGCCCACAGCTATGAGGAGACACATGAAAATCAAACAAAAAAGACCAACCACACGTAGCCTGAACCTACCCCTCGCTCCACTTCCCACTGATAATCAGCTAATCATTTTCCACCCCCTGCCCTTTCTGAATTCAAACATCCCTCTAACTTCAGTTGTTGGGAAAACACTGTGAACACACACACACATGTACAACTGGACAGAGAAAATTGGACATACACCCATACTCCAAGACAAAGACACACACAGCTACATTGCACTAGACAAATACACAATTAGACGCAACTGCAGTGACACACACAGGCTGTGTCTACACTGGCATGATTTTTGTGCAAAAGCGGCTGCCTGTCTACATTGGCCGTGAGTATTTGCACAAGAACACTGACATTGTAATGTACAAGATCAGTGCTTCTTACGCAAATACTCTGATGCTCCCGCTCAGGGATAAGCCCTCTTGCACAAGTGCTCTTGCGCAAGAGGCCAGTGTAGACAGGCAATGTTAATTTCTTGTGCAAGAAAGCCCGATGGCTAAAATGGTCATCGGAGCTTTCTTCCGCAAGAGAGCGTCCACACTGGCACAGATGCTTTTGCGCAAAAGCATATGCCTGTGTGGACGCTGTATTGCGCAAATACTTAATGGAAAAACTTTTCCATTTAAAGTACTAGTGCAAAAGCGCACCAGTGTAGACGCAGCCACACAGCTAAATAGACACAAACACCGAGACCGAAACACAATATTGAAATACACAAATCACACACACAGGACAAGACTGTCACCCAAATACACACACTGAGACAGCCAGACATGGACAGTCATACTCAAAGGGTCCATTTACACACACGTATTCAAAAAACACACTGAGAAACCCTCTCACACCACCCGGCAGTGAAACAACCCCACACTTTTCTTACACCCAAGGGAGACCACTGCACAAACGCCACCCTCCCAGCAGTTCCTGCAGGAGCTAAGCCCTGTGGGCCAGTGCTCCCTTTGCCTGTGAGAGCTGCATGGCTTGAGCAGGGCAGAGGGCTCCCAGCCCAGTGGCAGCGATATTGGGGGCAGTTCACAGGAGGGAAGCAGGGCTCTGCTAGGCCAGGGCCAGGATGGGGGAAACTCAGGGAACGGGGGGTTTCAACAGCAAACTGGGTTCACTTCTTGTAGGCTGCATTGTGGTGGCACAGCTAGCCAGCCCCTTCGCCCCCCACCAGTGGCTATAGCTCAGCACCAGGCAGGGAATCCCTGTATAAACAGATGCTGTCCCACACCCTAGAGGCAGTTGCATCTCAGCACTAGGCAAGGGACCCCTGTATAAACCACACCTGAGCCCCACCCCAGAGGCAGTCACATCTCAGTGCTGAGCTAGTTACCCTGTATAAACAGCCCCCACCTGCCCCCCTCCAGAGACAGCTGGCGCCCAGACACTCTGACCCCAGAGGAAACAGATAGGAGAGTTGGTCAGTTCAGAAGAATGGGGAACTAGAGCTGCTGCTAATTTCTCCCATTCTTATCTACAGGGCCGGCCTTGTGGTTGGGCCCGGGGAAGGGAGGAGAGATGTGGCTGTGCCCAGCTGGGGGCTCCTCTGGGCAGAAGGGAGGAACTCAGGTGTTCAGCCAGCCCAGGGCTCCCCTGGCTAAGGGGAGGGGGGCACTCAGGCTGTTTCCACAGGAAGGGAGTGAATGTGGGGCTCTGGCCACAGGGGGAAGGAGTCTCAGGGCTCCGGTTGGGGGGGCACAGAAGGGGCAGAGCCTAGGGCTAGTCTCCCCAAAAAGGGGCTCCACCCACCGTCCATGGTCTTGTCTCTTTTGCACTGAGTGATTCCTCTGTGTTCAGGCTCCAGTGGGTTTCTCCTGCCTGAAGGTTAAATGGCTGCTGGAGGCAGGTGTCTCTGGGTGACTCTCTCCTTTTACAGGGCACATACAAAGTCCTGGTTCTCTGAACAGCAACAATCAAACAGCAGGAGACAGTTTTGTTGCTCACACTCCCACCCATTTCCAGCCAGCTCTCTCTGCAAAACCCCTCTTGCCGCCTTCTCAGGACCATGCTTTTCGCGTGACTAGGGCTAACGTTTCCTTAACGACTTTCTTTTGCTTACACAGTACACCCAGAAAAGACTCTCACCCCCACCCTCGATACACATGCTGCTCAGTTTCCGACTGGCCTTGCATGGCCTGCACTTTGCAGTACCTCTCTGCTGAGTGTCCCAGCAGAACCGGTGTTACCAGCTTTGCCTGTTACTTTGGAGTGTGCTTCTCTATTAGGGTCACTCTTCTGAAGGGGGTCAGGTTGTTCTATCAGTGCGCTGTGTCACTTGTGTTCTCATACAGAATCCGACTTCCCCTTGGTGCCAGGTCCCTCCCTATGGAGCTCTCCTGCAGCATCCAGGTTCCCCAGGACGGGGTTGTTCCCACCCTAGAATCACACCCCCCCCTACTCACACCCACTGCCAGAGACTCCATGCTCTGCTAAAATCTATCTTTCTCTCTCAAATATTCTTACATACCAGTGTGTTTTCTTTCCTTTATAGCCTCTTTCAGACTGCTAAACTTGCAACTGCTGCCTGTGCTTCAAGACAACTGGAAGAGTTAAATTATCTTGGCTCATGTGACTACTTTATTATTTTTATTTTGTTGCAACAAGTGTCTATTTTGCACCCTTTTTAAACAAAAGTAGGTGTGGTACCAAACTACTGTACTATCATTGTTGCAGTATAATATTAACACAGATTTTTTTTTGCAAAGTTAAAGGTCTCAGTTATAAATATTTGTACATATATTTCTGCCTCAACATGTAGTGCAATTGCAAACAAAAATAATTCTTCAAGAGAAATGTAAAACAAACAAACAAAAAACCTAGATTATGTTAACTAACTTAAACTGTTTAAGGTTTCATCCCACAGACTAGGGATGTTAAATTTAGATTAATCGGCTAATCAAATAGTTAATTCAATTTGCATATTCGATTAGTCAATAAGAGCACCTCCACCTTTGAAGTGTCCTCCACCCAGGGCTATTCCTACACGTCAAAGGTGAAAACACTGCTGGAAACACGAGGTCAGTGGCGGACGCAAGCCAGTGCTCCCTGCAGCATTTCAGAGTGGCAGTACTGCATGAAGCCTGAGGTCATTCCCCAGCTGACCCCAGGCTCCATGCGGCACTGCTGCTTTGAAGCACCCCCTCCTCTTTCCACACCCTTCCCCTCCTGCCTTTTTCTGATTGAGGCAGCAAAGGGGAGAGAATTGACTAGTCGAGTAGTCATTCACATCGCTACCACAGACCAGAAACACCAGACGATATCACAACACAAAACACACCAGAAAATAACAGTATACGGTGAAGAAATGTCCAAGAATCAAGACAAGAAAAATGAAGTGTTTTATAAACAAGAGATTGTTCACCTTGATCTACCATCTATGAGCAATTTGTTAGAAATTACTGTTAGTTAACTTAAACATGGCTATATGTAAAATCGACTGTGTGATTGCTATAGCACTCTATTACTGCTGTATTGTATTATTGCTGTACACCATGTATAATGTGCGTTACATTGCTAAACTGTTTAACCAACACATAGGTAAAAATCACCAAACAAATGGCAGCAAGCAACATGAAAGCAAGAAAAGAACAAACTGGTAAACAAAAAGTAATAAATTGCATAGAACTCAAATTGAGTAAACAAATACCCTGTTAATGCCAGTGACATTGTCCCTTAACCAGGCACATGTCATTCAAAATAATCTCGTTCAGTGTCTCATTACCAGTGCTAAATCCTAACACAGCAACAATTGATCGCTGTCCATTCAAGCATGCTTTCTATTTTTCTTAATTTAAATTTTCAGTTACTGAAAATCACAGATGGAATCAAACCCTAATATTAAAATCAATGTTTTCATTGCAGTAAGTCAAATTATAATTGTTCAAACACAAATTATTAGCATCACAGGTCAAAATATACAAACACAAGAGCCTTAAATCAAGCTCTAATACACTCTCAAGCAGAAATTTTGATTATTACGGATGGAAATATTTTGCCACCAGTTTCTATGTGTACAATGAACTCAGCTTTTACCAATTAAATCCAGTCCTTCCAAGCACAGTTATAAAGCTTTAACTTTTTGAATCTCAACCTCTACTGCCATTAAATAATTGCCTGATCATCACATATCGCGTGGCCCCTGAAACATACAAATTCCCACAACCGTGATCATTGAAATTGATAAAAAATGGGGGGGAAATGCTTAAAACTTATAATTTTCCACATCACAATTTAAATCAATAGAACTCAACAAAAAAAAGCCTATGAACTAACTTGTGTCTTCCTTCAAAATTATAGGAAGGTAACTATCCGGCCAAGTCTAATCTGAGTATTGATTAGCTTGAGTTGGCACCAGGACATGATTGGCTGGTGGGAGGGTAGGCAGTGATCAGTCTTTCTGTATCTTGAAGGTGACAAATGCAAGAGGGTAGGGTGGAGCTGGAGCAGCCCAGCGGGAAGCAAAGCCAGGGGGAATGGGTGCATGGCGGGCTATTGTGCGGATACATCAGAAGCAGGGGAGTTGCCATCAGTGGCACTCTGGGTCGGGCCAGCCCCCTCGTCCTCCAGAGTGTCCATCATCTCCTTGTACTGGCGCTTGAAGAAGCCAAACTGGAAAGATACAGAGGGGAAAGATGATGAGAGCCAGATGGACACAGGCTCAGAGCAGGAGTGGGAGAGACAGGCTGTAAGAAGCTCCAAAGGAAAGAGACCTGCCCCTCCCCCACCATCTCGAGAGCCACAGGCCTGGCTGGCAGGGTGATGGGCTGTGGAGGATGGGTGTGAGCCCTGCCCCCCTCACCTTGTAGAGGGCTGCAGTGATGAGAGCCAGCAGGACCAGGCCTCCCACGCTGCTGCCCACAATGATGGGCAGGTAGTTATAGACCACGAGCTGCTCCACCACCGTCTGCACCTGGGGGAGAAGCCGTGAGATGGGGACCCAGGACTCCTGCCACCATCCCCCCACCTCTGCTCTAAACCCCCAGACTCCACTTCCTGCCGGAGCAGGGACAGGAGACCTGGCTCCCAGCTCTAACCACTAGCCCATGCTCTCTCTGTCCCGGCATGGTCACTCTGGTACCTGGCGCTGGACAAATCCCTCCTTCTGGGTGTATTTCTTCTCCTCGTATTCAATCCGGGCCTCGCTCACCAGGGTCACTTTCTGCTGCTGAGTCTGGAACAGAGAAACTCCCTGTCCCTGACTGGAAATGACACCGACCTGCCCAGAGCATCATCCCAGGGGTCCCAGAGCAACTGACAGGCCAGTCGTACAGGAGCAATCCCTGTGTACCTGCGAGACCCACTGAAAGCTGACGTTCCCTTTGATCATGAACTCCAGTGGCTGCTGCATTTTCAGGGAGGCGACTGTGCACCGGATCTTCTTACAGGTGGCCACGGAGCAGTCCTGGGGTGGAAGGATATCGCCAGGTGAGGCAGGGACATGCAGGGACTTGGCAAGGCCATGGGGGCCTGGGTCTGTCTATAGCAGGAGGCTTTCCCCCAACCCAACCCAGCCCACCACTTGCTGTATGTGTTAATGCAGGAAAAAGGGGCTGCTGGTACCACACTGGCCTGAACTCACCAGCAGGGGGCGCTCGTTCATCTGCTTCACAATGTCCTTCAAACCAGGTGTTCCCACCTCACTGATGCACTGAGCCAGCTGGAGCTGGACCAGGAGAGAGACATGGAGTTAACAGGGTGGGAAGAAGACATGGGGCCTTTCCCCTGTTGGGCACCAGCTTCAATCCACCTCCAGAAAAGAGAACTGGCTGGTTTAGGTGGTGCAAACATGGAGCCCTTTCCTCCCCCCCGCCCTGCCCCGTCCCACCAGGGGCGCTGTGGGGGCAATTCAGGTGTCACGGGGCCCATCACACACACAAGCCCAGGGAGAGGCAGGTACCTTGGAGGGGACGACCTCAGAGGCGTCCCACACACGGACCCCGCTCAGCTCCACGGGGAACTGGAACGTGACCGACAGGGGGACGCTTCGCTGCCGCAGATTCTTCACCTGGAAGAAACAGACTCCCCATAGGAACTTCAGGGAGACAACCCAGCAGCTCTGACCCCCAGACTCCGGCTCCACTCCTCAGACCCTGCTCACCTCCCAGAGCTGGGGAAGAGAACCCAGGAGTCCTGGCTCCCTGCCCACCCCACCCCTCTGTGCTCTAACCCACTAGATCCAGTTCAGGCAGTTCCACCCCCACCCCCTCTTCTGAGCCCCCCCTTGCTCCACCTCCCCCTCACACACTGTGCGACCGGCCTCACCTCGTACCGATGTGTCACTGGCGCGCTTGTCTCTGCCGCGTTGGCGGAGAAGTTGATGTACTTGGTCGACTCCTCGAGGCTGGGGGAGGAACGAGGGAGACGGGAGTGTGATGGAGGGAGCTGGAGGGTGGCAGTGGGGTGTCATGCCCTACATGTGGCACTGTGCTGCAGAGAAAAGGGGCCCAGCACGGGGGGGATCTCCCATCTGCCTCTGTACTGACCTACCTGGTGAGGATGATGAAGATGCCGTACTTGACCGGCAGCTCCACCCGGTGAACCATGCGCTCGGTGACGGGGCCGCCATTGTCACTGGAGAGATGGGGAGGCAAAGGAGGACGGGCAACAGGTAAGAGGAGACCCGGTGGCCATGTGACCCCCCTGCCTTCCACTGTGCCCTCCCAGCCCTCTGGTCCCGCACAGCCCCTCACCTGCTGGCGCTGGCCGTGATCTGCAGCCTGTCCCCTAGATCGGCCTCAGAGGAGACATCAAATGTGGCGATGAAGACGGCCTGGGAAACACACAGGGGGTGAGAGAGTCGCAGGGCTCAGGGCCTGTGGAACTGCCAGAGACTGCGGGGGAGGGGCTGGCACGGAGGTTAGGGGCAAGGGGCTGTGGTATGAATAAATGGGCCCAGACAGTGTGTCTAGACTACAGGGTTTTTTCGAAAAAAGTGGCCTTTTTTTGAAAAATCTTTACCTGTGTCTAGACTGCTGCCACATTCTTTCGAAAGTAAATAGAAAAAACACAGCAGTTTTTTCGACTGCAGAAAACCTCATTTTACGAGGAATAACACTTTTTTTTTAAAGTGCTCTTTCGAAAAAAGATGGTATGTAATGCAAACTGTGCTTTTTCAAAAGAGAGCAGCCAGACTGCCTGGGTGCTCTCTTTCAAAAAAGCGATTTGCTTTTTCGAAAGCACTGGGTGTAGTCTAGATGCTCTTTTTCGAAAGAGGACTACAGTCTAGACATAGTCAGAGAGGCAAAGGTACTACCATGGCCGGGGCCCTGCCCAACATCAAACAACCTTAACCCAGTCAGGGATCTCGAGACCCCAGCTGGCTTCATGCCATGGCAATGCCCCATTAACTGTCCTTTTAAGGACCCCAACAGGGAAGGACACAGCCCCTCCCCTCACTATCATCTCCTCCAGTGGGGCCTCGTTCCCAGCGGCCCAATCCAGCCCTTGTTTCCCAGCCCTGACACGGCCTGACCCAGCCTGGAGTGAGTTCAGGGCTCTGTTTGCACACCCCTCACCACAGCCTGGACTGCCCCAGTGATCTGCCCCTTTCTGCTCACAGCTGGGTTCACACCTGGGGCATTCCCAGGCGAGGGCCCGTCCCTACCTCGGCTCCGCTCCAGAAGATGGGGGGGTTGATGTGGCAGGTGCTGTTCCTCTGAGTCTGCTCCTCCGAGCTCACTGCCGAGCTGCACTTAATGGCCATGGTGGTCCTGTTAGACTGAGCACAGAGACCAGCCAGTGAGAGACAGGGCCCAGAGCGCCCCCTGCTGGGCCACCTGCCTGCTCCCTGCTGCACAGCACCCCCTGCTGAGCCCCTTGCTTGCTCCTGACAGCACTGCACCCTCTACTGAGCTCCTCATCCACTGCCTTTAAGACAGTGCTCCCTGCTGAGCCCTTGTCCACTCCCTACAGCATGCCCCATGCCAAGCGTGCATCGTGGTACCTGTAGCAGCAGGACCCGGCGGTAGGACAGCGCGGCCGGGTAGAAGAACCGCACTGTGGTGCTGTAGGAATTCTCCCCGCGGTTCTGGATGGAAACGGTGATGTTGAATTCAGGCATCACCCCCACCACCAGGGTGCTCAAACTAAGGGACAGAGAAAGTGGTGAGTTTCCTCAGGGCAATGCCCTGACTGACCTGTGAACTTCATCTATCAGTGTCCAGCTGGGGACCCCAGCACTCTTAGCTTCCCACAGCAGTGCCCAGCTGGGATTTCTTCTGCTGTGAGTATCCCATAACAGTGCCTAGCTGAGGAACCCAGTGCTGTGAGCTTCCCAAAAGCAGTGCCCCCCACCTAGGATCCATCAACACTGGAAATCTGGCAAGATTTCCAGCTGGATGTTGAAGATCCAAGGTGTGATCAAGCCAGATGGGTTCGCCCATGGCAGGTGTTTTTTGGGGTAGGCTTAGGTAACTTACCCAGAGAAATTGAAGGAGATTTCTAGCTGGTCATCACAGCGGCCATCTGTGCCACAATCCTTCTGAAAAGGGAGCTGGGGAGAGACACAGGCGTGCATTGGTCAGGATGCGCATGGACAGGGCTCCAGCACCTCCTGCAAGAATGACACTTCAGGGACTAAGGGACCTTCCAGTTACCCCAACACCTCTCAGTCTGCTGCACAGGAGACAGCTAATCAGCTTGTTCCCTGCCACCAAACCATGCACACACATACACACACACTTTTCTCCTCCTCCTTCTACCTCCTGGCTCTGACCAGCAGCAGAATCACAATTCTAAAGGTGCCAGTGCCGGCAGACTTCCTGGCTCATAGAGGGGATGGAAAACAGGGTGTAATATGACTGGATTATAATATGAACATACAGATCATGGTTGCAACCACTATTATATGTTTGCACCTGATATTGTACAAAGTGGGCCAAGTAAGAAGTCTATGAAAAGCTGATGGTTCACTGATTGTGTTTATGCTATTTGTATGCATGTATTGCTTTTGTATTTGAAGTTATCTGTATTAGCTCTGTACTTGTATTTCAAATGTTTGCTTCTGAGAGATCAACAGGTGGCTTGGTCAGCCTATTGTGAGAAGACTATTAGTCAAGTGAACAGAAGTATTTCACTGACAATGCACCTTAAGTGGTGCCAATCCACACCTTTTCTGTGAATGTTCAGACCAGTAAGTGATGAATCATGCCTGGACAGGTGACTTGCTCATGCGACCAACTCTATCTAGGGACATACTTTCACACAGTGAGAACAATGGGAGTCCCTCCACATGTCTAAGGGTATAAAAAGGGCCCTTGGGGACTCTTCTTTTGTCTTCAATCCAGCTCATCATCTCGGGAGCATCTTTGCTACAAACTCACGCTTGAAAGGAGTGATGACTCCAAACAGAGGATGTACTCCAGAGATTTGATTTAAAATAGCAGATTATTCCACCTCTGCTACAAGCTTGCACCAAGAACTTGCAATTGGTGTATGTTTTTCATTCCTTTAACAATTTTAACTTTATATCTTTTTTATGAATAAGCCCTTAGATTTTAGATTCTAAAGAATTGGCTAGCTGCATGCCTTTTTGAGTAAGATCTGAGTTACAAATTAACCTGGAAATATGGCTGATCCTTTGGCCTCAGAAGAACCTAGATGGATTTGGTGAGATTGATTTTCATAACCTCTCATCTGTATAAGGAGTGCTGCCTGTGGGGCACAAGAGAACTGGAGTATCTGAAGGGCATTCCTTGTTTGACTTTTTGCTAGACAATGTGGCAAACAGAAGTGCTCTTTGTGACTGATTTGGTGCTTTATAGTAGAGTATCCCCAGTCTTGGGCTTTAAGTAGCCCCATCTCTAAGCAATTTGCCATGATTTGATAAGAACATAAGAATGGCCAGACTGGGTCAAACCAATGGTCCATCTAGCCCGGTATCGTGTCTGCCGACAGTGGCCAATACCAGATGCCCCAGAGAAAGGGAACAGAACAGGTAATCCTCACGTGATCCTTCTCCACGTCTAGACTGAGGTTTCAATTTTGAAATAGTGCTTTTTTCAAAAGAGCGCCATTACGTGATTATGCAAATGAAGTGTGGGATATTTAAATCCCGGCTTCATTTGCCCTTTCAAAGTGCTTCATTTACATCCCTCTACCAACAGAGGGATGTAGTCTATACACAGCCTTAGGCAAACTCTCCCCTTGGTCACAATAGGGCTGGGTAGACACAGACAACATCCCAGAATCACACGCACCCGGGGCGGCCCGTGCCTATAGGCAAACTAGGCAGCCGCCTAGGGCGCCAAGTTGCATAGGGCACCAAATTCCAAACCCTGCCCCTTCCATTTCCCATTCCCTTTCCGGTGCCTTACCTGGAGCACGGCTTCCCTGCGGCCAGGAGGGAGGTAAGTCCTGGGAGAGGCAGCACACGGTGGGGGGGGGAGGAACGTGGGGGAGTTGGCCCCAGGGGAGGAGGAACACAGGGGGGTTTCCCCTGTGCTGCGGGAGCGGGGGGTTGCCCCGGGAGAGGCGCATGCTGTCTTCTCTCTGGCAGGGTGGGATCTTGGGGGGGGTGCAGGGGACTCTCTTCCTCAACTGGCACCCTGTTCCCTCTCCCCGGCCCCCAGCCCCCGAACTCCATCCCCAGCCCCCAGCACTCCATCCCTGGCCCCCGGCTCCCAGCCCCAGAACTACAACTCCATCCCCAACCCCCTGACCCCTCAGTCACCAGCCACAGAACTCCATCCCCAGCCCCTCAGCCGCCAGCCACAGAACTCCAGCCCCAGAACTCCAACTCCATCCCCAACCCCCTGGGCCCCAGCTCCCAACCCTCTTGGCCCCCAGCCACAGAACTCCAGCCCCAGCCCCTCAGCCCCCAGCCACAGAAATCCATTCCCAGCCCCTCGGCCCCCAGCCACAGATCTCCATCCCCAGCCCTCCTCTCCCCAGCACAGAACCAAAACCCTCAGTCGATATCTGCCCTTGGGATTGCGGGCGGGGGGGGGGGAGACGCAGATTGCATGGTTCGCCTAGGGTGCCAGTTGCTGGCAGCAAGTCTAGGGCCGCCCCTGCACGCACCCCCTTCACAAACCTCCCTGTTAGCTACTAGTAACAGAAGATTTACACTCATACAGGTTCTGGGGCTGGGTTGATATCAGCCGGATTACACATACCTGCCAGGCCATAATCACACCCCATACCCACACAGTTATACCCTGAACACCTAGGAGGATACAGTCTCTGCCATTGTTCCTTCTCTGGATCTGGAGTTTCCTGGGGGTGTTGAACAGTGATTGGAGCATCCATGGGAGCATGGGGGTTAGATGGTGAAGTTGGAGTGCTCAGCAGCTTAGTTTTCACCACTTCAGCTATGGCCTTCTCTTTAGCACATCTTGCCTGTGCTTCCACTTCCACTCACCTCATCTGTGCCTCTAATTCTGCTAGCCTTGCCTTGGCCTTCACTTGTGCACGCTTCACCTCGGCCTCTATTTCTGCTAGCCTCACCTGTTTTTCCACTTCCACTTGTGCTAGCCTTGCCTCCCTTTCTGCTTTTATTTGTTTCATGCATAGTAAGAACTCCACTTCTTTCTTAGTTAGAGGTCTGCCTGAAGGAACATGCTCCTGTCTCCCCTCCTTAGGGTGTGACTCTTCCCTGGAGCAAGACATCTTGCCCTGATCTAGCCTAGCTATCCAGTTGCCCCGAAAGCTAGAAAAAAAAACTGGGTTGGACTGTCTGGCTTTAGGTTACCCTTTGTGTGCCTCTCCCCAAGGCAGCAACAGAAAAGAAAAAACAAAACTCCAAAGCTTGCAACTAGTCAAAAGAAAAATCTGTGTCCTTTTAAAATTCTGCATTCTCAAAATTGTCAAGGCTGTTCCCCACTCTGGCACAACGAATGCAGAAGTGGGGCCCCACAAAAGCACCCCAAAACCTTGTCTCTACAGGCTCGGGTACAAAAAACTTCCTCCCCAAATCCTAATACCCGGATTTGGGGAAATCCGCTGCCACCACCCAAGTAATTCCAAGAAAACCAGGTAAAACTCTCCCCTGCCCCAACCTCTTTATAACTTGGAGTTGGCAAAAACAGAGGGGATTCACAGACAACAATGGACTCTGCCCTTATAATTAGGCACTGAGTCAAAGGACACAACAATCAACCAATTCCGGTTAATTAGAAAAAAGAAAAATTTTTATTATCAAAACAAAACTACCGTTGCAAGCATAGTAAAGTGGCTAGATGGAAAGAGCCACTAACTGATCTAGGTACTCAGGTGGACCCCCCCCGGGCTAACAGCTTTAATTACAAAAGAGAAAAAAATGCACTTAACAGCTCAGACATTAGTTTCAAATTTCCAAATCAGGAAAAACAACAAATCCTGACCGACTATCTAAACTTTTCCCTACTTACACCTTATAAGAAGTCCGTTCTTGGAGAGAGAAGTGTCTCCCATCTCCCCCAGTCTTGGAAGAAAAAACTGCTCTAAAACTCAAACCCAGAAGAGAGAGAGAAAACCCCCTCTCTTTCAGTTTGAAATTTCTACCTGCATTGTTATTGGCTGACCACCCAACACCTGGCTAGGTACAGGAGGAATTAGTTAACCCCTTAGTCACCAGCTGCTGATCAGCGCTCCTGATTATGAGACCTTGAGAGGAAATTGAAATGTTCACATCCAAGGGTGACGGGTCCATCATCAAGGCAAGATTGGCATCATTCTCTGCTCCCACACTGGGGTCTGCATTCTGTAAGAGGTTCAGGAGGCTGCTGCTGCTGGCTCTAAACTTTGCTGTCTTTTGATTTTGAACTCTAAGGTCACTGACTCGATCCCTGCAACAGACCCACCTGTGATTGGGCTCTGGCACCTTACCAAGCCTGCAGACACCAGCGCAGAGTCCTCACTCAGGATGGGTCTGAGGCCGTCGGTGGCAGCAATGGGTTCTCCCGTGAGGGTGTAGTTGAGGCGCAGGGTGATGGGGGTTAAGGTGTCCTCAGGGCAGAACTGGAAAGACAGAGACATGTTGGGCTCCTGGAGGGAAAGGGAGGCTGGGCAGGATCCAGAGAGAGGGTTTTTTGCTAGGCAATTTGGAGCAAGGGGCAGGGTGGAAGGTACAGACACAGCAGGAGGGGAAGAAGCTGGGACCCCCCACACACACTCACCAGTAACATTATCTGGTGCTTCTCACATTTCATCTCAATGCCCAGACGGAGGTTCCCGCTCAGGACGGGGCCAGTGGAGCCGAAGCCAGCTCGGATCTTCATCCGCCCAGGGTCTAGGGCCAGGCTGTATTGGATCATGCTAAAGATCTCGTCACCTATGAGGGAGGGGAAATGAGGGTCAGAGAGAGACTGAGAATGGGACTCTCAAGGGGAAATGGGACATAGGTCTTTTCCCCCAAGGGCGCTGGCTCCAAATCAAGCCTCAAGCAAGGGGCGGGCTGGCTCAGGAAAGTGGAGAATGGGGAATAGGTTTGGTCTGACCTAGGTTGTCCCTGGTGCTCTTTGTGATGGTGAAGCAGATCTCTGTCTCGCTGGCCTCCGTGCTGAGTTGCTCCTGCTCCTGGCAGTTGATGGCTGAGGTGGGAATCATAGTGGGCTGGAAATTGATGGTGATTCCAACTCTGAGCACTGGTCTGGACCTGGCATGGGGGGGGCAAAGAACCATCGTCAAGCTACTCCCTGAAATGAGGCCAGGCCCCATTGCTCCCCTCACCCTCCCACCCAGCTTGGAACTGCTCCCAGAAGCTCAGGGAGACCTATTATGGATGCATAGCACTGCCAGAGCAGATGTTGGGGGAAGAGAAGGGAACAGAAAAGCTGTCACACACACACACACACACACATACACACACACACACACACACACACACACAGATGTTGGGGGAAGAGAAGGGAACAGAAAAGCTGTCACACACACACACACACACACACACTGTATTGCTGCTATGTGTGGGCTTGTCTACGCTACAGATAGCTGAGTTTAATAACTAGTTCTCATTCTCAAAATGATGCTTCAAAGCCTCTCTGATTCAAATAGCCCCCCTTGCACCCCTGCAATAGCCCTAGTATCTGGCTGCTCAAAATCAGCAGCTAGACAATCTGCCTCAGCACACCACGCTGGACAAGCTTTTCATCCTTAGCCTCACAAAGACGAGAGCGCTTAGGGTATGTCTACAGGATGCAAATGTAGTATACCGAAATTGCTAATGAAGGGCAGGATTTAAATACAATGAGTTTTAACAGTTATTCCGAGAGAAGGGTTTTCTCTCGAAATAACGCATCTACACAGGGCGATTTATTGTGCAATAATGCAATTTCAAAATGGTGGCTGGACGCAGTTATGCTAATTAAGCATGGGATATTTCAATCCCCACGCTTCATTAGCAATTTCGGTACACTACATTTGCATCCCTATCTCGAGATAGGGAGCAAATGTAGACATACCCTTACAGAATAGCTATAACAATTAGAATGTTTTCCTCACTTAGATCTAATCTGCCATAAAGGAAACACCAGCACACTTTTAATCTGCTAAATGCACATTCCACAATCATTCTTCATCTACTCAGACTATTGATGAAGCTCTAATTGCGCAATCCAAGTTTCCCATGTAAGGCTTCATGAGCCATAGGAGTATAGGTACACTGGGTCTCCCAGGATCACAATGAGTATTTCAACATATCCCTCTGTAATCTTTTGGTCTGGAAAGACAGTCACTGCTTGCAGCTTTCTGTACAGGTCCATGTTTCTGCCAATGCATGTACCATGAACCTTCCCAAATGACACTGCCTTGATGTCAATGAAACACTCATGGGGATCCACAGTCACCTGCAATACTATAGTGAAGTGCTGATGTACTCCATGATGGTCTAGGGACAAAGTTGGAATATGCATTCCATCAATTATCCTTCTGCAGTTTCTCATTTCCACAAAGCCATTCACTATTTCATGCACAATATCAAGAGTCATTGTCTTTCATAGCAGGATTCAACTAATGGCCCTGCACACTTGCATTAACACTGCCCTTGTGATTGACTTCATGACTTCAACTGATTTGCAACCAACTGGTAACAGTCCAGGGTAGCCAGCATCTACAATGCAATCATCATTTGCTTCTCCACCAAGAGGGCAGCCCTCATTTTGGTGTCCTTGCACTGCAGGGATGAGGGGAGCTCTGTACACAGTTCCAAGAAGGTGGTGTTCCACATCCAAAAGTCCTGTACCCACTGCTTATCGTCCCAGAGCTGCACAGTGATGTGATCCCTACCAGTCAGTGCTTTTTTCCCCAAGCCCAAAAGTGACAGTCCACTATTTTTAGCTGATCTGTGAATACCAAAGCAATCTGATGTTGTTTCTTTCCCTTGCACACAGCAGGTGGAAGCTCATGATACGCTGCCCCACCATTCATGATGTATTCACAACAGTGATCACAACAGCAGAAAGCCATGCAGGATCCGTCCTTTTGGACAGAGATGGCAGGCAAACAGTAAAGAAGGGCCACTGAAAAATTCTACGGAATACACTTGAAAGCCGATGGAATATTGGGATGAAAAGAACTGCATCATGGGATAATGAGCCTGCATCCATGATGCACTGTGATCCACTCCACCTTCCCACCACTCCTTGCTGAAGAATGTGGGGAGTAGAGAGACAGGTACCCACAGTTCAATGTTTTCACTGTCAATGCAACAGCACCAAGTGTAGCTGTGCTCTGCCGACATAAGGAGCTTAGTATGAAGATGCAATAGTGATGAAATGATAGCACTTTTTGACCGTCGACCTCACTTGTATTGAAAAAATTCCATAGCATAGACAAGGATTGACATTGTCTTGCGGGGCAGGGGCAGGACACAGAGGGACTCACCTCAGCAGCAGGACCTGCCCTTGTGCTCCCACCGCGATGTCCGGCAGCCCATCCCCCGTCAGGTCTGTCCCGCCACTGACGGCCTGGCCAAAGTAGTGCAGCCTGCTGGGGAACTGCGCCCCCTCTATGCGCTGTGGGGCAGAGAGAGCAGTAAGGAGTGCGGAAGGGATGGCTGATCTTATAAAGTGGGCAGCAGAGAGAAAGGGCTAGGAAATGGGTGAATCTTCTGTATAATGATCATTAGGGGGCAGCAGAGAGGAATAGGAAAGGGGCAGCTAGGGGCTCACCAGCATTAGGGGGCTATAGGGCGCCATGATGTCACTTCAGGGCTGTGTGCTGAATCTTCCCTGCAGGAGCTGGGCTCACCTGTCTGTACCGGGGACTGAGGCCTCCCTTTTCCCCATGGAAGATGTACAAGGCTCCGTGGTTGTTGTCCTCCATGGGGGCCCCGATGGCCACGTCCGTCTGTCCGTCCCCGCTGATGTCCCCGATTTCAGACATGCTGGCCCCGAAGCGCCCAGACACCTGCCCCACCTGCCCCTGCAAAGTCTTGCTGCAGATCAGCGTCGCCCCCTGCAGGCCCATCCAAAGAGACAGGAGAAGAAAGGATCAGCACTGACTGCCAGGGGAGAGCGCCCCCTACAGAGATCCTTCCCCGCTCCCTGCAGCACAGCGCCCCCTAGAGATGCTCTGGAGCACTAGAGCCAGCACTGACTGGGAGGGATGAGCACCCCCTACTGAGCTTCTATCCTGCTCCCTAGAGCTCCACTCCTGCTACTGCCATTCTCATTGTCGCAGCCCCACAGCACTCCAGTCAAACTAGAACCTCAGGCCACCCATCTTCCCCATTGCACCGTCCTCTTTCTTACCGGCCAGTTAATCAGGCAGACACAGACCCGGCCTCCGGTCGAAGGTGTGTGGTACATGGGGGCTCCGATCAGAATCAGGTCTGTGTTCTCATCACTGTTCAGGTCCACAGCGCACAGTGTGCCCCCAAAATATGAGCCAATCTGGAGATGCAGATAAGTTACCCCCTCAATTTCATCCCCTCTCCTTTCTCCTCCCATTGGGAGCCTTCTGGCCTAAGGGGAAAAGGATTCAGCCCAAATGTCCATTCCATCTTTAGCATCAATCTCCTGCAGCACAGCAGGTGGCACCATCACTGTGTGTGTTCTTGAATGTAAATCTTGCAGGTAAATCTTGGCGGGACAGGGATGCTGAATGTTAACTATCAGAGGGGTAGCTGTGTTAGTCTGAATCTGCAAAAGCAGCAAGGAGTCCTGTGGCACCTTATAGACTAACTGAAGTGTTGGAGCATAAGCTTTCATGGGCAAAGACCCACTTCGTCAGATGCATCTGACGAAGTGGGTCTTTGCCCACGAAAGCTTATGCTCCAACACTTCAGTTAGTCTAAAAGGTGCCACAGGACTCCTCGCCACTTTTGAATGTTAACTGCGGTTCAATTTTCTCTTAAAGGTTGGACTACAAATAAATTTCATTTGCTTATTAAGCCACTCATCACCTTTGTATGGCTGGAATGTATAGGCAGTTGGAGCTTAGAAAAATTCACTGTAATTGTGGTGTGATCTTTTCCAGGCTGTTTACATCACTAATAACATTATTTTCCTTGTCTGAATCTCTCTTGCCCAGATCCACAAAGCTAATTATGTGATTAACTCCTATACTTATCTGCCACTGTGATCCACAAAACCTCTGCATGGCTGCCATTGACCCCTGTAGGTACCTAAACTGACTGAGTGCTTAAGTTTTTGCAGTAGAATTTCCTCATATTGATGCTTCAAGGGCCGCACATGTGCCTTACTGCCCTACTCTAAGCAACCAATTGCCCATTTCACACCACACTCCAGTATGATCCACAAACCGTGGGAAAACAGGCGCTTCTCCATCTAATTCCCCTGTGGAACCTCTCTGGTACCAGTGGCCAGCAGAGAGTTGACTCAGCATCTACAATTTCCCATATCAGTGCTCTACCCCTGTGCTGTGGGATATTCTTGTATAGCCTCCCTCAGTCTCTAAAGTTGTTCCACTTTAACTAATTAAGTCTGAGTTGGGCCACAGAACATGTGCAAATCACAACTACCCCATGCTCAGTGGTCAGAGCACTCCTTGAGAAAGGGCTGATCCCCGTTAAAGCCTTCTCCGCAATCAGGCAAAGCAGGGATTTGACCAGGGGTCGCCCATGTCCTAGGTGAGCATTCTAAACCTTGGGCTGCAAGGGAAACTCTCTCCTCCAGCTAGTTTGAAAAGATCTTGGCATCTCTGAGCATGCCTAATGGATGAGCCACACGCTGTGGGCTAGGTGAAAGAGTGTCCATTGTGCCTTCCTCATGCATCCATCATTGGCAGGGGCAGTTGCCTTCCTGCAGCATCACAATGCCTAAGTCCTTTGGTGGGTCAGGGCCTCCATCTGTACCTGTCTTATGAGTTCTGTCTAGACTGTCTAGAAGGCAACAGCAGTAGGATATTGGAGAGATGCTGAATGTGAGCTGTGGCGCAGTTCTCTAACCCAGTCAAGCTTACTCCCTGCCTGAGGCTCTCTCACTCAATTGTGCCTGAAGGTAAAGCCAAACACAAAATTACACAATGTCAAAACCTTAAAGGCTTCCTCCAGAACCCTGTTCCCTTGTATCCATGTTCCATATTACCTGCTCTCCCATCACCTCCGATCTGAGTGCCCATTCCCCTCCCTTGGTATCTCGGCCGAACAGGACGACTTTGCCAGTGTGTTGGTAGCGAGGGGCCCCGACCACATAGCTGCTCTGCCCATTGGCTGTGACAATCTGAGATGAATAACCTCAAAGGAAGAGAGTGACATGGGGAGGTGAGAAAACAGCTATGCAACAGTGTCATGGGTAGGACCACCCCATTTGATGTGCCACCTCATGTACTGGGGTTTCACCTCTACCAGCTTGGATTTTCTCTCCCTGTTTTGCTGAATTAGGTTCTCGGGCCTCCTACAGAACTCAGTCCCACAAAGGGCACACCGAGGTGGAGTCACATACTGAAGACAGCTGTGTGACACAGGACTCGCCTGGCTCTTATGTGCACATCCCTTTTTGGGGATAAACCCAAAATACTCCCGTCTTGCTCTATGCAGAAAGGTCTGCACTGGGCAAGCTCATAAAAATTTGCCTTCTCCTTCAATGTGGAAAGAGGTATGCACAGCTTCTCCACTCTCCCACCCTGCTATGAATTGCACAAACTAAGTTATAATAGTGTTATTCAGTACAAAAGGAGAATGTTAAGGGATTACAGGGGAGAGCAAACAGAACAAAGCAGATTGCCCAAGTAAATAAACATTAACTGCCAACTGCGCTGAGCACACTAGACAGGTAAGACAGAAAGAAGTGACAATTGTTCTTCGAGATGTGCCCCGACACCAAGAGTGAAGCACCCACATGCCCACTCGAAGAAGAATGAGCAGATTCTCACCCTGAGTGATAAACAGGCAGTAGATTCTCAAGGCACAAGAGGCCCTGACTTTCCCAGGCTTCCATACTCAGCTAAAAATCTGTCTAGCTCGGACCATCACATCCCACTGTCCTTGCCTCTACAGTGTTTCCAGGTGTGTTGTTGTAGGGAGAGTGACACCCCTAATCTCTTTGATGTCATTGTCCCCATTTTAAATCTTCTTCCCACTTGCTGGAAAATTCTTTTGTTGGGACCTGGGTCAGACAGTTCCCCTTGTGTTGTGCTATCTCAGAGAGGTTTCTGTTGTACCCTGTTCCTGGGGTAACCCTGGTGCTTGTGTGCATTGCCCCAGTAAATTGGCTAACACCTTTATCGTTGTACCTGGAAAGCTGCTGTGGGCATTGTGAACCTCACCACACATTTCAGTAACACATACGCAGCCAAACACCATAGCTCCACATACAACAACACCACAAACTATCCAATGAGATACTCATGTTTAGCAGAGCAAGACTTTTAGAATGATCCTTTGGACAAAACATCTCCTCCTTACAGGACAGTGAGGGGATCTTGGGGTGTCAGTGCTACAAAACGATCCCTTTCTGAGAACTGAGATGCAGCCATCTCTGGGGTGAGAAGCGGGGGCAGTTTACACAGGTAAGGGGAAATCTTTGAGTTTGTTCTTACCGAGATAAGCATCATTCATGTCCCTGGAGGTTCTGGGTATATTGATGAAGCTTGGCTTTCCACTACTTCCATACAGGTAAATCCCACCGGACCAATCATAGGCCCCCACTGCTCCCAGCACAGGGCCATCCTAAAGCAACACATACATTGCAAATGGGACTGATTACAAGAAACAGACAGCACAGCATGTTTGTATCCCCTGGCACTGTGCTGAAACACTGGGGTATGTGGTGCTGGTAGAGGCAGAGAGCACCCCTACTGGGTCCCCACGCCAATTACTGGAGTATAGCAACCCCTAGTGCCTGCCCTGAGAGGGAGGGGAGGATGCCCCCTTCACTGCTGCAGACTAGTAAAGGACTGTTTCCCCTGCAAACACTAGACCAACCAGCACCTGTTTAACTTGAAAGTGCTGGCAGGGCCCCAGCACAGGGCAGGATATGACGCACTCTAGGGTCAGGCATCACTCACCGGGGACAGCAGGGAGCTGAACCCCTCCTGAGACATCTCCAACTGGAAGGAGCTGCCGCTGTGGGTCTGGGTGCCTGAGGGGACAGACAGACAGACATGGGAGAGACCATCAAAGAGGGGAAAGGCCCTGTGTCCCATTCCCTTCTCCTCAGAGCCAGACCTTCTCCCCACGTAGAGGCTGGATTGGCTCCCGTACCCCCTAGAGAGAAGACCTCAGTATCACATCCCTCAGTCCCTTGAGCCAGCAGACTCCTGCCCAGGGGGGCCTGGATGACAAAGATATCAGAGGTATTCATGAAGAAACAGCAATAGGCAGATATTGGACGGGGAAAGAGAGAGAATATTTGGGGCCTATTTGAGCTCTGGATTCCCAACAGTTCCCCCTCCCATCTGGGAGAACTATCTCTAGAGCCCCTGGGCCAGTGCAGCCCCTGCTCTGGTTCTGGTACCTTCGATGGCGAAGATCTTCTCCTGCAGCTGGCTCTCAATGCCCTGGAGGGCGTCGAAATTGTCCACCCGGAAGACGTGCTGGTCGGCGGGTGCAGAGGCGATCTCTTGGAGCTCCTTCTGGGCAGCATCACTGGAGAAGGCCCGGCCGACCTTCATGGGATAGAGGGCGTTGCAGGGGAGATGAAGGCATCAGCATCAGTCATAGCCAAGAGCCCTGGGCACGTACCCACCTGTTCTGAGAGCTGCTGGGCTCTAGAGAGGCACAGCTCAGCCAGCGCCAGGTGCCGCTCAGATAGGCAGGATGGCTCTGGAGCAGCTGGTCATAAGTGTCACTGGTGTGAGGAGAGGGGACCACAAGGCTGGAGTTATGGAGGCTGCTCCATTTCAGCACCAAGTTTTGTAGGTTGTGTCAGCAGCAGCGCACGGGCAGCTTCTTGCCATGAGGACTGTTAATCCTCTGGGGCCTACATGACTGAGTCCCCAGGGCGCAGGGAGGGGTGGGTGTGGGCCATGTCTCTGGGGGTGCCTCAGGGTGGGGTGAAGGGATGGGACCACTGAGCTATTCTGGGTGGGTTGTTTGCAGCTGGTTCCGCGGTGAAGTGCAGGCATCTCCCAATCGCTGGGCCCGACATAAACAGCAGACAAAGATCTAACAAGATCCACTGGCTAGAAGGGGAATTTACACCAATTCAGAGTGGAAAGAAGGTGTCAGTTAAACTGTGAGGGGAATTAACCATTGGAGCAGCTCACCACAGGATTATCTTAAAAGGATAATGCTTACCAGTTCCAGTTAACTGGAAACCCCTGGGGGCTGAACCAGCATTGACTATTCTAGCAGGACCGACATGGTGGCAGCCCCAGCCCCAGCTTGGATCTTGCTCATTTAGGTAAATGGTTAAATGTCAAATGTTGGAGGGCAGGGACGGGGTCCAAAGTGACCTAGACAAATTGGAGTATTAGGCCAAAAGAAATCTAATGAGGTTCAATAAGGACGAGTGCAGAGATCTGCACTTGGGACAGAAGAATCCCAAGCATTGTTACAAGCTGGAGACCTGCTGGCTAAGCAGCAGTTCAGCAGAAAAGGACCTGGGGATTACAGTGGATGAGAATCTGGATAGGAGTCAACAGAGTACCCTTGCAGCCAAGAAGTCCAAAGACATATTAGGTTGCATTAGGAGGAGCATTGCCACCAGATCTAGAGAAGTGATTATTCCCCTTTATTCGGCATTGGTGAGGCCACATCTAGAGTGTTGCATCCAGTTCTGGGCTCCCACTACTGAAAGGATGTGGATGCATTGGAGAGGGTCCAGCGGAGGGCAACCAAAATGTTTATGGGGCTGGAGCACATGGCCTAGAAGGAGAGGCTGAGGGACTTTTGCTTATTTAGTCTGCAGAAGTGAAGAGTGAGGGGGGATTTGCTAGCAGACTTCAACTTCGTGAAGAGGGGTGTCATGGTCATGAGGGATGGCCAGCAGCCTGGGGACTAAGGGGTTAACTGTACCTAGCCAGGTAGCATTCAGCCAATAGAAATGCAGGTAGGGATTTCAAACTGAGACAAAGGAATTTTGGGGTTTTCCCTCCTTTGTCTCTGGCAGTTTTTGCTCTTGACAGTGAGGGTATGCCTACACTTGTGCCTTCTTTCGATAGAGGGATGAAAATGCAGACATTCGAAATTGTAAATGAAGCCGGTATTTAAATATCCCGCACTTCATTTGCATAATCGCGTTATGGTGCTATTTCTAAATAAAAATGCTGTGAGATGTGGTTATTTTGAAAGCAAACTCTTCTTCCGAAATAACTGTTAAACCTCATTTTATAAGGAATAAAGGTTATTTCAGAAGAAAGGTTTTCTTTTGAAATAACCACATCTACACAGCGTTTTTATTTTGGAATAGCATTATTTTGAAATAGCACCATAATGCGATTATGCAAATGAAGTGTGGGATATTTAAATCCTGGCTTCATTTACAATTTTGAATGTCTGCATTTGCATCTCTCTATCAAAAGAGGGTGCAAGTGTAGACATACCCTTGAGAGAGACAGAAGACATGTCTCCAAGAAAGACTCTTCAAAATGTGTAAGTAGGGTAAAATTTAGATAAATCTGTTAGGTTTTATTGTTGATCTGATGTCTGTGCTGTTAGAAATGGGTTTTCCTCTCCTTTGTAACTAAGTTTTGGCCTAGGGGAGTCCCCATGTGTATATTAATTGGTGATTTTTTCCATCTAGTCATTATGCTTGCAACAGAAGTATTGTTTTGATAATAAAAGTTTTCTTTCTTTCTTTTTATTAACTGGGTATTGGTTCATTTCTGTGTCCTGGAAAATCTGTTTGTGGGATCTATAGGCCTCTGACTAGGGGACAGCAGCCATAGACTGCCATTTGTATTTTCTCTTTCTTTTTCAAGCTCTTTGGAGAAAAGAGCTTGGGGCATCCCTGGGGATGGTTTCAAGTGTCCACCCCTGATTGTGGGTCCAAAAGCACTTGGTGGTGGCAGCAGATTTTTATCCCCCAAATGTAGGTTTTCAGGATTTGGGGGAGGGGGGAGTTTTATACCAAAGCCTGGAAAGATAAGGTTTTGGGGTACTTTTGCGGGCCCCCACTTCTGCATTCATCATACCAGAGTGAGGAATCAGCCTTGACGGGGCTTCCAAAGAGGATGGAGAGAGGCTATTCTCAGTGGGGACAGATGGCAGAACAAGGAGCAATGGGCTCACGTTGCTGTGGGGGAGGTCTAGGTTGGACATTAGGAAAAACTATTTCACTAGGAAGGTGGGGAAGCACTGTCATAGGTTTCCAAAGGAGGTGGTGGAATCTCCATCCCTAGAAGTTGTTAAGTCCCGGCTTAACAAAGCCCTGACTGGGTTGATTTAGTTGAGATTGCTCCTGCTTTGGGCAGGAGGCTGGACTCAATGACCTTCTGAGATCTCTTCCAGCCCTAAGATTCTATGATTCTATGAAAATTCAACCAGGTAACTGATTAATCAGGATTTTACATCCCTAGTGTAAAGTTGCCCTTTGTCTTGCTGCTGGTGCCCATTTCAATCTTTTTGGCTCAGCAGTTTAACGGAGATCAATGTCAAGTGACAGACCAGTTTGCGGAGGATCAGAGCTGCTGTTTGAACCCCAGGGTGTGCGTAAAAAAGACTTTATAAGAACTGGGTGACTTTGCTGTTTATCTCAGGAACCCATTCTTCAAATGACCCCATATTTGGGCTCCTTACCCTACTCTGTGTGCCCATGAGGCAAACCAAATTTCATGGCAATCTGAGTCAGCACGTGGACTGCAGGGCAGGCAGAAAAAGGGAGTTATGCACTTTGTGTAGTAGCGACTGTTCTTCGACATGTGCCCCTCCATGGGTGCTCTACTATAGGTGACTGGTCACCCGGAGCCGCAGATCAGAGCCTTGCAAAGCAGTTTCCCCCATTGAACCATGTGTGGGCAAGGGGCACCTCATGCCACTCCCACCCAAACTTGTAGTTTGCGCAGCTTAACCCCTCCCTTTCAGCACCTCGTCTACACCCAAGAAATGAGACTCCAAACAGAGAGGAGAAAGGAAGTGTCGTGGAGCACCCATGGGAACACACATCTCGAAGAACAGTCGCTACTGCACGAAGTGAGTAACTCCCTTTTCTTCCTCGAGTGATTTCCCCGTGGGTGCTCCACTATAGATGACTAAATAGCAGTATCTGGTATGGATGGAGGGAGCCAGAGTCACTGTTTGGCAGTAGTGGACAAAACTGCAGTAGCCTCCGCTGAATCAGAAGCAAGTTGTGGTAATATGGCATAATTTTTGGCAAAAGTATGGTCCAATGATCATGTCACAGCTCAATAAATGTCTATCAACAGAATGTTGTTCAAGAGGGCCGTGGAAGCTGCTATAGCCCGAGTGGAATGTGCTCTTGGTGGATGCTGAAACGGTCTGTTAGTCATGGTATGACACTTAATTATGCATGTGGATATCCATCTTGAAATACACTGGGATGAAATGGGTGTGTCTCTTGAGCATTCTGCGATGGAAATAAAAAGTCTTTGAGATTTCCGGAATGCTCGTGTTCTGTCCAGAAAGAATGCCAATGCTCGTCAGATATCGAGAGTATCTAGGGTAGCATCTCATGATAAGGCATGTGGCTTCAGGAAAAAGGTAGGTAGAACAATGGGTTCATTCACATGGAATGGTGTACAGACTTTTGGTAAGAATGCCGGATGGGGGTCTTAACATGACTCTGTCCTTTGTAAAGAACATATATGGGGGTCAGCCATTAGCGTTGCAAGTTCCCCAACTCTCCTTACTGAAGTGACAGCTAGTAGAAAACAGACCTTCATAAAGAGGAAGGATAGTTCAACAGTGGCCAGCAGATTAAAGGGGGATGTCTGGTCAGATAATCCAAAACAAGATTCAAATCCCATGAGGGAGTGGGGTCCTGTGAGGAGGGAATATGTTATGAAGGCCCTTAAAGAACCTTTTGGTGATAGGATGCTGGAATACAGAAAAACCATCCACCAGTGTGTGAAAGGCTGTTATTGTGGAAAGGTGGACCCTTAGAGATGAGTGTGAAAGCCCCAACATCTTAAGGTTTAAAATGTAATCGAGAACAATGTTCAGTGGGCACATCCGTGGTTCAGCATTGGACCCCTGGCACCACCGAGAGAACTGGGCCTATTTTTGTAGGTAAGTTTTTCATGTAGATGGTCTTCTGCTATGAAGGAGAATGCCTTTCACCCCCTGAGAGCATAGTTCTTCTAATTCTGTGAACCACAGAGTAGCCACGCCTGGAGGTGAGTATTGGGTTGCAGATGCAACATCTTTCTTCTGTTCTGGGAGAAAAGGTTGTATCAGCATGGCAGAGGGTAAGGAGGTTGGACTGCAAGCTCGTGTAAGTATAGGTACTAGGTCTGGCATGACCACGATGGGGCTATGCACCATCGGTGTGAATTTTGTGTAGGACTCTGGGGATAAGCAGTATAGGTGAAAAAGCATAATGCATGGGGTCTGTCTGCTTGATCAGAAATGCATCCCCTAGGGAGTACTTGCCGAGTCCCACTCAGGAGCAGAATCAGGGGCATTTCGTATTTTGGAGAGAAGCAAAGAGGTCTATTGATGGCTTCCCCCATTTGTGGAATATTAAGTTGGTGACCTCTGGGTGTAGTTCCCACTCGTGGTCCACAGGGAAATTGCGTGATGTCCTTCATCATGTTGCTGGCCCCAGGCAGGTAGGATGCTGTAAGCATAGTCTGGTTGCAGACACACCAGCTCCATAAGCTGATGGCCTCTGCACATGGGGAGTGGGAGCTGTTCTGTGTTTATATAAAACATCATGCAGATGTTGTCTGTAAGGATTCTAACTGTACGATTAACAAGTTCAGGTGCAAAATGTGCACATGCATTTCTTACAGCTCTCAGTTCCAGGAGGTTGAAGTGCAATGATGTCTCATGCAGGGACCATTTGCCTTGGACTAATTGGTCATTCATGTGGGCTCCTCAGCCTAGAAGGTAATCTGTAGTAGTCTGTGATAATCTGTACCATTGGCTCAAGTCGGTGGAATGGGACCTCTGCCAGGAGATTGTCTGCTAACGTCCATCATCGCAGAGAGTTGAGAACATCTGGAGGTACGATAATTCTCTTGTTTTGATAATGTTGGGATGGAATGTACACAGTTGCTATCCATAGTTGAGAGCAGCAGATGTGCACACAGGCATGACAGATCATGTATCTCATTGCAACCATATGCCCCATCAGTCAGAGACAGGTGAGTATGGTAGTAAAATGGGTCATGGGCCAAGATGGAATCTAGGCGGGCACCTATAAATTCTATGTCTTGTACTGGATGCAACATTGATTTCTTTTGTTGGTTAGAAGCCCTAGACGTCTGAGGAAAGTTCTAGTTATATGTATCATAGAGGAGATTTCCTCGCATGACATCTGTTTTAATCAGGCAGTCATCGAGATACAGAAAGATGATGACGTGTTGTTGCCTGAGGTATGCTGCGACTACTGTTGGTACTTTTGAAAATACCTGGGGAACAGATGAAAGGCCAAAGACTAGGACTTTGTATTGAAAATGGTCTGATCCAAGATTGAAGCATAGGTAACATGGGTGTTCTGGATGTATGGTGACATGAAAGTAAGCATCTTTCAGGTCAAGGGCTGCAAACCTGTACCCTTGATCCAATGCCGGAATAATTGTATTTAGTGTGACCATCTTGAATTGGTGTTTTTTTAGAAATTTGTTCAATTTGCAGAGGTCGAGGATCAGCCTCCAACCCCTGGTTTTTTTCTCTGTGGGGAAATAGTTTGAGTAGAACCCCCTTCCATGAAATTCCTCGGGTACTTTCTCTATGGCCCCAATCAGCAAGAGATGATCAATCTCTTGTTTTAATAGGGACTCGTGAGAGAGGGATCCCTGAAGAGAGATGGAGTAGGGATTCGGGGTGGTGGATGGAGGTAAATGATATTGTGTCCGACACAAATTATTTCCAACACCCACCGGTCTGATGTTATAGACTCCCATTGTGTTAGAAAAGAGTGCAAATGGTGGGTAAAGAGGTGGTCAGATTGTAAAGGCATTGGATTGCAAGGAATATTTTGCAGACCCTCAACCACACCCTCAAATTTGCTGTTTAGTGGTTTGGTTGGTGGCGGGGCGGCTCTGGTTGGGGAGTCTTTTCAGTGGCTGTTGTCTCGGCCTGGTATCTTCATAGGGCCGCTGTGGTGATCAATTATATTGACCATATCTATTGCAGTTGTAGTTGTTATAGCGGATGTATCGCTTACATCCATAGGGCGGAGTGTACATGCCCAGAGTCCAAAGTGTCGTTCTCGAATCTTTACTACTATGCAAGACCTCATCTGTTTTGGTTGCGAATAACTTACGTTTGTCAAATGACAGGTCCTCGACTTTGGACTGAAACTCGCGGGGACACCAGAGGCCTGTAAGATGCCCTGCAAGAGGAAGACCAAGGACAGGGTAGGCCCACTGCTTAGTGAGGAGGGAGAAGCAGTAACAGGAAACTTGGAAATGGCAGAGATGCTCAATGACTTCTTTGTTTCGGTCTTCACCGAGAAGTCTGGAGGTGTGCCTAACGTAGTGAATACAAGCAGAGAGAGGGTAAGTTTAGAAGATAGGATACACAAAGAACAAGTTAAAAATCACTTAGGAAAGTTAGATGTCAGCAAGTCACCAGGTCCTGATGAAATGCATCCCAGGATACTCAAGGAGCTGATAGAGGAGGTATCTGAGCCTTTAGCTATGATTTTTTAAAAATCATGGCAGACAGGGGAGATTCCAGAAGACTGGAAAAGGGCAAATATTGTGCCCATCTATAAAAAGGGGAATAAGAACAACCCAGGAAACTACAGACCGGTCAGTTTAACGTCTGTCCCAGGGAAGATAATGGAGCAGGTAATTAAGGAAATCATATGCAAACACTTTGAAGGTAATAAAGTGATAGGGAATAGCCAGCATGGGTTTGTGAAGAACAAGTCATGCCAAACTAATCTGATAGCTTTCTTTGATAGGATAACGAGCCTTGTGGATAAGGGAGAAGCGGTGGATGTCATATACCTAGACTTTAGTAAGGCATTTGATACAGTCTCGCATGATATTCTTATTGATAAACTAGGCAAATATAACTTAGATAGGGCCACGATAAGATGGGTGCATAATTTGCTGGATAACCGTAGTCAGAGAGTTGTTGTTAACGATGCTAAATCCTGCTGGAAAGGGATAACAAGTGGAGTTCCGCAAGGGTCTGTTTTGGGACCCGTACTGTTCAATATCTTCATCAATGATGTAGATATTGGGATAGAGAGTAAGCTTATTAAGTTTGCAGATGATACCAAACTGGGTGGGGTTGCAACTTCTTTGGAGGATAGGGACATAATTCAAAATGACCTTAGCAAGTTAGAGAAATGGTCAGAGGTAAACAGGATGAGGTTTAATAAAGAGAAATGCAAAGTGCTCCACTTAGGAAGGAACAATCAGTTCCATACATACAAGATGCGAAGCGACTGTCTAGGAAGGAGCATGGCGGAAAGGGATCTAGGGGTCATAGTGGACCACAAGTTGAATATGAGTCAACAGTGTGATGCTGTTACAAAAAAAGCAAATATGATTCTAGGTTGTATCAACAGGTGTGTTGTAAGCAAAACTCATGAAGTCATTCTGCCGCTCTACTCTGCACTAGTTAGGCCTCAGCTGGAGTACTGTGTCCAGTTCTGGGCGTCACATTTCAAGAAAGATGTGGAGAAATTGGAAAGGGTACAGAGAAGAGCGACAAGAATGATTAAAGGTTTAGAGAACATGACCTATGAAGCCAGGCTTCATGAACTGGGCTTGTTTAGTTTGGAAAAAAGAAGATTAAGGGGGGACATGATAGCGGTTTTCAAATATCTAAAAGGGTGTCACAAGGAGGAAGGAGAAAATTTGTTCCTCTTGGTTACTGAGGACAGGACAAGGAGTAATGGGCTTAAAGTGCAGCAGGGGAGGTTTAGATTGGACATTAGGAAAAAATTCCTAACTGTTAGGGTGATCAAATATTGGAATAAATTGCCAAGGGAGGTGGTGGAATCTCCCTCTCTGGAGATATTTAAGAACAGGTTAGATAGACATCTGTCAGGGATGGTGTAGACAGAGCTTGGTCCTGCCTTGAGGGTGGGGGGCTGGACTTGATGACCTCTTGAGGTCCCTTCCAGTCCTATTATTCTATGATTCTATGATTACAATTGCTGTAGCTATCATCCTAGCTCCAGTGCTGGTGACATCCAGTGCTATTTATAGTGCAGTACAGGTGATCGTGTGGCCCTTATGGACTACTGCCTTTAAGACAGATCTCCCTGACTCAGGAAGATGTTCCATAAGATCCCCCAATTTTAAATAATTATCAAAGTCATGGTTAGCCAAAAGTACAGAGTAGTTGGCTATTCTTAGTTGCAGCATAGAAGAAGAATAGACCTTTTTGCCAAAGAGATCTAATTTCTTGTGGTCTTTGTCTTGATTGCCTGATCTATACTGTGGTAGCTTGGATCTCTGCTGGGCTGATTCCACCACCAGGAAGTTTGCTTGAGGGTGTGTGAGCAGAAATTCAGTATCCTTTGGCAGGACGAAATATTTTCTGTCCATCCTCTTGCTAGTAAGTTGAGTAGATGCAGGTGCTTTCTCCAATTCATATGATATTTCCATAATTGCCTCATCTATAGGTAAGGCAATCTTCACTTGGGATGTAGGGTGTAGGTTTTTAAACAGACAGTGTTGTTTTTCCTGTACCTCCTGAGGGGAGACTTGTTGGCTTGTTGCCACCCTCTTGAAAAGTTCTTGAAATTGTCTAATGTCATCTCTTGGGCATGTATCAGATGGTATAACAGCTACATCTGGCATTGAGGTAGAATTGTCCATTGGGACTGCATCAAGTGTGTGAGAGTCCAGGTCTGTGTGAAGCACTTGTGCGTCGTCCTCCTCAGAGTCTTCTGTAGGAGGGAGGGGGTGGGAGGCAGACCTCTTCTTGCTGGTGTGGAGTGAATTGAGGACTGACGTCTGCACAGGTCCCAATATTCCCAAGGAGCCCACTATGGTGGGCAAGGCACTGGGGGATAAGCCCAATGTGAGTACCAGGGTTTTGGTGTGGTCTAGGTCTATAGCAGTGGGGTCGTGACCCCACCGGTGATGCCTGCAGTGAGGAGAATGCAGTCATCTGGTCATCCTGAGGTAAGGGACCATGGTGAGACCATTCCGGGAATTGAATTATCTCAGGAGAGTCACGAGCCGAGGGCATTTCGAGTGGCAGAACTGCAGCAAGAGGGCAAGAGAGGGGGTGCCTGCTATAATTATCCAGCACTGACTGCATGGTTTCCCCCAAGCACCATATGCATAACGAATGGCCATCTAATACCAGCAAAGGCTCTCGGCACTCCTCACATTTTTTTGAAGCCCAAGGACATTGACATGTTGAATTGTCTATGATATCTGTTTATGTTCCTTCTGTATTTCACTTTATCTTCTTTTTTTGTTTTGAACCGAGAACAGCTGGTAGAAGTGTGGTTTGTCCTGTACTTGAGCAGCAGAACCACGTTCACATCCCCTAAGGCGAAATTGTATTTATTTATTTATTGTATAAAATAAACTTGGGAAACTCCTAATAAACTAGTAAGATAACTATTGTTAAATTATTAAAGGTAACTAACTATAACTGTGAAACGCTGTGTGAGGTAACAGGCTGAGGGGAGATGTTAACGCTCTGTTCGCTGACAAGGGGAGGGGTTGAGCCATGCGAGCTTCATGCTCGGGCCGGAGTGGTGTGAAGTGCTCCTTGCGCATGGGCAGCTCAATGGGGAAAACTGCTTTGCAAGGCTCCGATCTGCAGCTTCGGGCAACCCGTCACCTACAGTGGAGCACCCATGGGGACATCTCTCGAAGAAGAAATCTGACAACTAAACTAGAAAGCAACGCTCAACTTGTACATCAGAAGTTTCAGCTCTTCTATAAAGTCACACGTTGGCCCAATTACAGCCCAGCATTGTTTTTTCTCCCTAACCCAATGTGATCCCACCTTCCTGTCCCATATTCCTTGACATGGCCTCAGACCCACACCAGTTCTCTGCCCAGCCTCAGCTTACCCCAATGGCATAGCGGATGATCCCAGCTCTCTCTGCCTCGGGAATGGCATCTGAATAAGAAAGTGGGTCTCCAAATTTCCGCCCATCTGTGATCACAATGAGAACCTTGGTGGCCTCATTCCGAGCACCACTCCTAAATGTGAACAGCTCCCACCTGGAAAAGGGAGGGTTGAGAACACATGGGAGGATTAGTGATATATAACCACATCTAGCTTCCATCTACTGCTTTGGTATTGCTGATCAGAAAGTCCTTGTCATTGTCTCCATTTTACCAATGGGAAAACTGAGGCACAGGGCATTGCTGCAACTTGAAGTCACACAGCAACAGGGATTCAGAGCTGGCCATAGAACCCTGGAGTCCTTGCTCCTGGCACTACTGTAACCTATTGGTGCCCAGTCCCCTCCTAGAGTCAAGAGCAGAGCTCAGGGGTGCTGAGCTAAGTTCCCCTTAAGCTGCACAGCCATGCAGCTTCCCACTCAGGGCTGCAGCTGCTGTGGCCACAGCCAGGGAAAAGGGACCTCTTCTCACCAGCCCCAGCAGCAAGCCACCCAAGTAAACCCAAGTTCAAACCTGCTGCCCAATGCTGATCCTCTGCAGCCCTGAGCAACCTTTTGCACCCCAAAGCCCTCATCTCTGGCCCACCCCAAAGCCCATACCTCCAGCCCAAAGCCTGTACCCCCTTCTCCACCCAGAAGCCCAGTCCAGAGCCTATGTTCCCTGCTGTATCCCAACCCCGCACCACTCCCCAAACCTCTCACTTCAGCCTCACCCTGGAGCCTGCACCCCCCACCACAGCCATTGCACCCCAACCCTCTATCCTAGCCCTTAGAAACACAGACAGCTGGGTTTGTAATGACCAGGAGACTTGCCTGCCTGGTGCAAATGTTGTGGCTCTCAAGACGTCTAGTGAGACTTACATGCGGTGCTAGGCAGAAGCCAGTGGTCATGGTACATATACATACTAGTGACATATGGAAGGGTAGGAGAGAGGTCCTGGGGGCCAAATTTAGGCTGCTAGGAAAGAAATTGAAATCCAGGACCTAACTGGTGATGTTCTCTGAAATGCTTCCAGTTCCACATGCAGGGGAGAGGTAGGCAGACAGAACTGCAGGGTCTCAATGTGTGAATAAGACAAAGGTGTAGGCAGGAGGGGTTTAGATTTATGAGAAACTGGGGATGCCATATGAAGAGAGATTAAAAAGTCTGAAACTTTTCATCTTAGAAAAGAGGAGACTAAGAGGTATATGACAGAGGTCTATAAAATCATGTCTGGTGTGGAAAAAATGAAAAAGGAAAAGTTATTGGCTTGTTCCCATAACATAAGAACTAGGAGTCACCAAATGAAATTAATAGGTAGCAGATTGAAAACAAACAAAAGGAATTGTTTCTTTGTGCAACTCACAGTCAACCTGTGGAACTCCTTACCAGATAATTTTGTGAAGGCCAGGACTTTAACAGACTCAAAAAAGAGCTAGATGATGGGTCCACCTATGGCTATTAGCCAGGATGGCTAGGAATTATTTCCCTAGTCTCTGTTTGTCAGAGACTGAGATTAAGTGACAGGGGTGGGAACACTTGATGATTCCCTGTTCTGTTCATTCCCTCTGGAGGCACATAGTATTGGCCACTGTTAGCAGATCAGACACTAGGCTACATGATCTGTCCCAGTATGGCCATTCTTATGTTCTTATATCCTTAAATTTGTTATGTGCACCAATATGAAGCTGAGGTGTTGCATTTCACCTCCACATTGGTGCACGTAAGAAAAGTAATTCCATTCAGGCATGAGAAAAATTAAAGGAGACAATGGTCCTGAGTCCATCTATCTAGCTTGCAGGCCCTGACAGCCCTTTCCCTTTGGAGTCCACACAGGGAGGGGGGCGATACCTACACCACTTTCCGGATGGCGGTGGCTGTGTATGTCCATCCACCCAGCTGTGCAACCTTCCAGACAAGGTAATTCGGCTTACGATTTCTCCTGTACGCTGTGAAGTCGAAGTGCTGTTTAAATTCATTGGAGTACTGCATGAGGGCAAACTGCAAGAGGAGGCACAGAAAGAGAGGAAAACAACCTAAGGGATGAAGGGTAAGGAATCAGACTCAGTCAAGGGCTGGGACTGGCAGTTGGGGATAGTCAATTCTGTGGGAACATTTTTCTGGTTTGGAATGCAAAATCCATTATAGCCAGTCCCCAACTTACAAACGAGTTACGTATCAAACACTTGGTCATAACTCGATCTATTCGTAAGTCGGACCCCATTCATTTAAATGCGACTGCGCTGTTTGTAAGCACGGATCGCACATTAGTAACTTGGGGACTGGCTGTAATGCGCTTAATGGGAGGTTGGTCGTAAGTCCAAACAGTCGTAAGTCGATGAGTTTGTAACTCGGGGACCAGCTGTACTCCTCCCTGCAGCACAGCACCCCCAAGCGCCGCACTGGATCATTGGGGTCAGCACCGACTGCGAGGGGCAGGTAAATAGGTAGGGTTCTGCCTCTGCCTGTTACCTGCGTGTCGGTGCCACGGAAACGCTTCATGATCTCAGAGAGAAACATCTTCATCTTTTCAAAGTCCTTGGGTAGGATACTGCTCGAGCCGTCGATGAGAAGCGTGATGTCCGTGACATGTTTGGGGCACTCTGAGGGGGACAGGGAAGAAGCGCGTCCTGACTCACCACCACAAGGAACAGGACTATGTAGCATTTTAAAGACTAACAAGATGGTTTATTAGATGATGAGCTTTCGTGGGCCAGACCCACTTCCTCAGATCAAATAGTGGAAGAAAATTGTCACAACCATATATACCAAAGGATACAATTAAAAAAAATGAACACATATGAAAAGGACAAATCACATTTCAGAACAGAAGGGGGATGGGGGGGTAAATGTCTGTGAGCTAATGATATTAGAGGTGATAATTGGGGAAGCTATCTTTGTAATGGGTAAGGTAATTAGATTCTTTATTCAAACTCAGGCTTTATTCACAAGGACTGAGCTGCCCATCTAGCCTGATATCCCACCTATCAGCTAACTCAATCAAACCACTTCATATGATGATTTCTCGCCATTCATAGGATGGTTTGGGGCTACCCTCTGGCTCTGCATTTTGGGAGGACCTGCATGGCCCAGATTGGTCCAGTGGATTAGCAGGGGGCCTGGTGTTGGCAGCAGGGACTGGGCCTATCCCCGCACTCACAGGCAGCAGTGGAATCATAGAATCATAGAATCATAGAATAATAGGACTGGAAGGGACCTCGAGAGGTCATCGAGTCCAGCCCCCCGCCCTCAAGGCAGGACCAAGCTCCGTCTACACCATCCCTGACAGATGTCTATCTAACCTGTTCTTAAATATCTCCAGAGAGGGAGATTCCACCACCTCCCTTGGCAATTTATTTCAATATTTGACCACCCTGACAGTTAGGAATTTTTTCCTAATGTCCAATCTAAACCTCCCCTGCTGCACTTTAAGCCCATTACTCCTTGTCCTGTCCTCAGAAACCAAGAGGAACAAATTTTCGCCTTCCTCCTTGTGACACCCTTTTAGATATTTGAAAACCGCTATCATGTCCCCCCTTAATCTTCTTTTTTCCAAACTAAACAAGCCCAGTTCATGAAGCCTGGCTTCATAGGTCATGTTCTCTAAACCTTTAATCATTCTTGTCGCTCTTCTCTGTACCCTTTCCAATTTCTCCACATCTTTCTTGAAATGTGGCGCCCAGAACTGGACACAGTACTCCAGCTGAGGCCTAACTAGTGCAGAATAGAGCGGCAGAATGACTTCACGAGTTTTGCTTACAACACACCTGTTGATACAACCTAGAATCATATTTGCTTTTTTTGCAACAGCATCACACTGTTGACTCATATTCAACTTGTGGTCCACTATGACCCCTAGATCCCTTTCCGCCATGCTCCTTCCTAGACAGTCGCTTCCCATCTTGTATGTATGGAACTGATTGTTCCTTCCTAAGTGGAGCACTCTGCATTTCTCCTTATTAAACCTCATCCTGTTTACCTCTGACCATTTCTCTAACTTGCTAAGGTCATTTTGAATTATGTCCCTATCCTCCAAAGAAGTTGCAACCCCACCCAGTTTGGTATCATCTGCAAACTTAAAGTGGAACAGAACAATGTGGCTGAGGCTGGGTGGATCTTGCTGCTTCCTGGCACCATCAGTGAGTGCAAGGGTGGCCCTGAGCCCTGCTACTAGTTTCAAAATCCCGCTAATGCCACGAGCTGCATTCCTTCATCTTAAAGCAGGGGTTCTTAACCAGTGAGGTGCACCTCCCCAGGGGAGGTGTGAAGGGGATACAGGAGAGGTGTGAGGTGCCTCCCAGAAAATTTATCGCAATTGCCTTCTTACTGGAAAAAATTCTAAAGTTTAGATTTCTTCATAATTAATATTATGAATTAAAATTATAAACATTAATTTCTTATTAACTTCTAGAGATCGGTGGCCCAGGCAGGGAAACCTTCGCTGGCCTGAGGGAAGGAAGCTGTGGGAGGCCCAGGCCAGGGTCTCAGCCTCGTCAGCCAGGAGCTCTGGGCAGGCCTCTGTCTCCCTCAGAGGCTGGGCCCCGACTGAGCTCCCTGGCAGAGTTCTTATAGTCCTAGCCACGCCCCTCAGCTTCCTTTCAGGTGAGGGGGCGGGGCTAGGCTGTGCACAAAATGGCTCCTGGGGGGGGGGGGGGGACATGAAATTCACTTTCAGGGGAGGTGTGAAGGTAAAAAGGTTAAGAACCCCTGGAAGGAGTGGAATGGGGACAGACTAGGGACAGAGCAGGGACATGAAGTGGGACAGGGTAGAAAAGAACGGTTACTTATCTGTAACTGTTTTTCTTCGAGATGTGTTGCTCATGTCCATTCGAATTAGGTGTGCGCACAGCGTGCACTGCGTCTTCCAGAGCATTTTCCCTCGCAGTACCCGTAGCGCCGGCAGGGCGCCCCCTGGAGTGGCGCCACCATGGCGGAGCATAAGTGTCCCTGCCAGTGCTCCCCCACCTCAGTTCCTTCTTGCCAGACGCTCCGACAAACAGGTAGGGGGGAGTCGAATGGACATAAGCAACACATCGCAAAGAACAACAGTTACAGGTAAGTAACCGTTCTTTTCTTCTTCAAGTGGTTGCTCATGTCCATTCGAATTAGGTGACTTCCAAGCCAACCCCACTTCATGGAGGAGGGGTCGGAGCACCCAGAAAGAGAGGTCCACGAAAGTTGAACAACCCAAAACTTATTTATTCAAATAACATAACACAGAGAACTGTAAAAAAGTGCAAAGTGATACAGATAAAAACAAACATATTTACAATACAGAGCTGAGGACCGCAGAGCCCAACCCTGAGTCCTCCCTAGCCTGCTGTGTCAGCACGTAGTGCGCCGTAAAGGTATGGAGCGACGACCACGTGGCTGCCCTGCAGATTTCAGTGATTGGAACCTGCGCCTCAAAAGCTACTGAGGACGCCTGCGCCCTGGTGGAATGTGCTGTAACCCAGGGCGGGACCTTCCCGGCCAAGGCATAACACTCCCTGATACACCTCGCGACCCAATTGGACAACCTCTGGGTTGATATGGGCTCATTCTGTCAGCAAAAGCAATAAAAAATTGTGTGGACTTGCGAAAGGGTTTAGTCCTATCAATATAAAAGGCTAGCGCACGTCTAGCATCCAGGGAATGGAGCACTTGCTCCTTAGGGGAGGCATGGGGCTTTGGAAAGAAAACTGGGAGGTAAATTTCTTGGGACAAATGGAATGGTGACACCATCTTGGGGAGAAAGGCTGGATGAGGGCAGAGCCTCACATTATTGTCTGAGAACACTAGGTAGAGTGGGTTTACAGTTAACGCCCTCAGCTCGGAGACCCTGCGAGCCGACGTAATGGCCACAATGAACGCAACCTTCATAGAGAGGTGCTTCAAAGAGCATATGGCCAGCAGCTCAAAGGGGGGTGACACGAGTCTAGACAACACAAGGTTAAGGTCCCAAGTGGGGAGAGGGGGCCTAACTGAGGGGCACAACTTGTGCAAACCCTTAAGGAACCTTTTGACCACAGGGTCAGAAAACAGGGAGACTCCTGCTGATCCAACATGGAAGGCGGAGAGAGATGCCACATGGACTTTGATAGAAGAGGTAGAGAGGCCACCGGACCTAAGCTCAAAAAGGTAGTCCAGACTGGACGGGACAGGTGCACAGGATGGGTGCACTCCCCTTCTGGACGCCCAAGACGAGAAGCGCCGCCACTTGGCTGCGTATGACCACCTGGTAGATGGTTTCCTACTACTTAGGAGCACCATCTGTACCTCCTGGGAACATTCCCTTTCCGGTTGGGTCAGCCACGGATAAACCAGGCCGTCAGGTGGAGAGAGCTGAGATTCAGGTGAACCATGAGGTCCCCGTCCCAAGGTTGGGTCAGGAGGTCCCAAACCAGCGGGAGCGTTATAGGGTCCTTGGTGAGCATATACACCAGGATAGAGAACCAGAACTACCTGGGCCACTGAGGGGCTATCAGGATGACCATGGACCTGAAGGTCCTGACCCTGGTCAGAACCCTGGGAATTAGGGGAAATGGAGGGAATGCATAGAGGATGCCCGCCGGCCACGGCACGGACATGGCATCTCGCCTGGAGTATTCCCCCAGCCCTAACAGGGAGCAGTAACTCTGGCACTTGGCATTGTGTGCCGAGGCAAACAGGTCCACTAAGGAATAACCCCACCTGTGGAAAACCTGATGAGAGACCATCCGTGGGCTCCAAAGGACTTGCTCAGAGCATCGGCCAACAGATTCTTGCACCCCGGTAGGTACTCTGACTGCAATACTATATCGTGCGGTACGCACAGGTCCCACAGCCCCAAGGCCTTGCGGCAGAGAGGAGGCAACCAGGATCCCCCCTGCCTGTTGAGGTAAAACACAGCCGCCGTGTTGTCCAGGCACACCAGGACAGAGCGGCAAGACAGCTTCGACAAGAAGGTCTCGCAGGTTCTCCTGACTGCCCTGAGCTCCCGGACATTTATGTGCAGAGCCCGCTCTGCAGGAGACCACAGGCCTTGGGTTCTGTGACATCCCAGGTGCGCTCCCCAACCCAGGTCCGAAGCATCTGTGACGAGTGTAAGTGAGGGAGGAGGTACAGTAAACGGAACCCTGCTGCACACCACAGCCTCCTGAGTCCACCATTGTAAGGAGGCTATCACCTCCAGAAGCACTGTGAGAACCGTGTCCCAGAGACTCCTGGACTGATTGAATGCCCTTGCCAACCAGGCCTGCAGCGGCCTGAGTCTCATTCGAGCATGGCATACCACATATGTACATGCCGCCATGTGTCCCAGCAGCCTCGAGCAGACCCAGGCGGTAGTGATGGGGAACCGGGTTAACTCGGAGACCAGCTCCACTACGGACAGAAACCTGGTTCTGGGGAGGAGTGCTTTCGCCACCCTGGCGTCTAAGAGAGCACCTACGAATTCAAGGTGCTGAGAGGGAGTCAACAATGACTTTCCTTGTTTAGCATGAGTCCCAGGCTTACGAAGAGGGCCCTTGAGAGGGAAACATGGGCCTCCACTTGTTCGTAGAAACGACCACGAATGAGCCAGTCATCTAGGTATGGAAAAACGTGTACCCCTTTTTTGCGGAGGAACGCCGCTACGACCGCCATGCATTTTGAAAAGACCCTGGGTGCTGTTGAAAGGCCAAATGGGAGCACCATAAATTGGAAGTGGCATCGGGAAACAATAAAACGGAGAAACATCCTGTGGATGGGTCTTATTGCCACATGGAAGTAAGCATCTTTGAGATGGAGAGTTGCGTACCAGTCTCCTAGCTGTAAAAAACCGGGATAACAGAAGCCAGGATTACCATTCTGAACTTGGATTTCGCCACTGTCTTGTTGAGGTCCCTGAGATCTAAGATAGGACAAACCCTGCCCTTGGGTTTTGGGACAATGAAATACCGGGAATAAAACCCCTTGCCCTTCAGATGTGAAGGGACCCTCTCTACAGCTCCCTTTTCAAGGAGCGCCAACACCTCCTGACGGAGGATGCCTTCGTGAGAGGTGTTCCTGAAAAGGGACGGGGTGGGTGGGTTGGAAGGGGGCGAGCCCAGGAAGGGGATGGTATAGCCATTTCTGACTATTTTCAGAACCCAAGCATCGGTGGTGATTTCTGCCCACGCGTGGGCAAACTGGGATAAGCTGGCCCCAAACAGGGGGCCAGGGTGGGAGGTTGGTGTGCAACTCTCTAGCAGCCCGTCAAAACTGGTGCTTGGGCTGCTGAGAGGGGCCTTAACCAACTCCACGAGGGTTGTCCCCTCTCGGGCAGCGACGACAACCCCTTGAGGACAACGGGGCCGCAGCCACCCCTGCACCCCCACTGGGGGCACGAGAAAGGCATCTCCAGTAATCCCCACAGGGGACCTGGGACTGCGTTCTCCCCTGCTGTCTATAGGGAATCTGACGATGCTGAGGGGCCGGCATGTGGATCCCCAAGGACCAGAGAGTAGATCTCGTGTCCTTAAGCGTATGGAGCCTGGAGTCAGTGTGCTCCAAAAACAACGCTTTGCCATCAAAAGGCAGGTCCTGAATCACGGTTTGGACATCCAGAGGTATTCCGGACACCTGCAGCCAGGTACCACGGCACATAACTACACCCGACGCCATGGTACGGGCTGCAGAGTCAACAGCATCCAGGGAAGCCTGGAGAGCCGTGCGGGTGATGGTTCTGCCCTCCGAGGTCACGGCCGCAAACTCCTGACGGGCCTCAGCAGAGAGCTTATCCTTAAACTTATCTACCGCCTGCCATGTATTATAAGCATATCGACTCAGCATTGCTTGCTGGTTAGCAATGCAGAGCTGCACCCCACCAGTGGCATACATCTTACATCCCATCAGGTCAAGACATTTGGGCTCCCTAGCCTTTGGGGACGGCCCCGGCTGCGGAAGCCTCTCCTTTTGAGCCACAGCTTGAACGACCAGGGACCCCGGAACAGGTTGGGAGTACAGGTGTTCGTGCCCCAACTGGGGAACGTAATAGCGCCTCTCAACTCCCTTTAAGGTAGGGGTCAGGGAAGCTGGGGTCTGCCACAGGGCATTAGTAATCTTGGCCATGGTTTTATTAAGTGTCAAAGGCAAGCGGGCGGGTGCATCATCTGAGAGGATGTCAATCATGGGGGGTCCATGTCCTCCACTACTGGCTCCACTGGGACACCCAGGTTGGAGGCCAGACACCTAAGCAGATCCTGATGTGCTCGAGCATCCAAAGTAGGCAACGCCGGTGCGGGACCCGCCAAGGCTTCATCAGGAGACGAAGATGACAACGACTCCTGGATCAGTACCGGATCCAGTGTAGGGACCGGTATAGGGGCCGGCTGGACAGGCAGCACCGCTTGAGGAAGTGGCTCTGGCACCGAAGCCTGAGGCTCTGTAGCAGCCTCTGTAGCAACAGACCTCTGGGGCGAAGGAGAGAGTCGTGACAGCGACGCCGACAGCGGCACTCGGTGCCCCGAGACACCGGACACCATGGAGGGGGGCACAGGCCCCTGCCACTGGTGGTATGCCCACGGCATCCAGAAGGGCCATTGCGGTTGTGGCGGCCAAGTCTACTGCACACGCGGACGATCATGCCGGTGCCGGAAACGGGATCTATGACGAGAGGAAGCTCCCGAGGACTCCGATCTGAACAAGGCCACATCAGAATCTGACAAGTAGTCAGACTCAGGCCAGGGGGGCACAGATGACGAATGCTATGCCACCAATGGGGGAGCAAACCTGGCCATAGACTCGGGTTTGCCCGCGTGCGTGCGATGAGGGCATGCCGGCACTGGGAAGATAGGTCCCAGTGCCAGTTGCGGTGCCAGGAGGACAGGTCCCAGTGCTGTGAGTGGAGTCAGTGCTGGGAAGACAGGTCCTGGTGCTGGTTATGGTGCCGACACGGTGGATGGCTGTGCTGTCGAAGTCAGCGCCGGTTGCAGAACCCCAAAAGCCGGCTGTCCTTCTGCCAGCAGCCCCATCGCTGTTCCCGCAAACTACCACAGGCTGGGATGAAGGCGCTAGAGTTACAGAGACAAATCTCAAAGGGATCAGTGTTACTGGCGATGGTGGTACCGGCATGGCCCACGGGGCCGATGCTGGTGCCTGTATCGGTGCTGAAACCTGTATCGGTGCCGAAGAGCCCGGAGCCAGAACTTACATAGGTGCCGAAGAGCTTGCTGTGGAAGAGCCCGGTGCCGAAGACAGGGGCGGCATCCCGGGAAAGCTGCTCGGCACTGGTACCAATGATGGTGCCGTAGACGGTGCCACAAGGCCTGGGTAATACGGCACTGGTGCAGCCAAGATGGGGTCTGGAAGAGGTCCCAGCACCGAAGGGGGTCGAGCCCAGTCAAGCGCCGGGTGAAGCCTGGCAGACTGTGCCGAGACCAGCACCGAGGTAGAGGCAAGCGGTACTGGTCCCACAGTGGACGGTCCCACTGCATAAGCAACCGGTGTCAGCCGATCGCGCCGGTGTGGAGGCAAAGCCAGTGCCAACACAGCCTCTGGCGTAGGCGACCTCGACCTCTCCGCCTCAGCCAACGATGGAGGGGAGGTAGTGAGGCTAATGAGATCCTGCGCCACCTCAAAAGTGTCCGGCGTGGAGTGATGATGCGAGGGCAGCTGACCCAGGCTGGATGGTCATCCCGCTCACTTACGCCGCACAGTGGTAGTCGAGGACGTGTGCCCTGGAGATCTGGTACTATGGTGTAGGCCCGACTTGGACTTCTGGCTTGGAGACCTACCACGGGACGTTCTTGATCTCTTCGGTACCGGGGACTGAGAACGGTGCCGAACCCTTGATACTGAGGCCTGCGCGCGAGATGGAGCGTCGTGTGTCGACGCCAGCGCACTGCCGCCACAGAATGTCCAGTCGGTGCTGGCTGTAAAGCTGCCTCCATGAGGAGAAGCTTTAAACGGGAGTCCCTCTCCCTCTTAGTGTGCAGCTTAAATGACCTGCAGATCTTACAGGCGTCTGTTAGGTGGCCCTCACCCAGACACTTCAGACAACTATCGTGAGGGTCTCCTTTGGGCATAAACTTTGCGCACAGAGCGCATGCCTTAAAGTCTTGCAGCCCTGGCATTCTTCACCCCCGAAGGGGGAGAAGAAAAATAAAGAACTACTAACTATCTAACTAATGTGAACAATTTAGAACTATCTACAACACTAAGAGAAACGGGAACCATTAACTGCTCTAACAGAGAGACACGCTCCAACGACTGTCACAGGCGGTAAGAAGAAACTGAGGTGGGGGAGCACTGGCAGGGGTACTTATGCCCCGCCAAGGCAGCATCACTCCAGGGGGCGCCCTGCCAGCGCTACAGGTACCACTAGGGAAAACGCTCTGGAAGACGCAGTGCATGTGGTGCGCACACCTAATTCAAATGGACATGAGCAACCACTCAAAGAAGAACTCCTATTTTTCTAGGAGGGTGGTAAAGTCCTGGAATGGGTTCCCTAAGGAGATGGTGGAATCTCCAGCCCTAGAGGTTTTTAAATCTCATCTTGAAAAAGCCCTGGCTGGGATGATTTAGTTGGAGTGGATCCTGCTTTGAGCAGGGGGCTGGACTCAACTCTTGAGGTCTCTTCCCACCCTAGAATTCTATGATTTTATGATGCTTACAGAGATGGCAAGAGGTAGGGCAGGGGAAGGTCCTGGGATGGTGGAGGGGGGGTTGTCCCAGTCCCCACACACCTCCAGGGACATCCCTATCAGTAGTCCCTTCTGTCACAATATCATCCCTTCCCTGTTGTTGAGGGGTCCTGAGAGCAGTGTGTGACATGCACTGGAATGAAAAATGCACCCACCCCTCCCAAAGCTGGGGACAGAACTTAGGGGTCCTGGCCCCCAACCTCCCCTGCTCTAACCTAACATACCCCACTGCCTTCAGTGAACAGACACACACTCCAGCAGTTCTGACTGCCAGCTCCTACTGACATCCTGAATCAAACCAATCGGCCCCTCAAGGCAGGTATCTCACCCCCTATCAGATCCATGGGCCCATCTAGAACCATCTTCCCTGCACCTCCTCATGGCCCATGTACCCACCCATAGCTCCAGGATGGTAGTCCCCCACTCACACTGGTGTCACCCTTCACCTGCCAGGCTGTCCGGGATGCGCCGGAGTTGCTGGAGGCTCTGGTCCAGGAGGAAGCAGTAGCCATTGATGTACATGTTCTCCCCGCAGGCCCGGTGCACTGTGGGGCCGCAGGCCTGGGACACAAGGCACAGGGTCAGCAGGTATCCCTCTGAACAGAGCACTGAGGTGGGGGAAGAGAGACCGGGGCCTGCTCCATCCCCCACCATAGATATGCAGAGAAAGGCAGAGGACCCCCTTGGGAAAGACAGGACACCAGGACTGAGCATCCAACTCCCAGAAAGGGGAGAGGGGAGCCCCACATGGGCATCACCTATTTGCCACACACCTTGCAATGGCTACATTCAGCCACTGTCACCTGGTTGCCGGGCTCCCTGCTGTGTCCGTGCACAGTGACCATCACCATGGCAACAACCCCCCTTTCAATGCTTCCTGTTAAGTCAGCACAGTCACGAAGGCATCAGCCAGTTCCCTCCCTCCCATCATCATCTCACAGCCCCTATTGCAAAAGCGAGGCTACCTAGCTACCACCATTCCCTACTATGTTACTAGGTGGCCCCTTCAGTTACAGGTATTACCAAAAGCTCTTGCATAGTAACCATGTTGCCATGGTAACATCACCCAATTGTCATCTCTGCACCATTGTTTCAGCCACACCGACACCGCCCAGTTACTACCATCCGTGAGGAGTGGGCTTTGGGGGGGGAGCTGTCCCATGGAACCATAAAGGAATAATGCTGGACCCGAGTCCCAGCACCCATCTCCCCCGGGTGTGGTACCTACCAGGAACTGGGAACCTCGGGCAGCCAGAGATAAACCGAGAGACATGTTCGTGGCATCAGCAGGCCCTGAAAGGGCAGAGTAGGGCTGTCAGGGGGATTCGACCAGAACATCAGATAAATAAGGGGCCCAGACCGTTAAAAGTCCTGTTGGCAGGGCTGGAAGACTCCCCACCTGGCACCGCATGGCTCTCAGAAGCAGCGACGTCCTACACAGAGGGACAGGCAGGGAGACTCCATACACTGCCCCCACCTCATGCCCTGGCTCCACAGCTTTCATTGGCCAGGAATGCAGTCAATGGAAGCTGTGGGGGTGGCGCCTGCAGGCAGAGACAGCACCCAGTGCCAAGAACCACCTGGCCACCCCTAAGCCTACAAGCCACTTCCAGGGATCCCTCCAAGGTAACTGCTGCCCGAAGCCTGCACCTCCCACTCCTTCCCACACCTCAACTCCCTGCCCTTCCCACACCCAAACTCCCTCCTGGAGCCTGCATGTCCTCCTGCAAACCAACCCCCTGCCCAAAGCTGGTGAAATGAGCATGTGAAGTAGGGGAGTGACGAGCGGGCAAGGGACAGGACGGGGTGGATGGAGTGAGGCCTCAGAGAAGGGGCAGGGTAAGAGTTTCAGTTCTGTGGGGTTAGAAAGTTGACAACCTGAGGGAACAGATGCACCACAGGGAGAGCAAATAAACTCTCCTCCCATCCCAGAGAATAGGATAGGCTTGAGGATTTCTCACTCCCAGCTCCCCCTGCTCTAACCACTACACCCCGCACAACTGGGGACAGAACCCAGCGGTCCTGGCTCCCACCCCACAGCGCAGAGGCCCTACTCTGGATGGGGATCTCCTGGCAGCTTTTGGAGCGCACGTCACAGTTGTAGACTTTGCCGGTTTCATTCACATTTCCAATCTGCAGTGGGGCCCCAATAATCAACCTGTGGGAGAAAGCAGGGGAGTTCAGGAGATGCCTCATCACAGGCCCAGGAAGGGCAGCCCAGCCAAACAGCCCACTCAAGGGTGGGCACAAGTCATATGGGGCTCTGAGCCCATGTTTGGGCCTTACCCCCCAGTGCTGGAATTCCCAAGCTGCACCACGCTCTGCCCGAACCCCACGGCTGCCTCCTGGAAGGTGGTGGGTCCCTCCACATCCACGCTGAATCCACGGCTGGGGGCCAGCACTGCAGGGGTTAAACAGTCTCCAGTTAGAGTTTCCCCTGTGGAGAACAGGCAGGTGGCTGGGGGCCGGCTTCTTCTGGCTACAGGACTGAATTCCAGCTCCGCCCCCCCCAGACACACACACAGCTCTCTCCAAACCACCATGCCCCACTCCTCTCCCAATGCCAGGAATAGAACCTGGGTGTCCTGACTCCAGCTCCTCACCACCTATTCCCTGGTATCTAGCCCCTATATGACACACATCATTCCACACACTCATTGGCCTAAGGCCACTGCCGAACACCCCCACTGAAACATAAATCTCATAAGCAGGGCCCTGCTAAATCCACTGTCCATTCTGATCCACATCATGGTCACCAGATTTTAAAAATCACAGATTTCATGCTTGCAGCTCTTTTAATCTGAAATGTCACAGTGTTGAAATTGTCGGGATGCTCATGCAAAAAGGAGTTGGAGGATCACAAGGTTATTGCCAAGGGCATAAATGCCAACTTTCCTCTTTCTGAGGAGAGTTCAACTCTACACACACACACACACACACACACACGCACACACCCCTGCCCTGTTCAGACAGACAGCGACGGGATTAGTTCTTTTGGCCACAGCATCACATTGCTGAGTTTGTGTCACAGGAGCCAGAGCTGAGACGCACCAAGCTCAAGTCACACACACCACCAAACAGCCTACACTGAACCCCAAACACAGAGGGTAGCCAACTCCCCGGATGCATCGCCACCCCTGTAGGACTGGCCAGGGGCAGTGGGGAAACCCCTCCCTGACTGGTCGCCCTTTCCGCCTCCTCGGGAAAGGCAGCCAATCAGGCAAATGAAATTGTGGGAGAGAAGTAGGAAGTGGCGATAATCTGTCAGGGTGGCTCTGCTCTCCTCCCCACTCTCCACCCTGCAAGCCCAAACCTGTGGAGCAGAGATTCCTGCTGGGAAGTAATAAAATTCCTCCAGATTTGCAGGAGGGGCAGACGTGGGGGAAGTTAGATGCAGAATTGGGGGGGGGCGAGCTGGAAACTTTGGGGGCTGGATGGAGAAAGGGCAGGGTCAGGCAATTTCAATCTTCCCTTCATGCTGCTTTCAGCCCTGTCTCTCAAACTCACCAATCCCAGCTCCAAGTCTGCCCACCACCCCAAAGTCTGCCTGCCCTTATGCCCTGCAAGGTTCCAGCTTCACAGAGATGTGACATTGAAAAAAAAAAAGAATCTGTGGTGACTTTTATACCAAGACTTTACCAACCATGTCCCCTTCCTACCCACAAACCCTAGCCTTGGCCCACATCCTACCAGGCACACCTGCCCAAAGTATAGTATAGCCCTCTACCAATACATTCTCCTGCTCTCATGTTTAACTCACAATTGTGAAGGACTTGTATCTTACATATGCTCACAGTCACTACGAGACAGAGAGCTGGTGCTAGGCATGTGACCAGTGCTTGTGTTTAAAATGTTTGGGGCAGTGCTCTGTCTAGTGTTAACAATGGTCCTGCTGGAACACGTTGCCATTTGTTTTCACAAATTTAACCTTGGATGCCAGCCCCCCTTGCTATCGCCTGATGAGAAGCTATGCAGGGCATGGAAACAGCCTCACAAAATTCAAGAGGATTTTTTGCATGACATCATGCTTCAAGCTGCTGAAAAGAAAAAAACTGAAGGAGCAGAGGGACAGTGAGAGGAAGGAATAAAAGAACATGGAGCAGTTCCTAAATATTATGGAGCACCAAGCAGACATGCTTGCACTTGAAACGGGGCAGCTGTGTGACTGCTCCCCCTGCAGCCAGCATCCCAAAGCTGTTTTCCATTCATTCCTCACACCACCAAAACAATTTGACCATCACCCTGTCCCTAGCCAGAACCTGCCAGACTCCATACCTCGCCTCTCACTGTCCTGCCCTGCAGATGCCCACAGGCAACCAATGCACACAGCCCCCATCCCTATGCACGTTAGCTCTGAGGAACTGCAGCCTCCATTGCACTGCACGAGACAACAGGGCTGTATACGAAACCTGCTGGACACATGCAAACTTGTAAACATCCTTGGGGTCTCACTTCTTCTGTCATGAATAAGAACTGCAAGGGAGAGTTTGACTTACCTGGAGTGCGAGGAAAGCATCAAGCTAACTTGGAGCTGCAACTGAGGGAGGAGGGCTTTAGACATTCAGCCAATTAAATGCATATAAGCAATTTCAAACAAGAGAGGGGTTTTTTCCCTTTGTTTGGAGTCAAGCAGCAGTTTCCCAGCAGGTACAGAGCAGGAGAGATGGACTCTCTCAGGAACAGAATCCTTGAATTCATTAAAATGTGAAAGTAGGAAAAAGTTTAGCTAGCCTGTTGGGTTTTGTTTTCCTTGTTTGGGGGTTTGGAAATCTCAGCTGGTAAAGTGTTTTTCTCTTCTGTTTTATAACTAAGAACTACAATCCAGGAAGAATCCCTGAATCTATTTCAATTCATGGCTTTTAACACCCAGTCATTTACTATGCTTGCAACAGTAGTCTTGTTTTAATAATAAAAGTGTTTCCTCTTTTGTTTAGTTAATAGTTATTGGTTAATTTTTGTGTCCTTAAACTTACATGCCTACGTGAAATCACTTTACTGGGAGATCCAGAGCCCTGTTGTCTCTGCTGATTATCTGTTTATTTCTTCTACTCCTAGCAGAACAGAGATGAGGACAGCAAGAGCTTTGTCACAAGTCTCAAGGGCACTGAAACCAGACAAGTTACAGAGCCAGAGTTTATTCTATTAGCCAGCCCCCATTATTTACACTCAAAACGACAGGTTGGAGAATTGATCCATGACATCTTCCCATCCCTCTTCCCTCCCAGCAAGTACAGGTGTGTCATGCTGCATGTGTGTTTTACGTTTCTTGTTTTTAATAAATGAAATTGTTGTATTTCAAAACAATCTTTATTCTACCGCATGAAAGCAAGCAGGCAAGCACATCACTGCAAAGCAAAGGTCACTTTAGCACAAAGTGCATCATATGGACCAATCAAAATAATCCCTTTGCAATGCAGCCACTGCACTCCCATGTGTGGCAACACATATTACTGACTTTCAGCATCAAATTGCTGCCTCAAGGCATCTCTAACCCTTCTTGCCCTGCACTGGGCTCCTCTAACAGTCCTGATATTGGACTTTTCAAACTCAACCTCCAGGCACTGAGCCTCAATGGTCTAACTGAGTGAAGCTTCCCCCAATCCTTTCCATCAATATTATGGAGGGTATAGCAAAGGACTATATCTATAGGATGTTGCATGAGCCATGTCTAGCTTCTCATACAAACATCGCCAGCAGGGGCTGGAACACACAAAATCTACTAGGCTGAGTCCTCCTAGGCTCTGGTATGCCAGGGGAATATGGAGAGTGTCTTTCTCCTCAGTTGAGTGCCATGTCAGTGAGGGTTTTTTGTGTATGGCTCCCAAATGAATTTTCTGTGGGTCAGTGGCCCCCGATCCAAAAAAGGTTCCCCAACCCTGCTTTAGAGAAAGATCCCATCTTCGTTTAAAATTGCCCATGACAGGGAATGCACCAGGACCCCTGGTAAACTGCTCCAGTGTTCAATTCCCCTCACTGTTAAAAATTTGTACCTTCTTTCCAGTCTAAATGTGTCTTGCTTCATCCATTGGATTGTGTTAGTCATTTCTCTGCTAGATTGAAGAGCCAATATGTGTTCTCCGGAAAGGTATTTACAGACAGAGATCAGCACCCCTTAGCCTTCATTTTGTTAATCGAAATAATGGTAGCCTCAAAGAACTCAGTCTATCAGGTGGGTTTTCTAATGCTTCAGTCAGTCTCGTGGCTGTTCTTTGAGCCTCCTCAAATTTAGTAACGCCCTTCTTGAACTGTGGGCTACAGAACTGGCTGCAGAAGGGGCCAGTGGTCACACCAGGGCCAAAGGCAGAGTAAAATAATGTCGCTGCTCCTACCCAAGCACCTTGGCCCAGGCTGTTCTCGGTCTCTCTGCCACATCTCTCAATTAGTGCTTGCGTCATGGGAGCCAGAGCTGAGACCCACCAAACTCATGCCACACACAAAACATCAGGCAACCAATCAGTAGCAAAAGCAAGTCCCTAACACACAGCGTAGCCAACTCCCCCAATGCAGCGCTCCCCTCCCTTCTGCCCTCTCCATCCCTGCAAACCCAGGCCTGTGAAGGAGAGTCCCTTTGGAGCTGCCCCCCTTAGACCTGGAAGATGGTAAATACCCCCCTCCCAGAGCTGTAAGAGGCAAAGTGGGGTTGGGCAGTTGGGGACCAGGAAGAAAGGAGATGAAGGTAAGAGAAATTCCCCATTCTTCCCTTCATCCTTTTCCAGGCCCCATCTCCCAGTCCTAGCCCATCCCCCTCATCCTCAGTCACCCCAAAGCTTCCCCCGTCCATCCCCTGATGGACCCAGGCCTCACTGACAAACGCTATGTGACACTGCAGGAGGGGGGAGTTGCTGTGGTGTTACAGGACTGAGCAATTGCAGAACTGCATCCACTACATACCTGCTGGACTTTCCCCCCAACACCCACACACCCACATCCTATCAAATGTGGTGGTTCCCCTCCCCCATGCTTGATCAAAACTGGCTTGTGACTCTAGATGCGCATACCTCAGAGATGCTTTGGACAAAACACCTCATGTAACCTATCCGTTTTAATGTTACAGGCTGCTGGGGCTGCCTGGACTATTTTGGTGCTTGTATCATTCCTGTATGTGAAGTTAGAATTACGAAGTGTGAATCTGGTTATAGTTTTCAGAGTGGTAACGAGATCCAATACCCATGCCCCCCAAAGCCTAACAACTTGGTGATCAACTCATCGACTTGTAAAAAGCCTTGTTTGTCCTGTAAGTCAAAACAGTGGTTGGTCCTAGGAAATCATGTGACCATACCACCTGGGACTGGCATCCATTTTGAATTGGGTATTTTTCCAAGTGGGGGGGAGTGTAAAACAAAAGAGTCCCACGTTAGGGGACAGTCTATGTAAGCACAGGGAAGATATCAGCCCTTGGTCTTCAGCTACCCTGGGAAACTGCCTGATAGACCTTAAAAGGATACAAAGAACTTTAAAGAGGGCTGAGAATCTCTCTCTGACTTGAAGATTATGTGTGACATAAGAACAGCTATTTAGGGTAAGAATTTGTGTGCAATAAGCTTTTAGGGCAATTAGAACTAGCTATGCATTTTTTTTTTCATTTTAATTCTGTAACTTACTTAGATCTGTTTTCACTTGCAACCACTTAAATCCCACTGTTTGTGCTTAATAAAGTACTTTTGCTTACTCGTGTAACAATTGGCATACTGTAACAATTGTTACCTGGGGGAAACAACTACTGTGCATCTCTTTTACATTGATAAAGGAGGCTTTCCTGATGAGCTTTCACTGGGTAAAACTTTTATATAGAAAAAAATGTATTTGGGTTTTTGATCCCTTTTGTGGGCTGAATTCCTGGATGCTGAGCCCTAGACCTGCAACCTTCCAGAGCTGAAGTGGTTCAGTGTCTGCATTGCTCTGCAGGGAGGCAGTTACCCCAGCTCTGTGCCTGGTCTGGAGGAGACCAGAGGATCTGGCCCAGCAGGACAGAGTGGCGGAGAGCCTCAGGGAGAGCAAGGCGGGTGTCAGTGGCATGATCAGTACACTAAGGAACAATTCTAAGGAGCCTTCTGTGACTGCAGCCCATCACACCGAACACACAACCGCACAGAGAAGGGCAGTCGCACCTGTGCCCACTCCCATCCGAGAGTCAGGAGGACCAGAATGCAGAGGGAACTGAACCCAGGAGTCCACATAACCAGCCCTCCCTGCCCCTCAGACACGAGAGACCTGTTCTCCTCCCAGACCTAAGGAAAAAACAGGAGTCCTAGTGCACAGGCCCCAGGCTGTAACCCATCAGACCCCACTCCTCTCCCAGTGCCAGCTGAGGACAGGACCCAGGGCTCCTGAGCCTCCAGCTGTTCACATCCCCCTGCCATAGGGGCACTCGCTGGGCACCCATGGGGAGGAGCCCAGCTCTTCCCAATGCCTGTGGCTGGCACTTACCTGTGCAAAAGTAGAAGAGCAGAGGCAGGGGGTCCATCCTGTGCTAGGCTGAGGGGGTGCAAATGCTCTCCTAGGACATGTGAGGTTTCAGGATGCTGCCTGGCAAGGAGATAACAGCTCAGAGGATGGAGAAGTTATATATGAAAAAAACCTCAGCGGGGGGAGGACTTAGGGTGTTAGAGGGAGGGAGCAGAAAAGAAAGGAACAAATAACTGAGTGTCTCAAAGTAGTGAGATACACACAGCTACAAACAAACAAAAAACACCGACCAAACATGACTTGAACTCCACCCTGGTCAGTGGTCAGCTAGTTATTTTACATGATTGCATGCACTTTCCAGCACTAAGACAACCACAAACATATTTTTTTACATTCAGGGATGACCACTACACAAGATCCACTCTCCCAGACATTCCCACAGGGAAGCAGGGCTCTGATAGGCAGGGACCAGGATAGAGGAAACTCAGGGAACAGGGTAAGTTTCGACAGCAAACTGGGTTCACTTCTTGTAAGTTGCATTGCTGCGGGAGGCGAGCCAGCCCCTGTACCCCTGCCCTGCTGGTGACTGTAGCTCAGTTCTAGGCGAGGAACCCCTGAGCCCCAACCAATGTTCCCTCCAATGTTTTCCATCCATATGTGGAATAAGTTTTTCTGTGCACTGCGGCATGTGTGAATGTGCACCACCAATAGAAACATACACTGCCAGTGGTGGGAGCTTTGCAATAAGCCAGGAAGCATTGGAATCTCACCTGGGCAGCCTTCCAAGTGCTCAGCACTGGCCCCACACCAAATGCAGGCGTATCTCAGTGGTGGGCTAGTTACCCTGTATAAACAGCCTCCCTCCTCTAGAGACAGCTGAGGCCCAGTCACTCCATGGTCCAGAGGAAAGCAGAGACGACAAATGGTCAGTTCAGAAAAAAGCAGGAACTAGAGATGCTTCTAATTTTTCCAGTTCCCACCTGCAGGGCCATGAGTGACCATGCCCAGGGCTCAGGGGCACCATCTGAGGGCCACAAGTTGGCAGGCCTGGGCTGCCAGAGGGGGGCTGAGCCAGTGCTGGCAAGCTCGGGGCTGGTGCTCCTGGCCAGCTGGGCAGAAGGGGTGGGCGTTGCTTCCCAGAACTGCCAACCTGGCAAGGAGTCACAGGCAACAGAGCTCACCCCTGCAAAGCCAACTGGCCAGCCTCTGGGTCTTCCTTTCCCACATAACCTCTCCCCTCCAGCTCGATGATGGGGGGTGACCCCAGGGCTCAGAAACTCCTCCCTGTGCACCCCCATTGGGATCTGGGGCCCAAAGCTGGTCTTCGCGCCCTGCCCCCAGACTGCTGCTGTCAAATTCAAGGAAGCTGGCTGTGACGGACCGGGCCATGTCTGGGCACAGCTGAGGGCGTCCGCTCAGGGCAAATTGCTCAAATCCGGGGCTCCTTACAGCCCCCCTGACTGGTGACCTCTCCAAATAGGCCACAAACCAGTCTCACAGAGCGCTTCAGCTGCCTGCCTGAAGCCTCACGAGCAAAACCCCTCCGACACCCCAGCAATATCCGTGCCCCAAATGGCCCCGGGCCTATACACAGTTGGGGGGTCCTAGCACCCAATCCCACCTACCCCGAACAAGTTCTGTCCGGTTCCAAGAAACCAGCCACAGATCCCTGGTCAATTTACCCTCTGGACCTTATCCACAAATCACGCTGGGCCAATCCTTTAGAATATATATCTAAAGGTTTATTATTACAATAAAGAAAAGCATGAGAGTCAGGTTATTAAAGTACAGTACGTTACATGCACCGAATCTCCCAGTTCTCGATGCAGGCTCTAGCAGAGGTGTTGCAGCTGCTGGTTTAAAAGTTCTTGTTGCACATCCTATCATCAGGATGGGTTCACAGGTCTTCCAGGCTCTTCGATCCCTGCAGTGCTGCCTCTGGGATGAAGTGCTGAGCTGAGAACAAAATGGCATCGACCACATTGCCTCTTTATACCCCCTTCCTGCCTCTTCTGGTATGCAGCAGGTCACCTGGTCCTCAGCCTCTCTCTGCTGGCCGCTCTTAGATGTCCGCCCTCATGCTTTAGGTGTGTCTTTGGGCCATCAAGTGCCATTGTTCCACAGGGCTTCACTACTCAGCCTGTCCATAGCAATGCTTAACCACATTCAGAGAAATATTCAGCTTCCACACAGATTACAGATCTACACACACAGACATTATATACTCACATAAATAGTGTACACAGGATCAGAAAACAACAAGCTTCCATTCAATACCCCACATGGCTCCCTTTTATACCAATTTCTGGGGCCAACACCCCCACCTAGGGGTGCAGCAGCGATCTGGCTGCTTCCCTCCAATTCGGTAATGTGACACTGGCACCATTTCTCTGGAATCCTGAGGCATGCAATTCTGCACCAGCTACCACAGATGGGAAAGTAGCAAAACCACTCACAGAGCCAACTCCCTGTTCCACATTTAAGAACACTCCACCGGGCCCTCAGTCATGGTCTTGTGCCCTTAAGCCTCAAGGCAACAACAATATGCTTTTTGGGCTGAGCCATTATACTGGGATCCCTCTGCTGGTTCTCATTCAACCCTACTATGAGGGGAATTCCCAAAACTCTCACATCAAAAATCAATCCAAAACCTGGGTGCATGGAGTTTGAGGAACAAGACACAGATCTTACAGGCCAGAATGGGATAACCCTATAGAAAGGGCACAGTCCCTATTGGCTCAGGAATTTACATCCTGGCTCCCTGTATGAGATTGCAAAAGTTACTGAGGCCTTGTCTACAGTGAACTGTTTTGTTGTCAAAACCTGCCCTTTGGCACAAGAACAGTGAGAGCATTTACACTGTGGTGTGACTGTTGTCAGGAAAAACACTTCACCCCATGAGAGACTTGTCTTTTTCCCTCCCTTTATTGTCAACAAAGAGCCAGTGTGGACTCTGATGTTTGTTTTGTTGAGAGAACTGACTTCTGCCAATATCTCACAATGCCTGCCCTGATAGTTGTGCTCAGTGTTTTGTGATCTCTGCTGCCCTGCAGACATGTGCCCCTCCCCTGTCAAAGATCCAGTATCTGACAGCTGAGTGAGGTGCTCCATTTGGGGAACAGACAAAGATCAAATCATTCAAATGCTCCTGTTTGGCCCTGCACTGGCAGACTACTGCTGCTGCAGGGGGAGGGCAAGAGAGACTGCTGTGCTGTTTTGATATTCCTCAGCACAGAGAGCTCACAGAGTTACAAGAGAATCCCAAGAAGTGCAGGGATCAGCTCTGCCTTTCCACAACACCGCCCTGTGGGATGTTTATCCACATTGCTTTGCTCTGTCTGTCGTCAGGGTGCTAGCAATGTGGCTAAAACATGTCCACAATGAGAGGCAGAAGAAATGGTTTGATGGGTTTTCACTTTTGGCAACTTTTGCATGTCAACGGGACTTTTGTCACCAAACCTTCACAGTGCAGACAGGGCCTGAATCTCTCTAGAGCTCAGCTTTCCCCAGCTAAGGCTAATTAGCTTTCCTGTGTCCAATTAGACTGAGTTCTTCAGGGCAATGATCCTCTCTCATTATGCCCTTGTGCAGCATCCAGCACTGTTTGGACTCTGACCTTCATCAGTTTTCTGTGCAGCACCCCAGAAAGACCTGGTAGAAAGGAACAGAGTGGTTCCATGACAGACCAGCAGACAACTTGGGAGGGTTGGGGCAATGAACAGGGTTTATAACAAGGACTCAAGTCAGCATTAGGTCTCTGAGTATCTCTAGCTCCTACCACATACCGAGTTTAGTCTAATTAAAACCTGGCTTCCTTTTCCTCCCCTTTAAGTGTGAGAGTGAGGGGGCTGAGCTGAAAAATTCACACATCAATTTCACAATCTATTCAGATGTAGATTCGCAGCCTCTGGTGTGCAATACCAACACCTTTCTGAGATAATCCCCCCTCTCCTATATCTGCAGGACCAATCTGGCAGCACCCGAGCTGTTTTGCCCCACGAGTCCCCAAGTCAGCCGCTGCTGAAACTGACCAGCAGCTGACTAGGGGAAGCCTGGGGCAGAGCAGCTCCAATTGTCCAGCTGCCTGGAGCACTTCCGGGTTCCAGGTGGTGCCAGACTAGCAGGAGTGCCGGACCACTAGATGCCGGACAACTGTAGTTTTACTGTATAAACAGGCAGAGATAACAAAAGGCTTGTCCTTAAAATTAAATTAAGGCCAAGCCCCACCTTACCTGAGCTGAGGACTAGGGCTTCCACACAGTGTGACCCCAACCTTCCCTGGCCACAGGAGAGCTGTGCAGCAGGGCCCGAGACCCACTCAGGCAGCTGGGCAGTGTAGGCATTTGGGAAGGCAATGCCTTTCCTTGCCTACCTTACCCACCTCCTATGGAGTGGCCCCTGCAGGGAAAGAGAAAGGCTCACCCCATAGCACCCTGGCCAGGACCAGCAGCTGCAGCCCTGCACATGGTACAAATCCCCCAGACAGGCTCCCCAGCTGTGCCCCTTCTCAGCTTTGGGCTCAGCACCCCCACACTCGGGAGTTCAAGGGGCTTTGGGCTAGCTCTGGAGGGATGTGGGTGGGGGAGTCCACAGAATCTCCATCCCCCAACCATGGCACCCTGAGTGGTCACCCAGCTTACTGGCCTTAGGCAGGCCTGGCCTCCCAAAGGTGTGGAACACCCCACTCACCATGCCACCCTCACTTCTAAGCTGCCTTTGAAGCTGGGTGCCCAGGTAGCAACTGCTGCCCTCCAGCCACTCAGTTCTGAAGGCAGTGCTGCTGCCAGCAAGGCCATGTCAGCACCACAGAGTTTTTTCTGGGATACCTCTGCTGTGTCCAAGGAACATGTCTGCTCTTCCCAAAAAAATTTTGGAAAAGCAGATGCATTTTTTTCGGTAGCCCTGTAAACCTTGTTTCATGAGGAAGGGATGTGCCGAAAAAAGGGGTTTTTCCAACATCTAGCCCCATGAAGACTGCTGTGGGTCCAAGTGAGGGGCCCCAGCAGGCCCCTGGTGGGGGGCAGGACTTGAGGAGGGGCTGTGGAGTGTAGTGAGGGGCCGCAGCACACCTGGGCGGCAGGACTGGAGCAGGGGCTGTGGGTCAGAGAGAATGGCCCTGGCAGGCCTTGCAGGGGACAGGACTGGAGAAAGGGCTCTGGGGCGGAGTGAGAGGGGGTCTGGAAGAGCAGGGGGGAAGGCAGTTTTGGGGCAGAGTGAGGGGCTCCGGCAGGCCTGGTGGGAGACAGGACTTGAGGGATGTCTGGGGGTCAGAGTGAGGAGCCCCAGCAGGCCTGGTGGGGAGCAGGACTGGAGGAGGGGGCTGTGGGTCAGAGTGAGGGATCTCAGCAGGCATTGTGGGGGGGCATGGGGCTGAGTGAGGGGGCCCCAGCAGGCCTGGTGGGGGGCAGAACTGGGGGGAGTCGTGGGGCGGAGTGAGAGGCCCCGGCAGGGCAGGCATGGCGCTGTGGGGCGGAGTGGGGGGGCCCCGCAGGCCGGGGGGGTGCAGGCCACAGCTGCTGGCGGAGGGCTGGCGCTGCCGGGGTTAAGGCACCCGGGAAGGGGCGGGACGCAGCTCGGCCAATGGCTGCGCGGCCATGGCGCGCCGTGGGAGCAGAGCAGCCATGGGGCCCGAGGAGCGAGCCGCGCTGCTGCATGTGTCGGGGGTCAGCGCGCTCGGCCTGGCCGTGGTGGCCGCCGGCGCGCTGGACAGCGTGGCCGTGGAGGTGGGCTACGGGCACTACGCTGAGCCCCCGGTGCCCTGGCTGCCCGCCGCGCTGGCCATGCCCTGCAACTCGCTGGTGAACCTGGGCTACGTGGCGCTGGGCTGGCGCTGGTTTCCCCGGCGCGGGAGCGGGCGCCCCCGCTACCTGCAGGCCGTCTTCGCCCTGATGGCGCTGGGCTACGGCCCGCTGCAGTGGGCCCGGCTCTGGAGCCAGCACCCGCGGCTGGCGGTGCTGGACCAGTGGGCGACCCTGCCCATCTTCGCCTGGGCAGGGCTGTGGTGCCACGTCCTGGCGCAGGGCTGGGAGCCCCGCTGTGCGGGACTGACCATGGCTGCCTCGCTGCTCAGCTACAGCCTGGCCCTGGCCCACTCCCGCGGCTTCGAGGTGGCCCTGGGCGCACACGTGGCCGGCGTGGCGGCGGCGGCATGGCGGGCGCAGCGGCGCCGGGGGGACGCGGCCTCAGGCTGGACTGCAGCAGCTGGCTTCACCGCTTGCCTGGGCTTCGTGGCGCTGAAGCTGGCAGACCTGTGGCTGGCGCAGTGGGGCCCCTTCCAGCGACTCAGCGGCCACTTCTGGTCCAAGGTGTGCGATGTGCTGCAGTTCCACTGCGCCTTCCTCTTCGCCACGCGCCTGGGCGCCCCCCGCCCGTGATGGAGACCCGCAGCCACCTTCGTGACTGGCCCCCAAGCCACCCGCCGCAGGAGCCTTTGTGACCCGCCCCGAGCCGCCAGGCCCAATAAAGAGCCCCCACAACTGCGGGAGTCTTTGTGCCCAGCCCGCGCAACAGAGGTGGGAGTCTCCTGGCTACAGTCACACAGCCCCCAGACCCCTCACTCTGCTTCTGGTCCCCCCGGCCCCCCCACTGACCTGGCCCCCCCACTGACCTACCCCACCCCTTGGCTAAACCCCATGAGCACACCCGCACTCCAAGGCACACTCCCTGCTTTACCAGCAGCAGTTGCAAGTCAGGAGTGAGGAGCTCCAGCAGGGGCTGTGGCTCAGGGCCCTGGCAGAACAGGGCCGGGGGGCTGTGACTAGGAGTGAGGGGCCATGGCAGAATGGGAGGGGGTTGTGGGTTGGGCCCCAGCAGGATTTGTGGGGGCACTGCTGGGGGTCAGAGTGAGGGACCCCAGCAGGGCTGCAGGGGCTGTGGGTTGGAGTGAAACAAAGGATCATTTGATGATCCTGAAACCATTGCCAGACACTCTGGTTAACAGGAAACAAAGGGTAAGAATAAAGGGTCAGTTTTCAGAATGGAGAGAAGTAAATAGAGTGTCCTCTAAGAGCTTGTACTGCTGGGCTGTGTCTAGACTGGCCAGTTTTTCCAGAAAATCAGCCGCTTTTCCGGGAAAAACTTGCCAGCTGTCTACACTGGCCGCTTGAATTTCCACAAAAGCACTGACTTCCTACTGTAAGAAATCAGTGCTTCTTGTGGAAATACTATTCTGCTCCTGTTCAGGCAAAAGTCCCTTTTGTGCAAAGCTTTTGTGCAAAAGGGCCAGTGTAGACAGCTCAGTTTTGTTTTCCGCAAAAAAGCCCCGATCCAGAAAATCATGCCAATCTAGACACAGCCCTGTGGTATTAGGCCATTTGACATTCATACATGGTCTGGCATTTGCAGAGGATACAAAATTACTCAGGATAGTTCAAACCAAAGTGACTGCAAAGCATGACAAAGGGATTTCACAAAACTAGGTGACTTGGCAGCACAATGGCAGATGAAATTCAGTGTTTAAAGCAAAGTAATAACAAAATAGAATCCCAACTGCACATACAAACTAGGCCGGCCCACAACATTTTGGCATCTGAGGCGGGGAGTTCAAATGACACCCCCATACTCCCTCGCTTAGGCCAAAACTTTGAAAGGTCTAAATTCTGCCTTCTGCCTGTTCTACTCCTCTCATGGTTCTGTTCTGCTACCTACATATGCACCAGCAGCAGACACAATTTTCTACACTCGAGTCCTAGTGCTGCCCCCCCACCCACCCACAGTGTGGCACCTGAGGCGGCTGCCTCAGTTCGCCTCATGGTAAGGCCAGCCCTGCATACAAAGAGATGGTACCTATGGCACTCTCATTCTCCTACTTCAAAAAACTTAAAAGATTATCTCCACTCATCAAGGGGACAGACACAACCAAAGACAGTAGCTGTTCTTAGCGTGCATCAGAGTAGTATGAGGTAACAAATGTAAATAAGATTGCTGAGAGTTTCAGCCAGAAAGTTACAACAAGGCACAATGTCTTTAAACTGGGATGTTAGTGAAGAAAGCTTGTAGGTGATTGCAATGACATTAATACACTGTCATCCCAGAGAATGTAATTATAGAATCATAGACTATTAAAATGCGAAGGGACCTCAAGAGGTCACCAAGTCCAGTCCCCTACATTTAGGGAAGGATCAAGCACCATCTACTATATTTAGTCCATAATAGAACTCTCTCAATAACTAAAATATGAAAGTTTATAAATATGCAGAAAATAGCCTCCCCCCAACACGAGTACCCACCCACAAAACCAAGAGTTAACATCTAGTCATATCAGGCAGCAGCCCTGCAGAGCTGGGCTCCCATCTGGCAGCCACAGAGTTTTCTGTAAGTTGAGGTTCCTAGAAATGGGGCTGACTGAGCCCTAGGAGGGTCCACGGGCAGTGCGTGAAGGCTCAGCTGGGGAAAGCAAGCCAAAGTCCTACTCCTGTCCAAAGCCATACCCCTTTCCCCAAGACCATGCCCCTTTAACAACCTCCCATTCCCAGCCAAGCCCCATCTTACCTCAGCTGAGGGTTAGGGCTTCTACATGGTAGGACCCCAACCTTCCCTAGCCACAAGAGAACTGTGCAGCAGGGACTCAGCCTCTCCCGAACAGCTGGGCAGTGTAGGCATTTGGGATGGCAATACCTTTCCCGGCTTACATTACCCACTGCCTATGGAGTGGCCCCTGCAGAGAAAGAGAAAGGCTCACCCCACACCAGCCTGGCCAGGACCAGCAGCTGCAGCCCGGCACATGGTATAAACCCTTAGACAGGCTACCCCAGCTGTGCCCCTTCCCAGTTTTGGGCTCAGCACCCCCACACTCGGGAGTTCAAGGGGCTTTGGGCTAGCTCTGGAGGGATATGGGTGGGGGAGTCCACAGAATCTCCATCCCCCAACCATGGCACCCTGAGTGGTCACCCAGCTTACTGGCCCCAGGCAGGCCTGGCCCCACAAAGGTGTGGAACACCCCACTCACCATGCCACCCTCACTTCTAAGCTGCCTTTGAAGCTGGGTGCCCAGGCAGCAACCGCTGTTCTCCAGCCGCTCAGTTCTGAAGGCAGTGCTGCTGCCAGCAAGGCCATGTCAGCACTGCAGAGTTTTTTCCGGGATACCTCTGCTGTGTCCAAGGAACATGTCTGCTCTTCCGAAAAAAATTTGGAAGAGTAGATGCGCTTTTTGGCATCCATGTAAACCTCATTTCATGAAGAAGGAGGGATGTGCTGAAAAAAGGTATTTTTTTTTGTGACATTTGGCCTCGTGTGCACAGGCCAAATGCCAGAAAAGCCTCTTCTGACAAAAGAAGTGGGAAAATGTACGCAAATTGCAATTTGCTTACCTTTTTCCATAACTACACTGCAGTCTAGACACAGCCCAAGAGTGCAAAACTAAGAGTAGCAATACTGTGACACCCCCTTCATAACCTTGGGATTCCCCCCATCACCTCTTTTTTGAATTAGGGCTCCCCCAGTTAACACTGAAATTTTAGGCTTAAGTATCTGCAGCCATAAAATAGACCATCTTTAAAGGCTCATGGCTGTGAAATGGACCAAAATTGACCATGAAATTGATAGAGCCCTACCTATAGGTTTAACTTCTGATACAAGTGAATTGGGATAAGTGACAAAGTCGCTCACTGCTGCTATGGCATCCCCTCCTACTCTGGGAATAGATCTTCTAGTCAAAACCCCTTCCCGCAGCTGCACACTGTTAGCACAGAGAATTTTACAGCATGCTCTTAGCACTGCTTCATGTTATTTTGAAATAAGGGGAGTTAATTCAAAATAACTCCCCAGCGTCAACATGCCCCTATGGTCCTTACTCAGATACTTCCCTCAGTAGCTATCACCCTTTTGTTTAGTTTCCTGAGCTGGGATTCTAACTGGGAACCTGGAGAGCCAGTGATGTCACCCTCAACTTCTCCATCATCAGGTTTTGCTAATTGCTGCTGTGAAGCCTGCTTTAACTGGCTTTCCCTTCTTGGGCCTGATTACAGGCAGTCCCCGGGTTACGTACAAGATAGGGACTGTAGGCTTGTTCTTAAGTTGAATTTGTATGTAAGTCAGAACTGGTACATATTGTAGGGGAAACGCTAGCCAAACATTTCTCCAGAGCTCAGTTTTATTCTCCCACACCTCACTTCCCTCAGTCCTTTATTCTCAAGCTGAAGTGTCTGCTGAAAAAAGCCGCTCCACGTCTCCCTGGTCTGCTGGGGGGAGGGGGGGCGCGCTAGCTTCCCGTCTCCCTAGTCTGCTGGGGGGAAGCAGCTAGCGCGGGGTTGCCTCACCCCGTTTGTAAGTAGGGATCCGATGTAAGTCGGATCCATGTAACCCGGGGACTGCCTGTATTTTGTATTTTTAACAAGGAGACTTGCTGGTTTAATTCCCTGCATACCCATAAAAAGTAGCACTTAGCCACTCATTTTTCTTGGGGAAGGTTTACTGGTAGAATATCACTTCCATAAAGTATTACATTTAATCAGAGAGAGTACACCTCACAGATTCTGGCCTTTGCTGAATAATTCGAGCCAGTGGTCCATGGAGCATTTATGATACCAGTTCAACCATTCTCACAGGCTGACAGTCCATGTTTGTACCTACTTAAAAGCAGCTTACTTCAGTTCCTCAAAAAAACTGAAAAGGCCTTTATATTTTAAAAATAAAAATCAACAAAAGAAGGCTGATCCAGAGGTCACCAGTCAGCAGCACGTAGACTAGGACCAAAATACAAGCAGTCAGTGGAGCTGCACCACCAATTTAAAACTACAGCTCTCAGCACAATTTTGCTGGTGTCCTCCTTCCTCATCAAGGCAATTCCACAGCCTATGGAATGGCTGATGCCACGCCATCCATAAAAGGAGCACCACTGCACTCAAAAATGGTGGTCATTTCCCTGTGCCAGATGTAAAAGGCTGATACCAACAGCCCCGCTTGGGGTTAGCAGTTGCTGTTATCTACTTCCAGTAAGGGTCGGATACCTCATTGCCCTTCTCCTGGTAATAGGGTTTGGCTGTAGTAGACCAGAATAAACAGGAAAGAAAAATGGTTATTGTCTACATCCAGCTCTTTCCCCCTCAACAGTCCAACTGAGTCAAGCCTGAGGGCATAGTAGTAAAAGGCTTATAAGCCACTTTCAATCCCACTCTGAGCTGATGGGCCCAATTGGTCACTGTTCACAAATGAAAAGAAAGCAGGACCTCTCTCCCCCAAGGAAAACCCACAGAGGGGTCCTGCCACCATCACCTCTTGTTAGTACTGAGAATTTTAAAAGGTTAATAAGATGAATGACTGATCATTCTGTGCTACAGATTACAGCCCTGTTCCTCTGATGCAGGGTGTGTCACCAGTGGTTCACCCTAGTGTTCGGTAACACCCTTTCCTTCTCCAAACAAAGAGGAAGCGGTGTGTAAAGTAAACCAAGATAAAGTGTATTGGGGCATGATACAAAATCAGGAAATTTGGGGTAGAGAGATAAAACACAAGCAAGTAAACCAAAGAAAATAGTGATACAGTGACTCATTCAGTGCACTGGAAGCCCAGCCCCACCTGTATACCCTGGCCCCACAAAGAAGTCAGAGTAGGGAGACCCCTATACAAAGACCTGATCTGGTGATGGATGGTGACTGCCACTTGAAAGGTGCTCAGGACCTGCAACCCCTGGGCTCCACAGAGCCTTTGGAGATGACAGCTGAGGAGTCCCTTGATGTTATGCAGGGAGAGAAGAGAGCTGCAGGTGGTTCAGGATGCAGATGAGTGGATGGTGCTCGGTGATGGCTAATGGCTGGGACGTCTCTTCCTTTTTCTCCTGATAGGCGCTCATGGGGATGAGTTTGAGAAGACCTGCACTCTTGCTGCCTCTGGGGTGGACAGCAGTGACTGACATCACTCACAGGCTTATATAGCCGGGTGGGGAACTTAATGCCTGGTGACCAGATCCAACCCCTAAGGCTCCAGGCTTCCCCCCCAACATTGGGGAGCCCACACCAGCATTGTACAGACCCCACACTCCCTAGCCCACTCCTGCACCCTACAATCCTCCAGCCAGCTCCTGCATCCCTCTCCTGCCAGACCCTGCACCCTCATTTCACTCTTGTACCCCCTTCCTGCCCAGACCCTGCACTTCCACTTTGCTCTTGGATCCTTCCTCCCACAGACGACACACCCTTGTCCACCTCACACTGCTCCCCCCAGCTTGTCTCCTGGCAGCCCCCTCCCACACTGAACCCCTCATTTTTGGCCCCACCCCACAGCCTATGGGGGCCCCCTCACTAGGCTCTGGTTTGAGGGGAACATGTTTATCTCCTCAGTCAGGGGTCACATCTGTGATAAGGTTTTTTGGGGTGGGTGGTTCTTTTATTTGCCCCTCCCCCCCATTGATTTTTTGAGGGTCAGCAGCCCCCCCAACTCAAAAAAGCTTCCCCACCCCAGTCTATGGGCATCTTGACAGGAAACCTGAGGGGAGCGGAACTTTCACCAAGGCGGGAAAATCCGGTTAGAACCGGTTCCCCAACGGTCCCTGAATGTTCCAGAGGGAGAAGGCAAAGCCCAAGATGGGGCCCAGGGGTCAAAGGTGACCAACTCCATTTTGTATTACATGAAATCATTGTTTTTACATTAAAATCATTGACATATAGTCATGAACATGCAACAATTATAATATAGGAGAGAGTGGCCCACTCACTGCTATGGTGCCCCCTCCTAGCTGTTCTGGGACTAGCCCCATCAACAGCCTCTTCCCATAGTTACACACTATCCCTCTGGCTTTGTGAATCTGCAGCCTCCTCTCTAGCTCTGCAAACTGCTGCTGCCTCTTCATGACTCAGCCCTCCAGCCTGGTCACTGCACATCTCCCCACTTCCAGGGCCTATTAAAATCTTCAGCAATCCCAGGTAGTTTTCCTCACTCACTACCACATGCTGTGTCACTCCCCCAGCACCAGTCAATGAACCCCAGTCCACCCTCTGCTCCAGCTTTCAGTCCAGGGATCCTCAATTCAGAAGTTCTGAATTTTCCTTTCCTAGCTACTCCTTCCATGGCCTGTTCTCTACCACGCCTGGTTTCAACCACTTCCAGCCACCCCCCAACACCTGCACTGCCTTTGCCAGCTTTCTGGTTTTATAGGCTCTGCTTCTTCCATCCCAGCTGAGCTGATGCAATCGATTCCCTGCTGCCTGGCTCTACCTCCAGGTGCAGCTAGTGGCATTAATAGGCCTACCAAGCCACTTAACCCCTTCCACAGCCTGATACAGGGAGCCTCTTGTCCTTCAAACTTGGGATGCTCTTAAGGTCCCGGCCTGTGCTCTCTGTAAGCTGAGCGCTTCGGCAGCCACCCAGAAGAGATTCAGATACTACCCATCTGATTAGCAGAGTGCTCACAGCCAGCAGCATGTGTTTCTACTTGTGGTGCACATGCACACATGCCTTGGTGCTAGGGTTACCAGGTAGTCTCAGAAAAAGTACCGGACACACTTGATCAGGGGAAGAGACCGGCCGGGAGGGGAGCAGGGCTGGCCGGGAAGAAAGGAGGGACGACAGGAAGCAGAGCTGGTCGGGGGGGAGTCGGAGGTAGCGGGGCTGGCTGGGGGAGATCGGGGGAGGGACGGTCAGCAGGAAGCAGAGCTGGTTGGGGGGGTCAAGGACAGCAGGGCTGGCTGGGGGTGGTGGGAAGCGAATCAGCCGACCGGGAGCGGGACTGACCTGGGCATGTGCAGATCCAAGGGCGCTGCCCGTCCCGTGCACGGTCCTGGTGAAGCACGAGCGAGTCCAGCTCCGGCTCCACAACACGCTTGACCAGCGCCCAGGAGCAGGGACAGAGCTTCCCTTCCTCCTCAGGCACAACTAGCTGAGGGCTCCCAGCGCTGATTACATCCTTCCTCCCAGCCACTCCCCCAGTCCCCGCCAGGCTTCTGTCCAGCGTCCAGCCAGAAAACCAGAAAATACCGGACATTGCACGTGTCCAGTATTTTCTGAATTTTTGTTACCAGACTGTCTGGTTGAATACCGGACACCTGGCAACCCTACTTGGTGCACATAATTTATCCCACACATGGATGGAAAATAATTAGAGGGAACATTGGTCCCAGCTATAGACTGCCTTTTGCATTTCTTTTTTAACTGTAACCTTATGTGTCTAACCTCTCACACCTCCTCTTCTTTGAATCTCTCCCTCAAGTTCTGTTAAAAGCAGAGGTGAAAGTAAGTGGGTGTGCCCATATGCACAGCTCCAGCAAGAGCTGGCTGAGCTGCTGCAAAAGCCATCAGGGAGCTATTGAAAGAATTGGCCGGAACCCAGGTTGCAATAGGACAGTGCCTGTAAGAAATTTTAACTTACTTTCACCACTGGTTAAATGCTTTGTTTTTCCTTGAGACACCTCTAAGTGCCTTGTGCTTCTACAGAAGCAGCAAGTTGGTGGCAGGTGTCTGCAAGGCAGGGGGCTGGACACTCAACTGTAACAAAATGGCTGAGGTACATTGCTGGCCTGCAGTGGGAAAGAGCTGAAGACAATCTCCCAGATGAGGGAGCAGGCAGGGATCTCTCCTGCTGAGAGTGGGTGGTAATGGTGCACCCCTGGACACAGTGAAAAGTGTCACAAGGCTATGTGTAACCAAGAAGTGCCAGGGCAACATTCTGGGGGGGTTCTAGCACGATTCGAGCATAGCATTGAGCAAAGGAGACTGCCAGCTGCGTAGGATTCCTGCAGTGGCAGCTGTGTGGTGGGTTGTCCCTCACACTGAGCCACAGCCTGATCTCCCCTCGCTATCCTAGTTTAAAGACAAATTTGGACTGAAATAAGGTGCATATTTTTTAACAGTGTGGGGGATTAACCATCAGAAAAGCTCACCCAGGGTGGTGGATTCTCCTGCACTCGCAATTTTAAAATCAGCAGTGGAAATGTCTCTGAAAGTTCAGCTTTTGGAATTATTTGGGGGACCGTTTTTGACCTGTGTCCCACAGGCGATCAGAAGAGATTACCAAAGTGGCCTGGGAATCAGTGGAGGTTTGTAACAGGGAGGTCTGTCCCTTTAAGAGTAGGAGGGAAGGACTGCCCTAGGTCAGCCTCTGGTCTACTGAGCATCCCTGTAAAGGGTCCTGGCACTTCTTCAGGAGATGCTGAGGGAAGGGAGGAGGCAGAGAGGAATGTGGTTTTGGGGGAATAGAAATACCGGAAGGAGGGGGAGGAACACCAGGTTGGGCAAGGTTGACAGGGAACCCGATTCCATGCTCCTGGAAGGGGCAGGGCCGGAGCAGCCAGCATTCAGTGCCACCCAGAGTGCACCCTCTCCCAGCCCTTAGCGCTGCTCAGAGCATGCCACACCGTGCTCTGGTGGCAATTTAAAGAGCCCAGCGCTCTGGCCAAGCTTAGAAGTGCCAGGCTATGAATGCCAAGCCTAGAGGTGCCTGGCCCCAGCCCTGGCACAAATCAAGCATCGTTTAAGGGTGTGAGACCAGGGTCCTGGTACAGAGAGGCTCCCCTCTCTCTCAGCCACTTATACTGCTTCCTGTCTCCTAGCAGAGGAGACCCCGACAGGGAAAGGTGGGCTGACCGCAGACCCCTCCCAATCCAGGGAGGGGAAGCTGACCCGAGTCAGCACAACCCCAACAGGGAGGGCTCTAAGACTCCTGACCCAGGGAGAAGCAGGGTTGGCCTTGTGGGGCTGATGAAGAGCTTTGGACTCCATAAAGTAGGTCGCCAATCAGAACCCTCAAGAGGGATTCAGCCCTAAGAGCTGGGAGTCAGTGATGGCAGAAAACCCAAGGGTAGGAGGCCTGAAGGGCCATCCCAAGCCACTAGGGGGTGCTTTGGAGGCAACAAGCCTGTTCGTGAAACATGCTCCTCACCTCATCAACTGAGCCCCTACCAACCATGTGTGCACTGAAGAACATGACTAGTATCTGCCATATGAAGTTCGCTCCTGTTCACATGCAAGGCCTTCCCTTGTCGCTTGCTGGCTTGGGCAGTGGCTTCCCATTTCAAGCTCTCACTCCATAAAGGGGTGTTTATTTGCTCCTTCAATTTAGTCTGAAAGAATGGTGCGTAACATACTACCAGCTTTGCCAATAAATGAAGGACCCTCTTGATGGCAGCTATTAGCCCTTCCTCAGGGCACATTTGTAAAGAGTGTTGTCCATGGTTAGTTAGTTAATGCCTATTACCCCCGCTGGCATCTGGGGCAGCAACGAAGGTTCTCCATTTTTGTTTGTCTTTGGCCATTTTCTTCAGTGTGTCCCAGTTGTAATTCATTCTCTTCATGTCTGCCTCAATAGTACACCGCCATGTTGTCTTGGACCTCCCACGTTTCCGTCATCCTTCAGGCGTCCAGTGACGCGCTCTCTTTACAATGGCGTCTGCCTCCTTTCTCATCACATGCCCTATCCATCTCCAATGTCTTCTTGTAATGATAGTGGTCATGTCCATGGGTGGGGGGGGGGGTGGGTATAATAGGCCAGGAAGGCTCTGCCTCCTCTGGGATTGCTGTGACCCCTACGCCCCAGTTACAGGCTTTGGTGGTAAAGTTTAGGACTCCAGAGAAATTACATAGGAACCCAGGAAGCCGAGTCACAAATATTGCCCCCTCAGCTGCCCCAGAACCTACAAGGGGCATAACAAGAGTGTCTTTGAAGAGATCCTTTTCCCCAAGGCAGCTTAGTCTGGGCAGAGGAGGGGAGATGCAGCTGTCCTGGGGCTCCTCCAGGCAGGTGGGGAGGGGGATCAAGGCTCAGTCAGCCCGGGATCCTCCGGCTGGGGGGGAGAAGCCTTAGCACTTCTCCGGGAGCGAGGGGGGTGGCCCTCACAAGGTCTTGGGGCTCCAACCACTGGGGGGGCATGGGAAGAAGGGACAGAGCCTGAGGCTAGCTTCCGCAAAGGTGGCCTCCACTTGCTGCCCCTGGCATTGTCCCTTTTGCATTGAGTGGTTAGTCACTGTGTGGGGTCTTGTGGGGTTTATAATTAAAGATTAAATGGATGATGGAGTCAGGTGTTTCTTTGACACAATCCTGTTTGTGTACAAGGAACATACAAAATCCTGTTTCCCTGAACACCTCAGGAATCAAACAGGGGAGATAGTTTCTTTGCTCACAGTCCCACCCTCCTTTCCAGCCAGCCCTCTCTGCAAAACCTCTCACCTACTTCTCAGGGCTTTCCGCACTACTGGGGCTAACATTTCCGCAACGACTTCCTTCTATTCACACACAGCCCACTCAGGAAAACCCTCACCCCACCCACCCACACAGCTCAGTTGCCAAGTGGCCTTTCACAGCCTGCATTGTGAGCGGCAGCTCCTTGGCTTTTAGCTAGCCATCTCAGAGAGGGCTCGATGGTTTGGTTTTCATGCGTCTCCTGAACAAACATCCATCTGAATTAGCATTTCTCCGAGCCAGGGCCGTCCTTAGGCACACACAGCTTACAAGCTGCATAGGACATATGCCTAGGGATGCACACTGGGAGTCTGGCAGCTCCAAGACCCCACTCACTCCGTGTGGCACATGGCTCAAGCGTGGGCTGGAGGACTCTGGAGGAGCTGGGGGTGGCCGCACAGTCTGCAGCTGGAAAGGAGATGCTTTCCCCTTCAAAGCATCGCTTGTCTCCACCCTTTGCACCGCCAGCCTGTGTTCATGCCACTTGCTGCCCTGAGCCTGCAGGAAGCAGCCCTCCCTGCCCTGCTCCAGGGTTGCAAATTCTCCCAGACTGGTCACCATGACAGCAAATGGCATGCAGTTTGACCAGTCTGGGAAAGTTGGAAACCCACTGCCCCCCACAGCTGCAGCCCTGCAAAGTGGGGCTTTTAGTCCCCTTATTATGCTGCATGTGATTTCTACTGTCCTGTAGAAACCCTTGTGTGTGCCTCAGTTTCCCTCGGCACTGAACCAATACCTAGATAGATGCAAATTTCAGTGTGATAGCCTCCTGCATGTACACAACCGCAGAAGCCTGTCCTAACCTGAGCTCAGCAGGGGAGTGACCTGGTGACACCTTTTGCCCCCAAAACTGGACAAAGGCCAGAGAAGGGATCTGGCTTGGGTAGCTGGCACCAAGCTGCTGTGTGAGAGAATTAGTCTGGCCTGACTTTGGATACAGGTAGGGTTGCCAGATGGACACCCGGTATTTTTTTGGTCAAGCAAAAAAAAAAAAAAAGAAACACACGATAAGCAGCAATCACAACCCTGCCTCCCAGCTGGGACTCCCAGACAATACCAGACACATGCAGGGATCTGAGGGATAAGGGGCGTCCTGACGGTAACCTGGTGGGGAGGGTTCCCGCGTGGCCTAGGGGATAGTCCCAGCTGGGAGGCGGGGCCACGATTGGCGCTAGGATTGCACAGAAGCCTGGCGGGGGCGGGGGGAGTGGCTGGAACTCCCAGCCACTCCCCCCACCCCCGCCAGGCTTCTGACGTGACCAGACGCACCCAGTGGTGATTGCAGCCCCGCCTCCCAGCTGGGACTATCCCCTAGGCCACGCGGGAACCCTCCCCACCAGGTTACCATCAGGACACCCCTTATCCCTCAGATCCCTGCATGTGTCCGGTATTGTCTGATTTTTTTTTTACCAGGCAGAGGGTTCAAATACCAGACTGTCCGGTAGGATACCCGACACCTGGCAACCCTAGATACAGGAAGGGGGTCAGGGGCCTGTTTGTGAGCTGGATGGTATTGCCTGCTTCTGGTTTCTGTGCTGACAAATCCTTTCTATGCTGTGTCCCTGTCACCTAATAAATTATACATGCTGGCCAAGAGTCACATTTGCCTGCAGATAGGGGTGACTCACCCACACCTTGGTGATTAGCCCCCACACTCACAGAGCAGCCGCTCCCCTGGCGCAGGAAGGGTGCTGGACTGCGTAGAGCATCTACACTGGTAGGGACAGCTCTGATCCAACCCATAACCAAACCCTCCCCTCTCAGAAAAGAAATAATTTAACAGATTGCCAATGACGCAGTTGCGGATATTTACCTGTGGATGCAGGGCCTCGGTCAGGATGTTTTTCACAGCAACTCCAATTCAATTTACAAAATCCTGCCTGGGAGACCGGAGCTTTCCTGTGGGGAGTGGTGGTGTTGCAAAGGTGGTGTTGCAAGTTATAATGGATGTAAAGCTGAATTGTTATTGGCTTAAGTTCTGTAAGTTCCCCTTTCCTGAATGAATGCACGGTATGAGTGGGAAACAAACTTTTCATGAACTTTTACTCACCCAAACTTGAGTGCACACAGCCCCTTGCACAGAATGCACACGGCCCAGCAAGGACATTGAGGAAGTCCTATGGACCCAGATGCTGCACATGGCCTAATCATCCTCAATGCATGAAAGAGAGAACCCAAAAGGGAAATCCCCAAGCAGGACCTCCTGAAGGTACCCTCTGCTCAGATCACCTTGCCAGCCGACTGGCTCTAGGGTCATCACAGGAAGATACCAACAACGTGAACTTCAGCATCAACCTGTCCTGGTGTCTGGTGCTCAGCCTGTATTTCGTCAGACTGTAAGAGTGATTGCAGATAGCAAGAGTGAATCTCCCTTTTCCCCTCCTTCCAGAGTAGGTTAAAGTAATTAAAGCCATTTGCACTCGTTATCTCATGGTCCCAATCCTTGGTAGTCTAAGGTTAGTTGCAAGTGAACTTGTATCTCCCAGGTTCCTTATTTCCTCCCACCCCCCACCCCCCACTTGCAACAGTGAAAACTCTCTTTGCCAAATGATGTTCCCCTCGTGGCCTGCATGGCTATCTCAGTCCTCTATTTGGGAAATATTTTGTTGTTCTGGATTCTATTCCTTCAACCTCCACCCACCACAACCTCCATTCACAGGTCCCACAGGTGAACCAAGAACATTTGCAAGTCTGCGAGTCATGAGCAAGCTCATGGGCCTTCCACTGTCAGCTCAGTTTCACATACTGGGGGACTATGTCTACACTGGTGGGTTCTTGCACAAGAATATCTAGTGCAAAGGTTCTTGTGCAAGAACACGCTCACACTGCCATGTGCTTTTGCGCAAGAGCATTCATGGCAATGTGGACGCTCTCTTGCGCAAGAAAACTCTGATGGCCATTTTAGGCATAGGGCTTTCTTGCAACCGAAACCCCTGCAGCATGTCCGCACTGCCTTCTTGCGCAAGAGCTCTTGCTCAAGAGGGCTTACACTTGTTAGAAAAGAGCGTAGCTCTTGCACAAGAAGCCCTGTCCTCCGAAGCTGTACTGTAAATTTTCTTGCACAAGAGCGAGTGGGCAGTGTGGATGCTCTGTGGGTTCTTGCACAAGAACCCACCAGTGTAGACGTAGCCGGGGAGTCCTCTGCTGCACTGGGGGCATTTATAGGGTCTCTCCTTGGTATTGCCCAAAAAGAGCAGGTAGGCAGAGCCAGAGATCAGAGCAGGGGTAAACCTGAAGCTAGGAGCAGCTGAGAAACCCATAGTCAGGTCCAGACTGGGGTCTGTAGGGAGGGTCAGGGACCAGCAAATGGGCCAGGAGGCAAGTTCAAATCAAGCCAGGAGATCAAGAGCAAGGCACAGTCTTGGCAGCTACAGATGCCTCACCCTGCTGCCTGAACCCCTCCTGGAATGCCTCTTGGGTTTATATAGGGCAGGGAGCCAATCAGAAGCCATGGAGCTGCTGCCTATCCAACCTTTGAGGTGGAACAGCCCCTGGGTTGTGTGCACAGTGGGTCAGGGGGAGTAGAGCAGTTTGGCTACTGCTGGGTAGCAGCCTGAAGCTGCCTGCGGCTACTAGAGCCCTGAATTCTGGAGCCTGCTGTTCCCTTTCCGTTTATAATATTTTTGTGCCAAAAGGACAACACAAACTGTGGGTTCCAATCATGGAAGTCTTCCTGGAAGCTGGGTACGTGGTCTTGGGATATAGGCTGCCAAGATTGCTCTGCCAGGCCATGGCCCCTACCCCACTCCCCAGTCTATAAGGAGCCATGTTTGATTTCTGAATCCAAGAAAGTGAATGGCATATCGGGTTGCATTAGGAGGAGCATTTCCAGCAGATCAAGGGAAGTGATTACTCCCCTTTATTCAGCACTGTGAGACCACATCTGGAGTATTGTGTCCAGTTCAGTCCCTCCCCCCATTCCAGAAAGGATGTGGATGCATTGGATACAGTCCAGTGGATAGCAAGAAAAATTATCAGGGGGTGGGTGCACATAACTTATCAGGAGAGGCTGAGGGATTTTGGCTTATTTGGTCTATGAAAGAGCCAAGTGAGGGGGGATTTATAGCAGCCTTCAACTACCTGAAGGAGAGGTTCCAAAAAAGATGGAGAGAGGCTGTTCTCAGTGGTGGCAGATGACAGATTAGGAACAACTATTTCCCTGGGAGGGGGTGAGGCACTGAAATAGGTTCCCTAGAGAGGGGATGGAATCTCCATCCCTAGAGATTTTTACGTCCCAGCTTGACAAAGCCCTGGCTGGGATGATTTCAGCCCCATTGGTCCTGCTTTTAATAGGGTGTTGAACTTGATGACTTCTTGAGGTCTCTTCCAACCCTACAATTCCATGATTCTAACTCATGGCCCTTGTCCTCCTGTCTTGAGACTCATTGGAGGGGACCATGGCTGACCCTGGAGAGTCCAAATCAAGCCAAGATCAAGCCAGGAGTTCAGGAGCATAGAACAGGAACAGTCATAGCAGCTATAGAAGAGACATGCTGCTGTCTAGATGCTTTCTGGACCATCTCTTGGGTTGAGACAGGGAAAGGAGCCAATAGGTCAGCTGCCTGTTAAGCCCATGAGACTGAACATCCCATGGTCTGTGTCCACAATCTAACTGCATAACATGGGTGTGACAGGACATGCCATGGGCTTTATGAAAATATGCATCTGATATGAATGAGCCCATGAGGTGAACTGAGGCGACCGCGGGAGGTGCCACTAGGACCCAGAGTGTAGAAAATTGTGTCTGCTGCTGGTGCATATGGGGGAGTCATTTGAGCTCCCGTCCTGAGGTGCCAAAATGTTGTGGGCAGGCCCTGCTCATGCTCACATCCCTCAATGAGCTACAGCCTCTATGTGTGTGTGTGAGATCACTGTGGGGTGTGAGTGTGTGGGTGAGATCACCATGGGGTGTGTGTGTGTGAGAGAGAGAGAGAGAGAGAGAGAGATCACCATGATCTGCAGAGTATGTGTGTGTGTGTATGTGGTCACGGTAGTGTGTGTGTGTGTATGATGACCGTGGCTGCAGTGTATGTGTGAGAGATCACTGTGGGAGGGGGGGTGAGAAGACCATTGCCTGCAGTGTTTGTGTGTATGTATGTGATCACCGAAGCACACTACATTTAAGATAAAAAAGACAACAAAAATTTTTTAAAATTTTTAAAAAGACAATCTTTCTAAAAGCATACGAAAAGAGTAAGAGTGAAGTTTTCAGCTACCAATTTAAGAGACAGATTGGATGGCTAACAGTTAACTACCTTGAATCATACTTAGCTATCCAATCTGTCTCCTAAATTGGTAGCTGAAAACTTTATTTTTACTCTTTTGGTGCACTTTTAGAAAGATTGTCTTTTTTAAAAGTATATATATATATATATATATATATTTGTCATTACACTTGGGTGGTGACAGCAACCAATCACGTTTCTTTTGGGTCACAGGGAAACTAAGACCGGACAAGTTTGTCTCTGAGAGCTACAGAGACAGGTTCTTACAGAGTTTATTCTGCTAGCTAGCCCCGGTATCTACACTTGAAGCACCAGGTTGGGGAATTGAGCCGAGACACACACTAAGCAATGGACAGCTGGAGCAATAAGGACAATTTCACGGCTGTGATAATGTGTCACTCCCAGACCATGAAATAAGCCCTATTCCTAATCTTCCCCTTGAAATCTCATCTCCCCGTGCTCCTGGGAGTGTCCCAGCTGAGGGCTCCTAGTTATGTCTGGAAAAGTACAGGACTTCCTCTTCACCTCCATGTTTGCTCCAGAGGAATGGAATCAGACACACCTCTAGGTACCTTCTGGGGTAGGACCTGTTACAACACTGTGAAATTCCAGACAACGTGCAAATACCCAATTTTAGACCCTCTGGCCATGAAATTAATCAAAATGGACTATGAATTAGGTAGGGCCTTAATGATAAGTGAGTCCCACCTCCCAGCTGGAGAAGTGTGTCTCAAGCAGATGTGAAAGTAAGGAGGTATCTCCCCCCCTTCTGCCGCCAAGTTTCCCTTCCGCAACCTATGCCCACAACTGTTCTTCCTTCTCTTATCTCTCACTCCCACTGCAGCACCAATCCCTCCCTACATAATCCTTTGCTCCCTTACTTCCCCTCCCAGCAAGTGTTTGCATGTGTCATTTTTATTTTATTTTGTTGTAGGGCTTTCTGAATACTCTGCTGTACTCAGATTATATTTCCCCAAAATACAAAGCCTCATTAGCGGAAGTGGACTATAAGAATGTGCCTTTTTTATTTCAGGTTTCTTCCCACAGTAGGGCTTGAATTCATAGTGTTTGGTTCTTTTGGTATATATGGTTGTGACTACTTTCTTCCACTATTTGATCTGAGGAAGTGGGTCTGGCCCACGAAAGCTCATCATCTAATAAACCATCTTGTTAGTCTTTAAAGTGCTACATTGTCCTGCATTTTGCTTCAACTACCCCAGACTAACACGGCTACATTTCTATCACTGTTCTTTAGATAGGTATTTATATATAGATACACACAGAAACCCATATAGCCTTGAGGATGTTACATGCACTGAAGTTATGTGCTAACTGGGCTGCAAGTAGTCTGTGATCTTAAAGTTGAGAACCACTTCCTCACAGCCACACATTTGCTATGAGTAAAGATGGCTTTCAGCCCTTTTCAGCTCTGTCTCTGCACATGCTCACTGTAATCCAGTGGTTTTCAACCCATGGTCTGCAGACCTTTGTGGGGTCTATACCTCCAATAAAACATTTTAGAGGGTCTGAAAAAAAGAAACTGAAAACCACAGGTGTAATCCATTCAGCATCAGAAGCCTTAGGCACAAGACTAACTGAGAAAGTGAACTATTTTGTTAATAACAAAGGGAAAGTGGGTGCCATGAACTTTCTGAGGGCAAACTCAAGTGTGTAAAACCCTTGTATTACAATCAAAGCCATGGTCTCATCCCCAGGTCTGGGCAAAAATACATTTGTAGACTAGGTCAACTTTAAGAAGTTTTTTCCCCCTAGAGGCTGTATCTAGGGGACTCTTTAGTTAAATTTTTCAGGATTTAAAATACTAACCATACCCAACATCTAGCCTTGACTCCTACACCTCCCCCACCCCCAGTCCTCTGGCCTGCATTTCCTCATACCCACCCACACTCCAGTTGGAGTGAAACTGCATTAATAAAAGAACACCAGAGTTATTGTTAAATGACATACATTTTACAATCAAATATTTAACGTGACAAATCCTCCTCAGGTTTCGGTTTTTACTTCTTGTCAGGTGGAATGGCTTCACTTCTGGTCTGATGTGACATAATCGTACTGTCTGGGCCTCAGTCAAAGAGATGGTAAAGGGGGATTCTCTTGCTAAAGTAAAGCAGTTTTGTATTCAGTGTATATAAATAGAGATTAGGACAACCTCTGCCATCCTTCTTAGAAGAGTCTGTGTCAGGTGCACAATTTACAGTAGAAAGTAATTGAAAAAATGCCTCCTAAGAATATGGGGTGAGCTGCAATAGGATAGTACCTATAAGAAATGTAAGTTACCTTCACCCCAGGTCTCAAGACACGTTGCCTCTGAGGAACCTGCCTTAAACAACAAGGCCTAGAGAACGCAACACTCAGTACACATACTATGTCCCTTGAAACAAAAGACAGAAGTATGTAGCACTTTAAAGACTAACAAGATGGTTTATTAGGTGATGAGCTTTTGTGGACCAGACCCACTTCCTCAGCTCAATATGGAGAAGAAAATCAGCACAACCATTTATATCAAAGTGATACAATCAAAAAAATGAACGCATGTGAAATTGACAAATCAAATTTTAGGACAGAGTGGGGGTGAGGGGGGAAGGTTAGTGTCTGTGAGGTAATGACATTAGCGGTGATAATTGGGGAAGCTATCTTTGTAATGGGTGAGATAATTAGTCTTTGTTTACACCCATACATAAAGTGTCAAATTTAAGCATGAATGACAATTCTGAAGCTTCTCGTTGAAGTCTGGAGTTAAAGTCTCTTTGAAGCAATATGCATGTTTTAAGATCATTGAGGGAATGGTCAGTCTGGCTGAAATGGCGAGCAACAGCTTTCTCTTGAAGCACCTATATGGGATACCTCTGATCTGATCTCACCTCACTCTGCTGCAGCATGGGAGGGAAGAAGAGGGTCTGTGTAGCTGAGCCCAGCAGGATTCCCTCCACACACGCCAACGCAATCCAGACAGTTGGGAAGTAGCACAGGGGAACACCCCCCCCCCCCTTTAATTTTTCCTGCTGGTTGCAGAATGACTTTCTTGTTTCACCGTTGGGGACTGGCGCCCTCTGCTGGGAGATTAGAGGAATATAAATTATCAAGGAGGCAAAGAGCTACTGCAGGGATTCCCCAAATTTGTGATACCACAACCCCCCCCCCTCTAAATTGCTCACGACCCCCTGGGGGGTTGGGACCCACAGTTTGAGTAGTGGAGCTACTGTTTCTGCCTGTTCCCATTTTGCAGACAATACTGCGACAGTATTTCAGAAGATAAAGTTTCTAGGGGACCCTCTCTTGCTACTCAGGAGGTGGAGGATTGAGCTAGACAGCTCCAGAATCTGTCCCCTTGCACAGTTACAAATGGTCAAGTGTCTTTGCACTGTGCTGTGATATACTGTGCTATATACACACACACTGCAGCGAGTACAGAAATAAGCCACAAGAACAACTGAAAACATAGATTCAGGGAGCTCAATCTATTCAGTTTACCGAAAAGAAGGTGGTGGGGTGTCTTGATCCCAGTCTATACATATATACACAAGAAACAAATATTTCGTAGTGGGCTCTTCGGTCTTGTGGATAAAGGTATAATGTGGTGCAATAACTGGAAGCAGAGTCCAGGCAAACTCAGGCTGGAAATAGACCCATTTCGAACAATGAGAGCCGAGCCGAGCCGAGCCCAGCCCAGCCCAGCCCTACCCTACCCTACCCTACCTTGCCTTTTCTCTCTCTCCTCTGGATTATCAGTTGCTTTTGGTCTGTTATTTATAGCTACCAGAGGCAGCCCCACCCTCCTCATGACACTAAACAAGGGTGCACCTGGTGACCTGGATAAACAGGATTTAAAGGTCCAGCTACCTTATAACGTGGCCCACGTAAAACGGATTATTGTGCTCTGGAGGTTCCACGGCAGGTGTGTGGAATGTTGGGCTCTGGAGGTTCCATGGCAGTTGGGCATGTTCTGGTTTGGCAGTTGGGTGGGAGGCTGGGGTCTCAGGTGGAGGGGGGGAGGGGAAATACCTCAGTCACTAACCTGGGGGTAGATGAGGAGGCAGAAATGCCTCAGGGGTTCATGAGCTCAGCTGTCCCTGAGCCCACAACTTTGTGGGGACTGTGGTCAAGTGCACAATGGTATGTTCCTAGCTGGGCTGAGACCTAACTAATTTTATTCTAGATCTAATGAACCCAGCATGAGATTCACTCACAAGGCCTCATATCCCCTTCCCAGTTCTCCTGACCCAGCCAGTCCCACCGTCCTGGGTCCAGATAGGAGCTGGCACCCCTAGAGGGAAAAGGCCCCATTTCCCATTCCTTTCCCCTGAAGCCAGCCCATCCCTTGCCCTGAGGCTGCTTGGAGCCAGTGCCCCTAGAGGGGAAAAGCTGCATGTCCCCTACCCAGACCTGAGAACAAAGGGGATAGCCCCTGTCTAAATAACCCTGTGGAGAGCCCTTTTGGACTCTTCTCTGGGCCCCACAATCCTGTGGAGATGTAGACAGACTATGGGGAGCGTAGGGCAGACCAGCAGCTATAATCAGAGGCTGCTGGGAGCCATTTACAAGGGCAGATTAAAGAAGCTGGCTCAGCAGTGGGCTGAGTGTGGAATTTACAAAAAAGGTGGTGCTGGGACCCAGGGTTTGTATCCTTGGTTGGGGAGCAAAGGAAATTCCAAGCTACAGAGAAAGCTCCAAGACCTGCCACTTCTGTGGTCAAAAGAAGGTAAAAGATGAGCTAAAAATCCCTTCTCTCCCCCAAATCAACTCCACAAACTCTCAGCACAAAGCCTCATCCCACTCTTCATGGCATCTTATAAAAATAAGATGGTCTAAATCTGGAACTCCACATTAATACCAGTGGAGTCAGGGCTGAACTCTGATCTGTTACCTTGGATTAGATCTGGTCCCCTTCTGATTAGCCAACAGACCATCCTAGTAACAAAACCAGTCCTTTGCTGAATCAGCACCTAAAATGGCCAGTATTAGACATTGGGTATTCCTCCTCACCACCAGCATTGGTTTTTAAAAGTTCACCTTCAATGTGATCCATTAAAATTTGCATCCAGAATGGAATTTTACACCTTTGCCATATGGATCCCTGGTCCAAAGAGTGATTTTCACTTCCTTGTGATCCTTTTTAAAGACCTATCCCTGTGAAAGATGCATTTTCACTACCGTCATTGTTCCTAAAGATAGAAGCCATAAGGAAACACAATACTAAGGACCTTTTCATGTGAAAGAAGTATTTTACAAATAGATCACTCTTTGTAAAGGGAAATAAGTGCTTCCTTTTGCTCTTAAGATGTTCGTCTGTAACTTTAAAAATGAGTAGTAACTTCTGCAGCTCATCTGATCAAGTGGATTTTGCCCACAAAAGCCCATGATACGATATATATTTTTGTTAGTTTCTAAGAACTGCTTGCTATTTGGATGCATTTTCAAATTAAGCATTGATTCTGGAGCAGTCTGTTTGTGGACAGGTCATTGGCCTTTCCGCAGGGAACTAAAGAGCATTTTGGATACCTGAATGTCAAAAATAATACAGGTTGAACCTCCCAAATCCTGGACTCTCTGGTCCGGCAACATCTGTGGTCCAGCACGGATGTTGCTGGACCAAAGAGCTTCAGGAGCAGGAGCCAGCCGAGAGAATAAAGGTTTGCGAAGTCCCAGCTGGGCCAACAGTGGCTAGGCAGGGGAATCCTGGCATCAGTGGAGCCAGGCAGCATCAGGGAGCCTCTCCCCCCCCCTACTGGGGAACCCCGTTATCAGTGGAGTCAGGCAGGGCCCAGCCAGGGAACCCCAGGAATCCCCCAGCAGCAGCAGGAAACCCTAGGAAATGCTTGGCAGCAGCAGGATCAAACAATAGACCGGGAATCCCAGCTCCCAATAGAGGAACCCCAGCATCAGTAGGGCCCAGCTGGCATCGGGGAGTCTCTGCCCTGACTAGGGAACCCTGGTGTGAGTGGAATCAGGTGGCAAGGGAGCCCCTGCTAGCAGGCCAGTGGTGGCCAAGAAACCCTAAGAAACCTTTGGCAGCAGCAGGGCCTGGGGTTGGGGAACCCCTGGGAACCCTGAGTGCAGCTGGCGGGCAGCAGGGTAGGGAGCTTTGGCCAGGCCAGCTTTAGCAGGGCAGCGGCAAGGGTGGGGAACCCAAGCCAGGGATAGGAGCTGTCAGTGGAGCCTTGACCTTCCCTGGTCCAGCAAATTCCTAAGTCCAGGATGGCTCAGGTCCCGAGAGTACCGGACCAAGGAGGTCCAACCTGTAGTAATGAAATTTGGCCAATCTGCTTGGATTTTATTTCACTGAAATATGACCTGACCCCACAAATGTTATAGCCTAAAGGCAGATGCAGCCATCTGCCATTTTATTTTGTTGAGACTTGATCCAATCAAGGCAGCTGCTATTTTCGCTAACAATGGCATTGAACAAGAAATCTAAAAAGCTACACATATGAATAGCTACAGCTTGAGGTGCTGTTACAGACCAGTTTAAGTTTTCTGGTCTGTGTTATTCAGGAGCTCAAATTAGAATGTTCTGGCCTCCAAATCTATAATTCTACAGATGTCAACGCAGAGCCATTGATTCTTTTAGAGCACATGATTTCTGGCTTTGCCATGGGAAAAGTTGCCCATTACAGAGTCGTAGATCCCAAAGCCAGGAGGGACCATGTAATCATAAGTTCACGATACTAAGGAACAGTAGAAGACAGTGCTTTTTTTGTGACAGTAAGCCCCAGGATGACATACTGGCACCTATTTTGCCATCATAATTTGAATGAAATTCCCCTCTGGCCGACTGGCACCTATTTCCTGGGGTGGCTTTTTTTGCTCAACAACTTTTCTGTGGGTTTTTTTCCCCCTCTCAACAACTTGGAGTACTGACACCTTCTTTTCTTATAAAAAAAAACAAAACAAAAAAAAACACACTGATAGAAGGGAAAACAGCAAAACAGAGACAATGAATTTCAAGAAGGCAGATTTTAGTAAACTCAGAGATCTGAATGATAAAGTCCCCTGGGAAGCAAGATTATGAGGAAAAACAATTGAAGAGAGTTGGTAGTTTTTAAAGGGACATTATTATTAAGGGCCCAAAAGCAAACTATTCCACAGTGTAGGAAAGATAAAAAGTATGGCAGGAGACCACCTTGGATCACCCACAAGATCTTACATGATCTAAAAATCAAAAAGGAATTGTATAAAAAGTGGAAACTAGGTCAAATGACAAAGGATGAATATAAGCAAACAACACAGGTATGCAGGGGCAAGAGTATAAAGGCAAAAGCACTAGGGGTATGTCTAGACTACATGGCTCTGTCGACGGAGCCATGTAGATGAGTTTACTACACATTGGAAAATGAAGCGGCGATTTAAATTTACATCAAAATGGCCGCCGCGCTGTGCCAATCAGCTGTTTGGCAGCGATAGTCTGGACACGCCGTTGTCGACAAGGGAAGCCCTTGTCGACCGCTTCGTTATGCATCGTGAAATGAGGTTTACCGGAGCAGTCGACAAAGGCTTCCCTTGTCAACTGTGGCGCATCCAGACTACCGCGCTGTGCCGCCAAACAGCTGATTGGCACAGTGCAGCGGCCATTTTGATGTAAATGAAGCAGCGATTATTTAAATCAGCTAGTAAACTCATCTACATGGCTCCGTCGACAGAGCCCTGTAGTCTAGACGTACCCAAAGAGAGCTAAATCTAGCTAGAGGCATAAAGTGTACCAAGAAGATGTTCTACAAGTATATTAGGAGCAAGAAGACGACCAAGGATAAAGTAGGCCCATTGCTCAGTGAGAGGGAGAAACAATAACAGGAAACTTAGAAATGGCAGAGGTGCTTAATGGCTTCGTTTCAGTTTTCGTCAAGAAGCTGGATGGTGACGGGATGCCTAACATAGTGAATGCTAGTGGAAATGGGGTAGGTTTAGAAGTTAAAATAAAAGTACAAGTTAAAAATTACTTAGAAAAGTTAGATGTCTGCAAATCACCAGAGCCTGATAAAATGCATCCTAGAATACTCAAGGAGCTGATAAAGCTATCATCTTTGAAAAATCATGGATGTTGGGAGAGATTCCAGAAGACTGGAAAAGGGCAAATCTAGTGCCCATCTATAAAAGGGGAAATAAGAACAACCTAGGAAGCCACAGACCAGCCAGTTTAACTTCTGTGCCAGGGAAGATAATGGAGCAAGTAATTAAGGAATTCATCTGCAAACATCTGAAAGAAAATAAGGTGACAGGTAACAGCCAGCATGGATTTGTAAAGAACAAATCATGTCAATCCAATTTGATAATTTTCTTTGACAGGATAACAAGTCTTGTGGATAAGGAAGAAGTGGTAGGCATGGTATACCTAGCCTTTAGTAAGGCATTTGATATAGTTTGGCATGACCTTATCAATAAACTAGGGAAAACAACCTAAATGGGGCTTCTATAAGGTGGGCGCATAACTGGCTGAATAGTCATTCTCAGAGAGTAGTTATTAATGGTTCACAATCCTGCATAACAAGTGGGGTTCCACAGGGGTCTGTTTTGGGGCCAGTTCTGTTCAATAACTTCAACAATGATTTAGATGATGGCATAGAGAGTACTATTACTAAGATTGCAGATGATACCACACTGGGAGGAGTTGCAATTGCTTTGGAGGATAGGGTCAAAATCCAAAAAGATCTGGACAAACTAGAGAAATGAGGTAAACAGGATGAAGTTTAATAAGGACAAATGCAAAGTCCTCCACTTAGGAAGGAGCAATCAATTTCACACATACAGAATGGGAAGTGATTGTCTAGGATGGAGTACTGCCGAAAGAGATTTAGGGGTCATAGTGGATGACAAGTTAAACACGAGTCAACAGTTTGACACTGTTGCAAAAAAAGCAAACATGATTCTGGGAGAAATGTAGCCGTGTTAGTCTGGTGCAGCTGAAACAAAAAACAGGAATGTGTAGCACTTTAAAGACTAACAAGATGGTTTAATAGGTGATGAGCTTTCGTGGGCCAGACCCACTTCCTCAGATCAAATAGTAGAAGAACATAGTCACAACCATATATACCAAAGGAAACATTTTTTTTAAATTGTATCCTTTGGTATACAGGCAGTCCCCGGGTTACGTCAATCCGACTTACGTCAGATCCCTACTTACGAACGGGGTGAGGCAACCCCGCACTAGCTGCCCCCCCCCCCCCCCCCCAGCAGACCAGGGAGACGCGGAGAGGCTTTTCTCGCCGCCGAGGATGCGGGTGGCTGGACCGCCGAGATGCGCCGCGGTCTCGCCGCCCGCGTCCTCGGCGGCGAGAAAAGCCGCTCCGCGTCTCCCTGGTCTGCTGGGGGGGGCGCAGCTAGTGCGGGGTGCCTCTCCCACTGTCGCCGCCTCTGGCGGTGCGGGGGGCGCTTCCCCCCAGCAGACCAGGGAGACGCGGAGCGGCTTTTCTTGCCGCAGAGGATGCGGGCGGCGGGACTGCCAAGATGCGCGATGCTGCCCCGAGTGCCGCAGGGGAAGCGCCCACCGCACCGCGGGAGGTGGTGACAGTGGGGGAGGCACCCCGCCCCGCCAGCTTTGGGTCCATTGGCCCCGCGGACGCCCCTGGGCAGCTTCAACACCCCCCGCTGTCGACTGGAAGGAGGGTCTTGAGAATAAAGCTTGAGAATAAAGGACTTTGGGAAGTGAGGTGTGGGAGAATAAAACTGAGCTCTGGAGAAATGTTTGGCTAGAGTTTCCCCTACAATATGTACCAGTTCTGACTTACATACAAATTCAACTTAAGAACAAACCTACAGTCCCTATCTTGTACGTAACCCGGGGACTGCCTGTATATGGTTGTGACAATTTTCTTCCACTATTTGATCTGAGGAAGTGGGTCTGGCCCACAAAAGCTCATCACCTAATAAACCATCTTGTTAGTCTTTAAAGTGCTACACGTTCCTGTTTTATGATTCTGGGAGGCATTAACAGGAGTGTTGTGAGCAAGACATAAGAAGTCATTCTTCCGCTCTACTCTGCACTGATTAGGCCTCAATTGGAGTATTGTGTCCAGTTCTGGGCACCACATTTAAAGAAAGATGTGGAGAAATTGGAGACGGTCCAGAGAAAAGCAACAAAAATTATTAAAGGTTTAGAAAACAGGAGCTATGAGGGAAGATTGAAAGAACTAGGCTTGTTTAGTTCAGAAAAGAGAAGAACAAGGGGGGACATGATAGCGGTTTTCAAGTATCTAAGAAGGAGGGAGAAAATTGTTCTCCTTGGCCTCTGAAGATAGGACAAGAAGCAATGGGCTTAAACTGCAGCAAGGGAGGTGTAGGTTAGACATTAGGAAAAATTTCATCAGGGCAGTTAAACACTGGAATAAATTGCCTCGGGGGTTGTGGAATTTCCATCTCGGTAGATATTTAAGAGCAGGTTAGACAGACATCTTCAGAGATGATCTAGATGGTGTTTGGTCCTGCTGTGAGGGTAGGGGACTGGACTCGATGACCTCTCAAGGTCCCTTTCAGTTCCAGTAGTCTATGATTCTACAATCATCTAGTCTTATCTCCTGTATATTGCAGGTCTGAGGTCTGGTCAATGTTTGAACTAGAGCTGATTTTAGAAAACCTCCAATCATGATTTTAAATTTGATGACAAAAAAATCCACCACAAGACGCTTGGCAAATTGTCCCCAGGACTAATTTCCCCACCCATTTAAAAAAAAAAAAAAAAAAAAAAGCACTTTGCTTCTCATCTGAATTGGTCTAGCTTCAGTTACTGATCATTGGATCGGGTCAGACCTTCCTCATGGAGATACTTGTGAACTGTAAACAAGTCATCCCTTCATCTCCTCCTTGTTCAGATAAATAGATTGAGCTCCTTGAGTCTCATTATAAAGGCAGGTTTTCTAATTCTTTAGTCATTCTATGGACGCCTCATAATGAGGGCCCTACCAAATTCACAGCCATGCAAAATGAGTCATGGGCCCTGAAATCTGGTGTCCACCCATGAAATCTGGCTTTGTGTGTGCTTTTACCCTCTATTATACAGATTTCTCAAACTGGGGTCCGGACCCAAGAGAGAGTTGAAGGGGGATCACAAGGATACTTTAGGAGGGTCACAGTGTTGCCATCCTTACTTCTGTGCTGCCTTCAGCGCTGGGTACCTGGAGAGCAGTGGTTGTAATGTCGGCCGGGTGCCCGGCTCTGAAGGCAGCACCCGTCCAGCAGCATGGCAGAAGTAAGGCTGGCAATACCATGCTTACGTCACCCTTACATCTACTGCTGCTTTCAGCGCTGGGCACCCAGAAAGTGGCACCTGCTGACAAAGGTCCAAGCTGTGCAGGAAGCAGTGCAGAAATGAGTGGCAACACCAGATCCTGCCAAATTACTTCTGTGCTGCTGCTAGCAGTAGCTCCACCTTCAGAGCTGGATTCCTGGCCAGCAGCCACTGCGCTGCAGCTGCCTGGCTCTGAAGAAAGCGCCACCGCCAACAGCAGCACAGAAGAAAGGTGGCAGGGCTTGCAACCCTGTCTCCAGTGCCCTTTGGGTCAGGATTCCTACAGTTACAACACCATGACATTTCACATTTAAATAGCTGACATGTTTTTAATGCTATGACTGTGAAATTGATCGAAATGGACCATGAATTTGGTACAGCCCTACTCAGAACGCTTCTTCTCGGCCCCCTCTCTAATTTGTCTACATCCTTCTTGAAAGGCGGGCCCCAGAACTGGTACCACTATTCCAGCTGCAGTCGCAGCAGGGCCAACGACTCCGCTCCTCTGATCCTGGCCCCCGGCAGCCCATTGCCCCTCCTGGGGAGGCTTCTCTGCCACATGGGTCCTTGCATGTTTGCTGAGCTTGGAGCTGTCGATGAAACTCCGCCCGCACTGGGTGCACTGATAAGGTCTCTCCCCCGTGTGGGTGCGCAGGTGTTTGACCAGGGTGGATTTCAGATTGAAGCACTTCCTGCACTGGGGGCAGGCGTAGGGCCGCTCCCCACGGTGGATCCGCTGGTGCTGGAGGAGGTTGGCGCTCAGGTTGAAGCTCTTGCCGCACTCAGGGCAGGCATAGGGACGCTCTCCGGTGTGGATGCGCCGGTGCTTCCCCAGCGACGAGTTGAGGCCGAAGCGCTTCCCGCACTCGGGACACTGGTAGGGGCGCTCGCCCCGATGGATGCGCCGGTGTTGGAGGAGGGTGGAGCTCTGGGTGAAGCTCTTCCCACACTCGTTGCACGCATAGGGCTTCTCCCCCGTGTGCACGCGCTGGTGCTTCACCAGGTTGGAGCTCTGGCTGAAGCCCTTCCCGCAGTCGGGACACTGGTAGGGCCGCTCCCCTGTGTGGGTGCGCTGGTGCTGGGCCAGATTGGAGCTGCTGCTGAAGCTTTTCCCGCAATCAGGGCAGGGGTGGAGCTTCCCCGGTAAGTGGGACCGCAGGTGCTGAGGGAGGGAGCTGAGGCTGAAGCTCTTCCCGCACTCGGGGCAGATGTAGGGCTGCGTGCCTAGGTGGGTGCGGGCGTGCTTGGCCAGCGTGTGACTGCGGTTGAAGCACTTCCCGCACTCGCTGCATGGGAAGGGCCGCTCCCCGGTGTGGATGCGCCGGTGTTGGACCAGGTGGGAGCTCTGGCTGAAGGATTTACCGCAGTCGGGGCAGCAGTAGGGCCGCTCCCCAGTGTGGATGCGCTGGTGCTGAGCCAGATGGGAGCTCTGGCTGAAGGATTTCCCGCAGTCAAGGCATTTATAGGATCTCTCTCCCATGTAGGTGGTTTCCAGTATAATGATGTTTTCTGGGATCCCATAAGCATCACACTCCTTAAGGGTCTCCCCCAGGGGGTCTCCTTGCCTCCATCCTGACCTGCCAGCAGCTCTCCGCTTGGGACGCTGGCACAGCGCATGTGTGTCTGCTCCCACACACCCTTCCTGCTGGGGAGTCTCCTTCTCTCCTGCATCTGCTGGGAAACAGAGAATCCAGGTTTTTCCCACAGCAGAATTGGCCCCTCCTCCAAGCCCTCAGAGAAAGGCTGGGAGACAGGAGGGGAGGGCTCCCATGAGAGGTGGGAGCCAGGTGTGACATGTGGAAGACTCTAGTGGCTTGCTGGGAACCTTTTGCTGCTGTTTTGCTACCTCACATCTCTCGCTGACTCGCCCTACGGGTTTGGGGGGGAGGGGGGGAATCTCTGGCCAAGGTTTGGCAAGACATCAGACTAGACCAGAACGGCTCCTTCTATGGCTCTAGTGTGGCACCCTGGGGTGCTGGTTTGTGGAGGGTCCCAAGGCTCCTTACCTGTGCAAATGACAGTCAAGTTTTCCCTTTCCTGGGAGCCCTGGAGATCCCGGATGCTCTGCTCTTCTCCATGCTCCATCCAGAAGACCCCGGAGTCCAGGGCCAGGAATCCTGTCTGTCAGGAAGGGAAAAAAAGAGAAGCCCTGGTTTGAAAAACAACCATGAAACCCTTCAAAGAGCACCTCTGCCCAGAACTCCTGCCCCATCCATAGCTGGTGGGGGAGGAGGGGCACTGCAGGGCTGCAATTTCCTGCCTCTGCTGCTGTTTCCCTCCCTAGCCTAAGAACTTCCTCTAGCTGCCTCTTCCCTGTGCCCTGCTCATCACCCGCCTGACCGGGTGGTGCCCTCCTACCCCTGGGATGCAGCCAGGACTTACCGCTAGCACACCAAGGGACAGGGAACCAGGCCAGGAGCCAGGGACAGGAAAATCCCTGCACTATTTACAGCCTCCCTTATGGCCCCGCCTGCAAAGGGGAGGGATTAGGAAACTGGTGGGTTTAACTCCTGATGTTCCCTCCATGCAAGTGCCAACCCCAGCTTCCCACTCCCCTCTGGCCTGTCTCACACGCACACACAGGTCACAGAAACTGCACACGCTGATTTCAGGCACACGCTGGCTGCACAGATTCACACCTCTGCTTTTCACTCACACACACACTTATGCACACTCACATATTCTGCCTACACACACAAAACCTTTCCTTGTCCATCAGATCTATGCAACATTATACTGTACACACGGGACCCCAGTATACTCTGTGACATCCCCAGTAAATTCCTCTGGCTACATATTATGTGCACACTCGGTACAGACACAAAAACACCCTGATTTCACACACCCACGCGGACTGCACACCCAGCCCTCACACTCGCACAGATTGCACATACACACTGATTGCACACCCAGCCCACACACTCGCACGGATTGCACATACACACTGATTGCACACCCAGCCCACACACTCGCACGGATTGCACATACACACTGATTGCACACCCAGCCCCCACCCTCACGGAATTCCCACCCAGCCCCCACACTCTCACACGGATTGTGTGTGCGCACACTGACCGCACATGCACAGCTTGCACTCACATCAGGACTACACCCCTTCCCCGACTGCACCTGCATCTACCCACAAGACTCGCACGGATGCCCCGCGCCGACACAAGGGCCACTCACACCCGCACAGGAATTACGCACCCGCACTCCACGCAAGGACCGCACACAGGCGCGCCGGGTGCGCACCCACAGGCACCACAAGGATTCCTACACCCCCCCCCCCCCCCCCCGCATTGTGTGGCCCGGGCAGCGCCGGGTCTCGCTCCCTGCGCGGCACCGCGGAGAAGCCTCAGCCAGCCCCGCTGCGCGCTGCGCGCTGCGCCCCCGGCGAGCCCCGCTCCCCCGGCTCCGGGTGGGAACCAAACTGCGCGGGCGGCGGCGCGTGGGGAGAGCCGGGCTGGCCCCACCGCCCTCCCCTTCCCGGAGCACATGGTGCCGCCGTCAGGGGGCTGGAATAGCGCAGGGACCTTCCTGTCCAGCCTCCTGGCTCCGCTCCGGGCGCGCCCGCTCCCGAGCCCGACTCCCGGCCCCGCGTGTGCGCAGGGCGCGCCCCGGCCGCAGCCCCTGGAGGCCCCGGCCGGCCGGTGAGCGGCGCTGCGGGCAGGGGGGGGACCCAGCAGCCCAGGCGGGAAACCGCTGCCCGGAGCAAGCGGCCGCGGGGACCCGGGGCTCGGAGCCCCAGTGGGGCCGGAGAGTCGCCCCCTCCCAGCAGCGGGGGGGTCTGGGCAGCTGAGCCCAGCAAGGCCCCCCCCCCCGGCCTGGGGGTGGCTCCTTGCAGGGCCATTTCCAAACCAGAGCGTCCCCCTCTTCCCCCCTGCAGGCAGGACTCCCTGGCCCCCACGCCGGGATCTCCCAGATGGAGCCGGAGGAAGAGCCGCGTGTCCCGGGGCCGCAGGAGAGCCCCGGCGGGGCCTGCGCAGGTGAGGAAGTTTCCCCGTGCGGGAGCTGCAGGCCGGGCTGGATCTGTCGCAGGGAAAGGCCAGGAGGGGTCTCTTGGGGGGATCAGGACCAGAGAATCGCACCCCAAACTCCTAGGGCCCCTGGCAGCAATCCCCAAAGGTGCCACGAAGCGGCAAAGTTGGTGTTGAATTATTGAGGTTCCTGTGGCCATGTGTAGGCGTTGGAGAGGCCCAGCAAAGCCACCAGGCACTCCCCCACCCTCAGCCAGGAAGTCCCCCACCCTCGTTACCTGTGGAGTAGGGCTGGGCTGCTGACCCACAGAAAAATCAGTCTGGGGCCACATCCAAGGGAGAAACAAACAAAAAAGAAAACAAATCCTCCTTTATGTGGCTCTCAGCTGAGGAGAAAGACCCTTCCCACATTCCCCTCACACACCAGAGCCTAGTGGGGCTCGGGCTAGTAGATTTTGTGTGCTCCAGCCCTGCAGGGACGTGCCAGTGTAGGCTCCCCAGTGAGGGGTGGAGGGAAGCCCTGAGCTTCGGGGGCCAGATCCAGACAAGCTGGGGGCCACATCCAGCCCTGGGCCTTAGATTCTTCTCCCCTACTTTAGAGCTATGCAAATGGGTGGGTACTCATTCTGGATCCACGGGTATCCCTGGCTCATTGGTGCAGATGAGGATGCAAATTTGATTCTATGCAGGGTTCTACCAATCTGATCTATCCTCCAGGGTGTCACACGCCATCGACACCACCTGGCACCTGCACACAAAGCCTAGCAGCCATAGCCTACAGGAGCCTAAACTCTGATGTGCAACAGACAGAGAATAAACAAGACTAAGGCACACCAGTGTTTGAGCCCTCTTCCACCCATCATGCCAGGGAAATGTTTAAATGAGAGATGATCCACACCTTCAAAGCTAAGAGGAAGGTGAAAAAAAGCCCCAAAGTCTCTGCCAGTGGGGGGGGGGGGAGGGGAGAATTTTTCTTCCCCTCATATCTGGCGGTTCTCATGGTTCTTAGAGGTACCTAGAGGTCTTCCAGGGAGCACATCAACTCATCTAATACTTGCCTAGTTTAATAATTGGCTACCGAAAAGCATTAGCAAAGTGAATAGAAATAAAAATGTCATGCAGGCAATGGCTTATTTATACTGCTCTGCATGCTAAAATGTAAGTGCAATGTTTGTATTCCAATGGATTTCTTTCATCGTTACAATAAAAACTGGGTTATCCAGCACTTTACCAACCAGAAAGCTCTATAAACCAGCATTTCTGATCTTCAGTAGGGTCAAGTTGGCATGGGGCCGGCTGGCTAGCTTCCTACCTGGTCTGAGTGGCTCCCTGCAAGCAGCGATGTGTCCCTGCTGCTCCTGGGTGGCAGAGCAGCCATGGGGGTGCTTAGCTGCCCAGCCCTTAGCTATGGCCTTGCAGGTCCCATTGGCTGTGATTCCCAGCCAATGATAACTGTGGAAGCAGCCCCTGTGGGCAGAGGCAGCACATAGCTGCCTGGCCACACCTCCACCTTGGAGCAGCTGGGGTTTGTCACCACTTACAAGGAGTCACCCTAGGTGACGCCACCTGTATCCAGCACCCCAAAACTGTTCCTGAATCCCGATCCCCTGCCCTGAACCCTTCCACACCAAACTCCCTCCCTCTGAATTAACCAGAGTTTTTGACTTACCAGCACCCCTGAATTCCCACAACATGCCAGATAACAAAGCTTTTTATTGTATGTGGTAAAAACGAGAGCACCATTTTTTCCATAATGGTGTGGCTGTGGCACTTCTTAATTTTTTTGTCTGATTTTATAAGCAAGTTGTTTTTAAGCAAGGAGAAATTTGGGAGTACCTAAGACAAATCAGACTCCTGAAAGGGGTACAGGGCACGGATGTAAAAGAGTAATCAAGTCAACTACTCACATTTCCCCTCTCCCCTGCTATCTCTATAGCAGAGGCAGCAAGGGGCGGAGGCAGGAGCAGGTGCTGGGGAGAGCCAGCTTAAAAGCCAGTGCCCCCCAAGCACCCTTTCCACAGTGCGGGGGTGGGGAGAACAGACTGGAGCAGAGGTGCAGCTGTCGGGACCCAGCACAAGCGGGTGGCTCTTACTACAATGCAAAGGCAGAGGCGCAGTGAGTAGCTGCTTCATCAAAATTTAACATCTCTAGTACAGGGGTTTGGAAAGGCTGAGAACCACTGAGCTCTGATCTACGCGATGGAGTTATTTCCACATAACTCCCCTTGTTTTGAAATAATGGTGAAGCACCCACACTACTAAGCCTGTTGTTTCAAAATAATGGGCTGCTCATTTCGAAATCTGTTCTGCTTCCCTTGGGGAATGAGATTATTTCAAAATAGTTATTTCAAAATAATTTCCTAGCATAGACATGCACTGGTCTAGACACTGAGCATGGGAGCATCATACAGCCAGGCAAGCATCAGAGAGAGAGTTAGGTGGCACCTCAGCACATGAACAGAAGAGCAGGACTCTATCTCCAGCCATGGCCATCACCAGTGCTTCACCCCCTCCCTCCTCCAAAAAACAAACAAAACCCACAACCTCCCAGATCCTCCTATCAGTGGACGACTGAAGTCTGAGCCTTTAGGAGCATAAGACAAACTAGAAATGAGTCCCACTCTCCTACGTGACATGGGCACTCCGATTTGTCCTCACCACTCTCATGGTGAGAGATCTTTTAGTGGGCTGCCTGATTTGTTCTGCCCTGTCTCACTCAGTGTCTGATGCTCACCGGAAGGCCAGAAGCATGTGATTTATCTAGTCCCGACTGTCATGCTGTTAAAATCCCCCAAAATAAGTGCTTTAGAACTAAAGCAAATCCTTACCAAACAAATCCTATCTTGATTTAAAAGTTGCCAAAGATGGAGAATCCCTCTTGACTCTTGGTAAGTTATTTTGATGGTTAATTTCCCTCAAGGTAAAACATTTACACTGTATTTGTTTGGGAAAATTCATTTCCTACACATCAGATTTGCTGCTCCCTCTCTCCAGCACAGTGAATGAGCCCTCCTTGGATTCTCCCTTTCTCCCAGCAGGTGCCAAGATAGAGGAGGAGAATCTAAAGCAGAAAGGGCCAAAGATAAAGGAGGAGAATCTAGAGCCGGAAGGTCTCACAGAAGTGGAGCCACAAGAGTTGTCCTGGAGGGTTAAGAAAGAAGAGGACAGCGGAGCTGGCTGGCAAGAGGAAATAGACACAATCTATCAAGATGAGATTGACTTCAGGATGATGATGGAGCCCAGCCAAGCCCAGCCGGGGGAGAGTGCCTACAGCTGCTCAGACTGTGGGAAGACCTTCCGGCAGAGCTCCCACCTGGTTCAGCACCAGCGCATCCACACGGGCCAGAAGCCCTACAAGTGTACCGAGTGTGGGAAGAGCTTCGTTCTCAGCTCCAACCTCACGGAGCACCTGCGCATCCACACCGGGGAGCGGCCCTACAAGTGTGGCCAGTGCGACAAGAGCTTCAGCCAGAGTTCCCACCTCTTCCAGCACCAGCGCATCCACACAGGCGAGCGGCCCTACCAGTGCACCGAGTGCGGGAAGAGCTTCAACCGCAATTACACCCTGGTGAAGCATTTCCGCACCCACATCGGGGAGCAGCCCTTTATCTGCAGTGAGTGCGGGAGGAGTTTCAGCCTGGGCTCCTTCGCCCAGCACGTCCGCACCCACACGGGCGAGAAGCCCTACAGCTGCGCTGAGTGCGGCAAAAGCTTCAGCAGCAGCTCCAACCTGAGCCAGCACCGGCGCATCCACACCGGGGAGAAGCCCTACAGCTGCAACCACTGTGGGAAAAGCTTCAGCCAGAGCTCCAACCTCATCAAGCACCGGCGCATTCACACCGGGGAGAGGCCCTACAGCTGCCCCGAGTGCGGCAAGACCTTCAACCAGAGCTCCTCGCTCATGCAGCACAGGCGCATCCACCGCGGTGAGCGGCCCTACCAGTGCACCGAGTGCGGGAAGCGCTTCAGCGTCAGCTCCCACCTTGTGGAGCACCGGCGGATCCACCGCGGTGAAAAGCCTTACAAGTGCGTCGACTGCGGGAAGAGCTTTGGCTGCAACTCCTCCCTGATGAAGCACCAGCGCATCCACACTGGGGAGCGGCCCTACAAGTGCACCGAGTGCGGGAAGTGCTTCATCGACAGCTCCAAGCTGAACAACCACCGGCGCACCCACTCCGGGGAGCGGCCCTACAAGTGCACGGACTGCGGGAAGGGCTTTGGAGACAGCTCCGCTCTCATGAAGCACCAGAGAACGCACTCCAAGTAGGCGCCCAGCTGGGGACAGCACTGGTGTGGCTCTCTAGAGGGTGACGTTGACATGCCCTGGGGAACTGGAGCATCTATAAAAAGAGACATTGACGTGCCTTCCCGGAGAACAAGGGCACCTTTATGGAGGGTAAATTGGTGTCCTCGCTCCCCGTCCTCACTGCTCAGCAAGACACCAATCCATCTCGGAAGCCAATGTGCCCTGATCTGCAGCCCTCTCTCCTTTCTCCAGTGGATAAAAGTGCGGATGGATTCCAAAAAGGCAGGAAGTGCTAAGGCAAATTGCCTAGCTGTGACGTGGGCCATGGGGATGCGTAGAGAGGAAATAAGCAAAAGATAGTGAGGTATGGGCTGGGAATCAGGACTCTTGTCTTCTTTGTGCGCTCTGAGTAGCGGGATTGGGAACAGAGTCTCCTGACTTCGGGAACATCGAGGGATAGAAATAGAGCAAGGGCCTGTGAGCTGGGACTCATGCATTCTGTCCTCAGGGAGGGGAGTAGGGTCTGAGAGCAGGGGGCTAGGAGCCAGGACCCATGGATTAGTTTCCTAGCTTTGTGGGGTTATAGAAGGTGAAATCGGTTTGTTTGCAGTTGTGCATAGGTGTGTAGTTTAGAGCAGAGGCCTGGCCATCAGGGTTCTATGCCTTGCTCTGGCACATTATAGTTCTGTGCCTCAGTTTCTTCATCCCTCAAATGAGAATAACGGTACCCAGCATTTTTCTGAAGTGCTTTCAGAGTCATAGATTAAAAGTGCTTATTATGCTGTATTTGATGAGTAATTGTCTAAGCTAGAAATGACTCTGTTTTGTTCCTGCTCGGTGTTAGCTGTAGAGCACAGATCTCTAGGTCTTTTCTTCACCTGGTTTGCAAGAATTAAGAGCCACAGTTGATCTCTTGTTTCTCTCAGCCAACCAGGAGAAGACATTTAAAGGCATCCTGGAAAGAGAAATAAACCTGGGAATTGTACCTTTTACATTTTGCTACTTTATGATGCACAAAAGAAAGCCGGGGACGGGGGGTAGAATAAGTCTGCTTGGGATTTGTACGGAAGAAATTCAGTTATATAATTTGGAAGTCTCTGAAAGACTGGAGAACTGGTCTGAGCAGTGAAACCTGAGAGTGGATTTCAAATGTAGGACTAGGACAGGTGTGGCCCAACCTATTCTGGGCCCAACCCTTTCATGGCCACATCAGATGGCTCCCCTGCCCAGGTCAGCACAAGGAGCTGGGAGGAGAGGGCCATTTTTGGGAGCGCGGGGGCAGCTTACGAGCCATGCGGGGAGGCTTCGGAAGCTGCACCCTGGGGGGAGGAAAGAGCCACATGCGGCTTGCGAGCCTCGGGTTGGCCATGGCTGGGCTAGGAGGTTTTGATTGCAATCTCAGAGGCTGTCCATTGTGCAAGATATCTTAAGATGGCCTGTGTTGTGGGGTCTTACCACCCCTCCCATTGCCCACCCACCTGAAGTTGGGGCACACCCAAGTGGGCCCTTCTGGCTGTGCCACTGTCACACATGCTTTGGTGCACATAACAAATTTCAGTTTGCACATGGATGGAAAAATTAGAACATTGGTCAAGAGGGTGGACCAGAGGACAGAATGAAACTCTAGACTTTTGGGAGCAAATAGACTAACCGCCAAGGCTCTTTAGAATAATAAGCCAGCATCAGGATGGGGCAGGGAGAGGCAGTGATGGCTGACAGAGTGGGGGAATTGGAGAGAGAGAAAACGGCTACGATTTTTTTCTAAAATAGCTAGTTATTTTTTGGAAAGCTTGATCTGAGCCTGATTTTCAGAGGTTGAGCACTCAGTGCTTTCTAGGGAGTCACTTTCCTTTCAAGGGGGGGTTCCCCCAATTTGACTCCCCTAAAAACTGAGACACTGAATCACTTGTTGCTTTTGACAATGGTGGCCACTGAATCTGCAGAGCAACTAGCCAGAGTCCTTTCTGTTACCTTAGCCAAGTCCTCCACCCACCCTCTCCTTAAGTCAGTTATTTGCTCCTTTGACTCACATGGGGAAAGCTTTTCTAAAACCAAAGGAAACCCATCTTGCTTTAGAGAAGTGACTGCTGTTCAAATGCCCATTTTAGGTAATTTTTTAAGTTTTTGTTGTTGGGAGGGTGGGTGTATTTCAATTTGAGGACCTTTCTCATCACAGAGAGGGGAAGTAGAGGGATTGGCATGGTTTCATTGTCACAGGGAAAAGGGGGACCTTTCCCTCACAACCCAGAGATCTTTCTGCCGTGGCTTCCTGAGGTGTCAGAACCCAAAGATTTCTCTCCTGCAGCTTTTGAGGTGTCATAATGCAGAGCTGTCTCTCCAGCCATTTCAGTCAAGGTTACAAGATGTGGAGAGAGACTTACTGCAGGAAATCTACTTATGGATAGATCGGGGCCTTCTCACTATGTAGCTTTTATGGGAGGGATGTTTGAATTAATCTAACATTTGGTGTAGGGGTGATTTTTTTTTTACTACTGTATCTTTTTTTCCTTTTTAGTAATGCTATTTTTCTATCTGTGCCGGGAGCTTCCTGTAGTTAGGTCTAAGAGGTCACAATAAATATTTGGAGCTAAAAGATGGTGTGTGGTTGGTTGGTTTGTTTTTTATTTTTGTTTGTTTGGTGGTCTGCGAAGTCCAGAAAAATCACAGCTGTGGGGAATTGAGAGGTCTGCAGAGGGAGGGATTCTGTGGGTGAAATGAGGTCCTTGGAAGGGGAGAGTAGGAGTTCACAGGCCTGTATGAAGGGTTTGAATCCCAGTGCCTAGGCTGCTTCATGGTAAAATGGGTTTACGGTGGAGCATTCAGTATCCTCAGTCTTTGTGTGTGGTGGGTCTCTGGTTCTTGGAAAAGATTAATGGGAAACAAAGAAAATGGTGGGGAGTCTAAATGTAGCTCAGTTTCTATAATCTCTGATTGCATCAACATTAGGGGCAGATGCTGTTCTGCCTAACTCCAGTGTAAATCTAGAGCGACCCCCGCAGTGTCCATGGCCAGATTCTGATTGTTCTTATTAGCAAACAGGTTTAATTGTTCTAGTCTGTGTTTGTTCCTTTACAACATAGAGCCAGGTAACAGTTGTAAACTATATGCTTAATCCAGGCTGCTGCTGAGTTAGTCTCGATTGTGTTTCTCACATATAAACACAGTAATTCAAAGGACCTGATTATGATCTCAAACCAGAATACATGCAGAGTGACTCCAGTGAAGGCAGCAGATTTACTGTAGGTATAAACTTCTTCAACTGAGAACAGAATCCAACCCTACTCCATTGACATCAGTGAGGTAAATCCGGATTAGTACCAGAATCACTAAGGGTACATCTACACTGCAATACTATTTCGGATACCAGAGTACACCAAAAAAGCTATCCCGCGTCTTCATGGCAAGCCCATTATTTCGGGCTCTCTATTCCAACTTCCCTGTAAACCTCATTCTAGGAGTAAGAGAAGTTTCGGAATAGCTGTTTATTTCTAAATTTAATTTTTAAATAAGCTACTTTGAAATTACCTCAAAATAAGCTACACAAGTGGTGTAGCACAAATTGCGTCACTTATTTCAAGGTAAGGGTGCTGTATAAATGCACCCTAAGAGTAGAAACCAGCCTTGAAAGAACATCTACAGGTGAAATTCGATAATGGCAGAAACTTTTTCCCCACTGTGACATTTCTCAAGGTACAATCTGGACCGAGGTGGGCAACCTGCCGCCCCACCCCCAGCACTTTCAAAGCACCGCGAATCCGCTGATTCACTCTCTGATCCTGCTCCGCTCCCTCCCAGAGCTGGAACATGCAAATCAGCTGTTCATGTCCTGTGCCTGAGAGGGGCTGCATGTCACCCACCCACCCTGCATTCAGGGATCAAGGGACCCCACACCACCTGCCTGCCCACTCCAGAGCTGGAACAGCCACATGCTGCCCTCCCTGTGCTCTGGGGCAGGAGGGGGGCTCCAGCAGGGAAAGGGGACAGGTCCTTGGGTGGGTGTAGGGCTGGCCACAGACTAGCCCCTCAACAGCTGGAGATTCACCCCCTGCCTGTGGCTTCCCGTGCAATGCATGGGGAGGGAGAAGTGCCTAAGAATGCCATCCACAAAAGCCAGAAAATATCTAATCCCACCCACTGCTCCAAGCAAGACCAACCCCAACTAAATTCTCCCAGCCAGGACTTTGCCAAGCTGGGCCTTAAAAAAGCCTCTAGAGATGGAGATTCCACCCCCTCCCTAGGGAATCCATCCCAGCGCTTCACCAACCTCCCAGAGAAATAGTTTTTCCTAATATCCAACCTAGACCTCCCCCACTGCAACTTGAGACCATTGCTCCTTGTTCTGCCATGTCACCACTGAGAACAGCCTCTCTCCGTCCTCTTTGGAACCTCGCTTCATGTATTTGAAGGCTGCCATCAAATCCCCCCCTCACTCTGCTCTTCTGCAGACTGAATAAACCCAAACCCCTCAGCCTCTCCTCATAAGTCATATGTGCTCCAGCTCCCGAATCATTTTGTTGCCCTCCGCTGGACTCTCTCCAGTGCCTCCACATCCTTTTTGTAGTGGGGGCAAAACTAGATGCAGTATTCCAGATGTGGCCTCACCAGTGCTGAATAGAGGGGAAAAACACTTCCCTCAGTCTGCTGGCAATGCTTCTACTCATGCAGCCCAATAGGCTGTTAGCTTTCTTAGCTACAAGGGCCCACTGTTGACTCATATCCAGCTTTTCATCCACTGTAATCCCCAGGGCCTTTTCTGCCAAACTGCTGCTTAGCCGGTCGGTCCCCAGCCTATAGCAGTGCTTGGGATTCTTCCATCCCAAGTGAAGGACTCTGCACTTAGCCTTGTTGAACCTCATCAGATTTCTTTTGGCCCAATCCTCCAACTTGTCTAGGAACCTATCCCTGCCCTCTAGCAGATCTACCTCTCCCTCTAGCTTAATGTCATCTGTAAACTTGCTGAGGGTGCAATCCATCCCCTCAGCCAGGTCATTAATGAAGCTGTCGAGCAAAACCGGCCATAGGATCAAGTCCTGGGATGCTGCTTGGTACTGGCTGACAACTAGACGTTGAGTCCCAAAGAGGAACTCACCACCTGGTGTTACAGTTTAGTCACCTGCTTTTTTGAGCCTCCCCTTAAAAGCTAGACAATGCAATCCAAAAGGTAAGTGTTGTAAGCTGTACTGCTTTGCATTGATGCTGCAGAACAATCTAACATAGCTCTTTAGGTCCTTTGGGAAGTGGTGAAAGCCCTGACTGGCCCCCACCAAATTCTAATACATGCCCAAGTGAGCACGATCCTGCATTGATAAAAGATTTCTTGAGCTGCTCTGTTCTGTTTTTTAAGCATAGCACTGAACATGGTGTTTTGCAGCCATTAACCAAACATGGGGGAAGAACTAAAGTAAAATTCACTGAATTGATAAGATATTGAGTGGCAAGAGAAGACCTTTACATTAAGATGCATAAATTAACACCTGGATACATGTGGAATGGGATGAGGTATTTGTTTAAAGTTTACTAGTTTGGTAAGTTGGTAGGTGTAAAATGTTGGCGCACAGCGAAGAAGAATGAAATAGCAGATTCAATCTGGCCTAAATTGGCAGGCAGACAAGTGTAGATAGGACCCATAAATGATCAATCCAATGCTGCAGGGAAGGGTCAAATAGGCATACTCAATCCAAAATTAGGTGAGGGGCACCAGACCATAATAGTACACAGACCATAATACTAAGCTTCAGAGGCGTAGCCAAGTCAGTCTGTAACAGGAAAAACTTAAAAAACCAGCAAATAGTCTAGTAGCATCTTAAAGACTAACAAAACATGTGGATGATATCGTGAGCAAAAGCTACTTCTTCAGATGACTAGAGTATTAGAAGCCCAGATCCAAGAATAAGAGGGGTGAGGGGAGACAGAAAAGGAGGAGGGCAAAAAAGAGAGAGAGTAGATGGTCCAAGTAGTTACAAAAGGCTGATAAGAACAATTAGCACCTCCGTTGGTTGGTTGGTTAAGTCATTAGGATGAGAAGGCTTGTTATGTTACACATTTGATTGACAGCCAGATTTAGCAACAGTCATAGGACTAGACAGATCAATCCAAGGAGGTTTAACAGTGACTGGCGGATAGCATATGCTCATGGCAGGAAATGAGCCACTCTGAAAGGTTCCAGTGGCTGGTAAAGCTGAAGAAAAGCAGGCCAAAGTCAGTCAAGTTAGGAAGTCCGGGAAAGATCAGCTCAGAAGAAAGAAACTGAAAAGACTTGAAAGAAGCAGAAACTGGGGCAGATGCAGAACCAGGGACAGGCCAGAAGGAGCCTGACACAGAAGAGAGGAAAAGAAGAGTATGGGGAGTAAGCATATGAACCACCCCACCCCCAGTTAGTGGCTTTAAAGCTCAAGCAGTAGTAGCTCTACACTGAACTCTAGAGGTCACAGGTTCAAATGTGCCTGCCGGAGGTTACACAGTCCTAGCAATAGCTTTAATGAATGTGTGCCTGTCTGTCTGGGTTAATAAAGGTGTGTGGTATGAATGTTTTAGAGATGTAAAGTTTCAGAATGCAGTCAGTGACAGCCCTGCAAGCAGAACAGAGTGTCCAAGGGTTCTGCAGAGGGCTCACTCTTTGCTTTCATTTACGTTTAGATGAATTTCAGTTATGGAAGGTTGGTAACACTGAATAAAGAAAGTACTTTGTTTCAGAAAAATCATGCCCAGGTGGCGAGGAGTCCTGTGGCACCTTATAGACTAACTGAAGTGTCGGAGCATAAGCTTTCGTGGGCAAAGACCCACTTCGTCAGATGCCCACGAAAGCTTATGCTCCGACACTTCAGTTAGTCTATAAGGTGCCACAGGACTCCTCGCCACTTCTGCAGATTCAGACTAACACGGCCACCCCTCTGATACGTGCCCAGGTGTTTATCAATTGCATTGGAGTGCTGCATCCATGTCTTCCAAGGACAACAGCTCTAAACTGTACTAGGAAGTTTTGTCCTAGAAGTGTTTCCTGCAAAACCCTGGCAATTTCTCTAGGGCAGGCCCCCTTTTACCTTACCAAGAGAGAGAAATGAGTCACCTGAAGGTAGGGGTAACAGGTGAGCTAGTGTGGGGGTACTTTGCATCTGGTTTAGGAGGGTAACGGAGGAATTAGTGACCACTTCCCATAGCTACAATAATCACAACTGTCAGAGCACATCTACACTACAGAGATGATCGAAGCTGCTGCTGTCAGTCTTCCAGGGTTTGAATTAGCAGGTCTAGTGAAGACACACTAATTCAAACTGAGAGGGACGCTCTATGAGTGCGGGTAGTCCTGCTTCCATGAGGAGTAAGGGAAGTCGAAGGGAGTGCTCTCCCTTCGACTTCCTGCAATATAGACAGCGCCAGAAGTCGAGTTAAGGTACTTTGATCTCAGCTATACAATTAACATAGTTGAAGTTGCGTATCTCAATTCAACCTTATCCCATAGTGTAGACAGAGCCTAAAACAACTGCACGGGAGGGATGGGAGAAAAGGACAGAGGAAAGACCGTGTGCACCAGAGCCCCCGAGAGCTCTGGGTAAACCCACAGGTCTCTTAAATAAGAGCACAGTAACTGACTGACTGGTATACCTGGAGTAACAGGAACAGATAGCTGAGCTATGATTAGAGACTATGAATTCAGAGGATTTTTTTTTTTACTCCCTTATGAGGTTCAGGTTGGGAAAGAAAGAAATATCATTAAACGTGGGAGAGGTGTTAAGGCTTTTCTTTTCAAATGTAATGTGATTTCATAGGGAAAAACAGCACCTGGCATAAGACCAAAATGATACATACTAGCACAGTAGAGGGAGAGAAGATTCTTCTATTTGTAGTTTATAGGAATCAGAAGAACACATCTGAGATGACAGAAGATTATCACCTACTGTTTCTAAAATCTTCTGTACAAGAATCCTTCTCCACACAATCCATCTGTGGTTACATGTATTAAAAATGTAATGGAAGACTTGCATAAAAGGTTTAGTGTGAGCAACTTAAAATTAACTATTAGTTGTGTTTCACAAAAACATATTCATTTCACTCACACAATCATTTGATCTCAGTTGGGTTTAACAGTTGTTGAATTACCATTAGTTTGAATGTAGTTATTAAACTTAGAACAGATTAACCACAGCTTTAACCAAACTTGTGAAACTTGTTATAAGAACCAAAGCTGATTCACAGATCTCTGATCATTATCTGCCACCTTACTGATAAAATTAAAGGCAAAACACAAAGAGTGTTGCATTTGCTAAAGTGATTCTAATGCTTCAGAGGTTGGTAGTTATATCAAAAGGAAGCCTGAGCCGTGGAAGACAGAGCTGAAATTATTACATCAGCCTAATGAGGCAAAATCAGGGATAGTGAGGTATTTGTGCCAACAATAAGAAACATGTGCTCAGTCTTGCAGAGCCTTGAGCCAATATTGGACAAAAACAACACACACATTGTAGTCTCTATGACATGATGGTTAGTGATATAAATGTTATAAAATCATCCAGGGGACAGATACCAGAAAGTCTCTCTGGTCTCCATTTTGTGTTCCTAGCTTCTACTTTGGTCTCCATTTTATACCCCTAGCCCCTCATGCCCAGCCTAAACCCAGAGCCCTCACAATCCTTCATACCATTGATTGAAAAATTGGGAAGAGATCTCTGGGTTATGGCATCTTCATTAGATGTTGGAGAAAGATCTCTGGATTATAATGTCCTGTAAAATTGCAGGAAATAGATCTGCATCTTGCAAAGATGCAAGCATGCCAATCCCTCTGCCTTTCTCCCCCTTCACAAGTGATTATAAAGATTCACAAATTAAATGACACACACCCTCCCCTCAAAGAGAAAAATAAAATAAAATACAATCCAAGGTTTTAAAAAACCTCACTTTAAAAGGGCATTTTACCTGCAGTCACTTCTCTAAAGCAATCCAGGTTTCTTTTGGTTTTAGAAAAGATTTGCCCACATGAATAGAAAGAGCAAACAATTGGCTTAAGGGGGAGGGGAGTGAAGAGTGAGGGGAGGGCCTTCCTAAGGAGAAGACAAGGATTCTAGCTAGTTAATTTGAAAATTCAGTGGCCACCACTGTCAAAAGTAGCAAGGGAAAAGGAGTGTCTTTTTAGGGGACTCAAATTTGGGGAGACCCCCTTCAATGATGCCTCAAAAGGCACTGAGCACTCAGCTTCTTCAAAATCACTCAGTGCCCCCCCCCCCCCCCAATAACTAGCCAGTTGGGGAAAAGATTAGCCATTTCCTTTCCTTCTCCCGCCTCTCTCACCTTTTGTCAATCAAAGCTCTTCCATGCCACATCTGCATGCCAGCTTGTTAGTCTAAAAAGCCCAGGTGGCTAGCCAGTTCTCCATGCAACCCTGCCACAGATTTACAGACTGCCCCGGCCTAGCATTGGGTGCCCGTTGCTGGTTGTCATGCATGCGCTGAGCCTAGCAGCATCTCTAGGAGTGGAGACCTGGGCCTGCAAAAAGCAAGCCCCCTCCTCCGTCACTCTGCAGGGAGGGAAGAGCCTTGTGTCACTGCTAATACGCAACCGGCTGCATCGCTCCCCAAGACCAGACTGTCTCTGCAGACATCAATCCAGCTCACTGCAGGAGCTCCCATTGCCAAGCAGGGATGCTGGAGTCTGCAGACCCAATGAGTTGGGGAGGCCGCATGGCCTGCCCTGGTAAAACAGGGTGTTCCCTGAGGACTGCCACACTAAAAGGGTTCCTCCTTAGAGACTGTTTATAGAACAGGATGCAGCACAGAACCAGTAAACCCATGTGTGACGGGGTGTTTGCCTCACATTGCCTCTAAAGGGCTTAATGAGGCTACATGGACCAATTCACCGCCAAGGCAGCACCAGGGAGCAAAGAGGACTAATTAAACTCAAAGGATGAAGCTCCCCTGGAGAGGAATAGGAAGCACTTGCATAAAGGCCAGGTAGCTGCAGGGAGGCCTGGAATCACACTGTAGGGCTTGCGGGAACGGGGAGCTTGGCCCAGAAGCAAAGACTCACCCACAGGAGGGTAGAGAGGAAGAGGCAGAAACAATACAGGAAGCAGACCAGGGAAACAGCAATCAGGTGAGGGACAACGCAGGCCTTTCGAACCACTGGATGTAGGACCCCTGGGCTGGAGCCCAGAGAAAAAGCCAGGCCTGGGTTCCCCTACCAGCCACTGGGGAAATGGCCCCATTGCTGGGCGCTGAAGTGGAAGATTTCCTGGGATGACTGGTAGAGTCAGATTTTGGTATTAGCCCTTTTCTTCTCCGCCCTCTCCACCGCCTGAAGGGAAAACCTATAGTTATCTGGCCAAAGGGCCAAGCCACGAACAGGGAGCCATTGAGTTGACACAGAGAGAGAGAGAGAGAGAGAGAGAGAGAGAGTGCACTTGCAGAAGGGGCATCAGATGGGCAGAGCTAATCCCTAGGGCTATGTCTAGACTGCAAGCCTCTTTCGAAAGAGAGCGTCTAGACTGCACGCGGAACTTTCGAAAGAGCAAGCCGCTTTTTCGAAAGAAAGCACCCAGCGAGTCTGGATGCTCTCTTTCGAAGAAGCCCTATTTACATTCAAGAACGCCTTCTTTCGAAAGAAGGCGTTCTTCCTCGTGAAATGAGGTTTACCGCCGTCGAAAGAAAAGCCGCATTCTTTCGATTTAATTTCGAAAGAACGCGGCTGCAGTCTAGACGCAGGTGAAGTTTTTTTGGAAAAAGGCTACTTTTCCCGAAAAACCCCCTGAGTCTGGACACAGCCGTGGCCACAAGGAAGCAATCCAGCAGTAAGTACAGCCCCCATGACACCAAGATATGAACATAGGAAAAGAATCTGACAGTCTCACTTTGTTGACACTTATCTGACTCAGTTACTCAAGGACCACATTGGAGAAAAATCCTCCATTAAAAATGTGGGTTAAAATTTTCAACAGTGATGGGCAGCACCCAATTATTAATGGCTATGGGGGCCCAGTTTTCAGACAGTGCTGAGCACTTCCACCTGAAAATTAGGCCTTTTTAAGATATTGACTGAAAACTCCTCGCCTCAACTTACGTTATAAAGTCACAATGCGCATTCAGATCAGGTTTCACTGATCACACCAAGTCCTCCACTCTTCCCAGGAGACTTTCAAATTGTACAACTCCTGATTTTCTAATGCACAACCCCAAGCAGCTTGATATTTCCCTCCCCCAACCCCCAGATTTTGTTTTGTGTATTGAAAAGTGGCAGCATTAAAGAACACAATCCCCAGTTATATTCCCCTTTCCAGGATACCTTTACATGTCTTTTCCTGGTTGGTTAAGAGAAAAGAGATCTCAATTGTGAATCTCAATTTACAGCAAACCAGGCTAAGAAAAGACCAAGAGGTCTATGCTCTACAGCTAACTGAGAGCAGGAACTACTCCTGGGGGAATTCTGTGCAATATTTCAACGTTCTGCATATTTGTCTAAATAACACAATATATTCACACCTGTTTCAATTATTTGTGGTCATTTATTTAAGAGTACCTGGCAGCAAGTGCAGCTGTAACAATACAGACCACAAATCAGAGTTGGAAAACGTTTGACAAATAGATTCCTTACTAGGTGTGTTAATAGAGAACGCTGAATAATTCATTTAAGCCTCTGCCCTGGGTCCAGGAGCCCCCACTCCTCCCGGGAGAACCACACGGCCACCTCGGCGAAGGCCACCGGCACCTGGAACCAGAAGGGCCCAGCTCAGCACCCGCCGCCCCAGCCACACCCCAAGGCTGGATCAGGGTCGGGCACGAGGGGCACCACAGGGGGCGCCCCAAGGGGGAGTCTGCAGCAGGAGCCAGGGGGAAGGGGCAGCGATCCCGGGCCAACTGCACATCCCACTGTGCCTCTCACCTGGCAGCCAGCCACAGCGCCCACCAGCACCAGCTCCCAGGCCATGCGGCCCCCCACGTCGCCCTGGGCAGGATCTGTGGGGCGCACAGGGGGACAGTGTCAGAGGCAGGGCTCAGCCCCACGGGGTGGGGGTATCGGGCCCCTTTGGAGCAAATCGCTCTGCGGGACACCCCGGCTGGCACAAGACCCAGAGGCTGCCGGGAATCATGTTCCTCCCGGGGCACGTGGGGAGCTGCGGGGAGACCGCCCCACGCTGCCGCCGCTTGCTGCCCCGCACCCGGGCCGGGGGACACACATGGGTCTGTTCCAGGCAGGGGCGGGGAGCCGGCTCCCTTCGCTCCCGCTCTCAGCCCCCCTGTACCCATATCCCGCAGCTCCGGCAGCGGCTGGTCCTGGGAACCACCTGCTGCCGCCCGCGGGCTGCGAACCCGCACAGGGGTGGGGGGCTCCCTGTTCGTGAGATCATCTCCCCCCCCATTGCGTCACGCCGCCGGGAGCCAATCCCCGGCCCGCCCACAGGGATGAATGAACGGGCTCTGGAGAGCGCGGGGAGAAGGCATACAAGCCCCGCCCCCTGCACAGCTGTGAGGTCAGGCCGCGGGAACGTGCTTTCATGTGCGCCCCCCGGCCGGAGGGATAACAGCCTTCTACTGCTGCTGCGACCTGGGGCCTCCGCGCCGGGCTGTGAGGTGGGTGGTAATGTGATGCACGAAGGAGCCTGGTGTATAGGGGTCCCTTGCGTGCCCCTGGGCCTGCAGCATCCCGGGGGCTGGGCGGGGGAGTCCGTCGTGCCACGAGCGTCACTTCACCGGGGGCATTTCCACGTGAGTTGGAGAGAAACGTGGGGGGGGAGCAGCCTGCGATTGGCTCCAGCTGGGGACTCCTGGGCTCTGACCTCATTTCCGGGAGCGGAGGGGCGCCCAATGGGCCGAGCTGCAAGTTCCAGCCTGCCCTGCAATAGAGACATTCAGCCCCCCGCTTCCCAGAGCGGAGCCGGGGCTGCTGCTACCTCGCGTGGGGCTGGGGCAGCGCAGGGATCTTCCTGGCCCAACCCCCGGACGCTTGGGTCCCAAGTCGCCCCACTTCTCCCGCTGACAGCTGGAGGGAGATTGCCCCGGCTGGGTGGTGAGCAAGGAATCGCTGCCTGGGGCGGCAGGGAGAGGGGAATGGGGCTCCCTGAACTGCAGCTGGCACCCGGGAGAGCCCCTGGGGGGGGGGGTCCTGTGCCCCTGAGCCTAGCAAAGCCCCCCGCCCTAAACCAGCCACTCCTTGGAAATATTTCATGGCTACTTATCAGGATTTCCTACCTCCCCCCCCTTTGCAGGTAGCAATTCTTGTCTGTGCCTGGCACTAGGGGAACAGGGGCTGCATCCTCAGGGCACCTAGGTCAGGAACAGTCTGGTCCTTACTGGCAGAGGTGACCTGGCACCGGTGACATAGGAGTGGGCTTGGGGACTCTTCATGGACTAAGAGGCAGCCCCCCAGGATGCCACGCCTGAGCCGTGGATTGGGAAGGTCAGAAGAGCCCCTTCCGCTCAGCTAGTGCAGTGCCCTGCCAAACCCTGGCCAGGGAACCCCGCCCTGAGCATCAGCCAGCCACAAAGCTGGGGGGCCCTGACGTGCCACAACTGGCATCAAAGGATTTAGGTTATAGGGCAGTGAGGGGATCCCAGCAAAGCCACCTGGAGCCCACCCACCCTGACCCTTGGGAGGAGCCCTCTCCTCCCCCAAGCTCTCTCAAGGCTCAGCGGGGCTGTTGGGGGCAGAATCAGCCCGTGGGGATTTGCTTCCTGCGTGTCAGTGACAAACTCCCTTTGCTGTCCCATCTCTCTGGCACACGGAACAGGCCCTGTCTGCAGTGTGTCTCTCTCTCGCAAAAGGTGCCAGGATGGAGAAGGAGAATCCTGCACAGGAAGAGCCTGAAGGAGCAGAGCTGCATGGGATGTCCCGGAGCACCGAGTGGGGAGAGGCCAGCAGGGCTGGACAGCAGCTGGGGACAGAGGCGATGTCACCGAAGGAGATGCACGTCAGGGTGGCGACAGAGCCCAGCCAAGCCCAGTGCAAGTTGCGCCCCTACAGCTGCTCGGACTGCGAGAAGAGCTTCCGACAAAGCTCCCACCTGGTCCAGCACCAGCGCATCCACACGGGCCAGAAGCCCTACAAGTGCAGCGAGTGTGGGAAGAGCTTTGTTCTCAGCTACAACCTGATCGATCACCAGCGCATCCACACTGGTGAGCGGCCCTACCAGTGTGGTCAGTGTGGGAAGAGCTTCATCCGGAGCTCCCACCTCTTCCAGCACCAGCGCATCCACACGGGCGAGCGGCCCTACCAGTGCACCGAGTGCGGGAAGAGCTTCAACCGCAATTACACCCTGGTGAAGCATTTCCGCACCCACATCGGGGAGCAGCCCTTTATCTGCAGTGAGTGCGGGAGGAGTTTCAGCCTGGGCTCCTTCGCCCAGCACGTCCGCACCCACACGGGCGAGAAGCCCTACAGCTGCACCGAGTGTGGTGAAAGCTTCAGCAGCAGCTCCAACCTGAGCCAGCACCGGCGCATCCACACCGGGGAGAAGCCCTACAGCTGCAGCCACTGCGGGAAAAGCTTCAGCCAGAGCTCCAACCTCATCAAGCACCGGCGCATTCACACCGGGGAGAGGCCCTACAGCTGCCCCGAGTGTGGCAAGACCTTCAACCAGAGCTCCTCGCTCGTGCAGCACCAGCGCATCCACCGTGGTGAGCGGCCCTACCAGTGCACTGAGTGCGGCAAGCGCTTCGTGGACAGCTCCAAGCTGAACAAGCACTGGCGCACCCACACGGGCGAGCGGCCCTACAAGTGCACGGACTGTGGGAAGGACTTCCGAGACAGCTCCGCCCTCATGAAGCACCAGAGGGTCCACACCAAGCAGATGCTGCCCAGTGGCTGGGAGGGGACTTTTGAGGGGGTGGGAAATGATGTGATGGGCTCAACTCAGGATGTAACATACATGTCCTGTATGGGAGACAGCTCTGGAAAGAGGGAAATTAGCATGACAGCAGGGGACTCTCTGGAGGTATGTCTACGCAACAGCATTAATTCGAGTTAGTTAATTCGAATTAAGCTATTTCTAAGTTAATTCGAAATAACGCATCTACACACAAAACCTATTTTGAAGTAGCACGTCCACACTCAGTGGACCCTGAACCAAAGTTAAGGCTGGCTGGAACCGGTGCCAGCAGGGCATCAGGTTAGGACTTAGTGTGTGGGTTGCTGCCTGAGACTAACTGAGCTCCATGCTTAAAGGGACCCTACCCCCACCCCCGACAGACAGTTCTCAGGGTTCCCCCACTTGCTTGTCTACCTCAATGAGGGACAGCAAAGCAGTCCTGTCTTGGAGTGCCCTGAGTGTCCACACTTGGGACACCACAGCACTCAGCCACATGGAGCCAGAGCTGCCCCTGGGCACGCTGGTGCATCTCGTGGGGTCGTTGCCATTAGCCCGGCTGCACTTGCTGCAGGCTGCCATCTGGGGGGGTCCATTAGGGGGCTGTCAGGATCCAGGAGGCCCTGCAGGAGAGCTTCCACCCCGAGGAGCCCTCAGAACCGCCCCGGTCCTCCCAACCGGGGGCTCATGCCCCATTCCTCCCTCACGTCATTCCACTTACCCCTCCTTAGCCCCCCTTCCTGATGTCAAACAAAAGACACATATGTTCAAAAATAGAAATTGGGTTTATCAACAAAACTGGGGGGGGGGGATGAACCTCTGGGGAGACTGGGAAAAGGAGGCGGGAGAGGGGAGGGGGAAACCTGGGAGGAGGGAGCTAGAAGGGGGAAGCAAGGGGAAGAAAGGGGAGGGGAAGCTCAGGGCCCAGGATTGGGGGTCTTGCCGAACCAACTTGATTTTCATGCAAACCTGCTCCTGAGTTCTCATGTGGCCTTTGGTGGCCAGGTTGGCAGCTATCCTGCCATAGAGGCTGCATTCCTCTGTGTAGTGTGGAGATCATGGATGTTGGGGGCATCCCCCCAAACCTGAATAAGGTCCATGATCTCCACCCTGGACCATGAAGGCGCCCGATTTCTCCAGCACCTGTCAGGCTCCTGGTAGCTGGCAGACTGCTCCTGGGGAGCGGTGGAGGGCTGGCTGCCAGTGGCTTGCTGGCTCATGTTTTGGGGCCACTGGGTCAGGGGCCACAGCTGGCCCTGGGCTGGCAGGCTTGGAACTGGCACAGGCACTGTGGCCAGGGTCTACCCCTTTAATGGCTCCGGGGCTGGGGGGAGGAGAGTACGTTTTCCTGATTGTGCCCAGAGTGGCCACCAGGGCTCCCTGGGAAGGGCTGGAGGCCCCCTATTTCAAATTATGTGACTACATAGCACTTAATTGGAAATAGCTATTTTGAATTTGGCATTACTTCTCATAGAATGAAGTTTACCAAAAATAACGGCTGTTATTTCAAATTAACTTTGATGTGTAGACATACCCTGGCAGTTTCCTTGTGTACCATACACTGAGGCATGCATGTCAATCCTAGAGGTATTTACTAGTGTTCTTGTGTGTCACAGCCTCACCGACACATCGGAAAAAGTTACCTGGTTCAAGGCTTGTTCTCTTCCCCCCCCCCCCCCCCCCCCAAAGCGTGCACTGGGAGGCTTCTTGCTTTCTCAGGTTAACACACAAAACAGGACACTGTCTTAACTCCATCCTTACCTTTCAGGGACACCCATCCCCATGGTCTCAGCTACTGCTGCTCCTGGCAAGTTCCCAGTTTCAGCCAGCTCTACTCCCTGCCTGGTGCAGCAGCTACAGGGCTGCTTCCCTGAGCTCCTGGACCCTTGCTCCTGGGACCCATCACAGGGCTAACTCCACTCCAGTGTGGCATTCCTTCCTCCTACCAGCAGCCCTTTATTGGCCCAGATGTAGCCCAGCTCTCTTTCATTAGCTGGATTGGGCTCATCTGCTCTGCCCTCTACTCCTAAGACTGCGCCCCTTCCGAGAGCACAGAGCCTGCTCCCCACCCCACCTTGTCCAGGGTCCCAACATGACTGTTGGCACCTCTGTCCAGGATGGAAGATTTTACCGCTAGATAGGAGTTCACCTGCATGTCACTTACTGCCAGTTCTGGTATCACATGTCACCAGGCCAGTGTTTTCCCCAGCTCCAAAGGATGCTTTGCCATGCCCAGTCTTTTCAAGGAGTTGATTTCTTTTGCAGAGATTAGCATACAAAGCAGAAAACGGCTGTAACTCAGTCGTTGGCCCTGGGCTTCAGAACCACCCCTCCCTGGGGTCTCGAGCACTGCTGCATCTGGCAGCTTCCCTATTTCAGCCAGCTCTACCTAGATCTACAGTCCAGCTGGCCCAGTGTCCTGCCATCTGACAGTGGCCAGTTCTAGGGGTTTCAAAGGGAAAGAACAGAACGGCAATTATCAAGTGATCCATCCCATGTGATCCAGTCCCAGCCTCTGGCAGTCATAAGTTTAGGGACAGTCAGGGTGTGCCTAGACTACAAGGTTTTGTCAACAAAACTATACCTGCATCTACACTGCCGCCGAGTTCTGTCAACATAACGTCGGCAGAACTCAGCAGTTTT